>NC_081575.1:95658749-95865702 GCF_022355385.1 Mustela nigripes
TCTCCCCAATAATTCTCTCCAGTATACCTTCTGCTCCCCTCTCTCTTTCTTCTTCTTCTGGAATCCCAATTATTCTAATATTGTTTTGTCTTATGGTGTCACTTATATCTAGAATTCTTTCCTTGTGGTCCAGTAGCTCTTTGTCCCTTTTTTACTCAGCTTCTTTATTCTCTGTCATTTGGTCTTCTATATCCCTAATTCTTTTTTCTGCCTCATTTATCCTAGCAGTGAGAGCCTCCATTTTTTATTGCACCTCATTAATAGCTTTTTTGATTTCAACTTGGTTAGATTTTAGTTCTTTTATTTCTCCAGAAAGGGCTTTTATATCTCCCGAGAGGGTTTCTCTAATATCTTCCATGCCTTTTTCGAGCCCGGCTAGAACCTTGAGAATCGTCATTCTGAACTCTAGAGCTGACATGTTACCAATGTCTGTATTGATTAGGTCCCTAGCCTTCGTTACTGCCTCTTGTTCTTTTTTTTGTGGTGAATTTTTCCGCCTTGTCATTTTGTCCAGATGAGAGTATATGAAGGAGCAAGTAAAATACTAAAAGGGTGGCAACAACCCCAGGAAAATATGCTTTAACCAAATCAGAAGAGATCCCAAATCATGAGGGGAAGAAAGGGGATAAAAGGAGGTTCAGAAAGAAAAATAAAAGAAACAATTAAAAAAAGAAAACGAATAATGAAAAAGTATAAAAAAGAAAAAATATATATATTAGATAATCTTGTTAAAACTATTGAAAAAGAAAAGGGTAAAAGTTTAAAAAAATTTAGCAGAAGAAGAGAAAAAAAATTGAAAAAGAAAAAAAATTAAATTAACTGCAAGACTAAAGAATCATGGGGAGAAAGCTATGAGTTCCATGCTTTGCTTTCTCCTCTGGAATTCTGCTGCACTCCTTGGTAGGTGAACTTGGTACTGGCTGGATTTCTTGTTGATCTTCTGGGGGATGGCCCTGGTGTAGTGATTCTTAAGTGCCTTTGCCCCAGGCAGAATCCACTGCCCTTACCAGGGGTCGGGCTGAGTAATCCGCTTGGGTTCGCTTTCGGGAGCTTTTGTTCCCTGCGCGCTTTCCGTTGAGTTCTGGAGGATGGGAATACAAATGGCAGCCTCCTGGTCTCTGGCCTGGAGGAGCCGAGAGCCCGGGGCCCCACTCCTCAGTGGGCCCTCAGAGAACAGCTCCCAGTAACTCCCATTTGCCTGACCTCACGCCGCGCTCCGAGCTCCCCGAGCCTGCGACCGGTTCAAGGTAACCCCGAGCTGTGATCTTACTGTCGGCTCTGTCTCTGTAGCCGGCTTTCCTGTTCCAATACCCGCAAGCTCTGTGACACTCAGGCACTTCTGATCCTTCTGTGACCCTGTGGGACCTGAGGCCACGCTGACCCCGCTTGGGCTTCACTCTGGTTCAGCCTCTGGAGTGATGTCCCTCAGCGGAACAGACTTTTAAAAGTCCTGATTTTGTGCTCCGTTGCTCCGCCGCTTGCCGGGAGCTGGACCCTCCCCCCAGGGTCTATCTTCCCGTCGCCTTGGATTCAGTTCTCCGCCAGTCCTACCTTTCAGAAAGTGGTTGATTTTCTGTTTCTAGAATTGCTGTTTTACTTCTCTTCAATCTGCGGTTGGATTTGTAGGTGTTTGCAATCTTTAAATAAGCTATCTAGCTGATCTCCTGCTAGCTGAAGTAGTCTCAGCCTGCTACTTCTCCGCCATCTTGACTCCTCCCCCCTATTGTAGCATTATTAACAATAGCCAAGATAAGGAAAAACATTAATTGTCCATCAATGAATGTTTGCATAAAGAAGATGTAGTGTGTGTGTACACAATGGAATATTACTTAACTATAAAAAAGAATGAAATTTTGCCACTTGTGGCAATGAAGATAAATAGGTCTTAAGGGTATTATACTAAGTGAAATAATTCAAAGACAGACAAACACTGCATGATTTCAGTTATATGTGGAATTTACAGAGCAAATCAAACATAAACAAAATAGAACAGATCTCCTACTCACAGATGTAGAGAACAGATTGCCAGAGTGATTGCCAGAGTGAAAGAGGGATTAGTGTGGATGGGAGCATGTGGCAATGGGTGAAGGAATCTAAGAAATACAAACTTCCAGGGACGCCTGGGTGGCTCAGTCAGTTAAGCGTCCTACTTTTTTCTCAGCCCAGGTCTTGATCTCAGGGTTGTGAGTTCAAACCCCACATTGGGCTCCATGCTGGGAATGGAGCCTACTTAAAACAAAACAAACCATAGCAACCAACCAAACAAATAAAACCCCAAAACTTAAAAAAAGAAACACAAACTTCCAGCTCTAAAATGCATACATCATGGGGATATAATGTACAACACAGGAAATATAGTCAATAATATAGGCAATAAACATATAACAACCTTGTAAGATGACAGATAGTAACCAGACTTATTATGGTAACAATTTTGCAATGCATAAAAGTGTCTAGTTACTATGTTGTATACCCGAAACTAATATAATATTATATATTAATTACACTTCAATGAATAATAAAAGAAATGCCTATTTATTGAATGCATATAAGAATAGCATTTACTAGGCTGTCCCATATATTGATTCAGTCAAACCGTATGACTTAAAACAGCTCCCTTTAGTATCAATTTTATATTCAGGATAGGATTGGAGACTGCTTCTTGCTTTGAAAATAAAAACAAACAAAAGACTCTGCTCTAATTCCATTATGTAGGAGAGCACAGACCTGTGGTGAGTCAAGGCTATATAAAAGCAGGCACTTGGTTTTACTTAACGAATTCATTGCCAGTGGGAAGAGGCCAGCATGCTGCCCATATCTCAGAATGCTGGCTTCTTTGTTATTAAGGCAACAGTCTTAGAATCCTTGTAATAAAAGTTTGAACAAAATTCCAAAGCTCTCTAATCATCCTGGAGTTGACAGATGCACTGATATAACATATGCCAGTCTGGAGCCCCAGTTATGAGCTCCTCAGTTATGGCAGATTACATTAGTGGAGTTTGAAACCGTTTGTGCTAAGTGAGCCCCACATTTTGATTACTAGTACTAAAAAATTATTTTAAAGGTAAATTTCAGTGTTTGTGTAATTATTGCAGGTCATTTATTTTGGAAACCTCAAATCACAGAGGCTTATCTTAGCTATTGCATTCATTCATTCAGTGCTCTAATTTTGACCCAAGTGATGGCAAGGTTTTCTCCACCTTATCCTGTAAATTAATAACAAATTAACCTTGCTAAAAATATATTTTTCTCATCTTTCCTTTTGCTCGTAAGTCTTTAGCATATGTTTCCCATGCATCTAATCTAGCTCAGACTCCCTGATCCCTCAGGCCACCTTGGATCCCACCTCATCTCTTACCACTCCAGAAAGACAGGCTTTCAAAGTATTTTCAATGAAGTCCTTTTAAAGCTTTCAAGTTACAGTTAGTGCTGAATTGGTGGTAATTAATGCCAGGATAAAAATGAAGTATAATGGTAAAAATATTTAGTCAAAGGTTAACAGAATTCTCTATAATGTACTGTCTATCTGTGTGACCTTGAGCTAATCATATACATTCTGCCTTGCTTTCTATAATGATGCAATTATGTTGGATGATTTCGAACACATTCTTTAACATCTTTGAAAAAAAACTTCAGTAATCTCACTGCTTATCTAATTTGTGTTTGTTTTGTATTCTTTTACATATACTTGAATATGTGAATCCATATACAATCACTGAATTAGCATAATAAGATTCTTCTTCTGGCACTAGTGTTAGATGGGGAATTTTTGCAACTGATGGACAGAGCTGTGGTATTGTGAGGCAGTGTTTCTTATTATATTGCTTTTGTTGGAGTTAGTGAGTAGTGTAATCCTGAAAGCAAAATAAAATGTGGAGCTAAACACACTGCCTCTCATATTTACAGAGGGCAGGCATTCATATTACTTCACATTACGCATAACTGAAGTTGTAAATTACTGCTGTAGCGTTTTGATGATTCAACAGTTAGGGTGTGTCGTTGATCATAGAACTGGTGTTGACAGAGCATACCACAGTAGAACATATGCTAATTGCATATGGCTTCATATGAGCTCTTAAAAATAGAGGAATGTGAAATTTGTTGGATCCGCTATCAGAAGTTGAAAATTCTGGGTTGTGGATTTCATATTTGACCTCAAGAAATGGATAAGATTAGTTGGAGATGTAGCAATATTTGCAAGGTCTATATGACCTTTACATAGCAAGAACTATTGAAACCTGTTTTTCCAAATGTTTATATGTGTGCACACTGACATTTAAACTGGAAACAATGGGATATAAATCTTCTCATTAAGAAGGTGCCACTGACTGATCATTATTCTTGAAGCAGTGTTGTCCTTTTTCTTGCATGATAAGTGCTTCTTTAAAAAAAAATTCTCTTGCTATTTATAAAATGCATTATTCTGAGATCCTAACCGAAGTTAGAAGTATCCTTTTGGAACTTTAATTTAGACAAGTTTAAAAACCTGTCAAAACATGGTCACTGGTGGATGTTTCATTGCTGTTCAGAGCTCTGTTGTGGGTTAGGTCTGGATTGAAGGTATGATTGCAACCCATTACCTTTATTATTTATTACCATCTCTGGGTAATGCTTAAAGATGGGAGATACCAGTACTGCAGTTTAGAATGTGCAGTCAGTCAGTCATTCAAGCAGTATTTAGAGAGAGTGAGATACCTTTGTGTTAGGAGTACACTAGTGAACAAGACAATTTTTACCCTGATGCTGATTAAAATCCATGGGTTTTTAATTATTTCTGGATTTCTCAATTTTCCAAAGGCATACTGAAAGGCCCTAAAACTACCAGTATCCAGGAGCACCTGGGTGGCTTGGTTGGTGAAGCATCTGCCTTCAGCTCAGGTCCAAGCTCCATGTCAGACTCCCTGGTCTTTGGGGAGCCTGCTTCCCTCTCTTCCTCTGCCCCCCTCCCTGGCTCATACTCTCTTGCTCTCTATCTTGAATACATTAAAATTTAACAATCTAAAACAAAACAAAACAAAACAAAAAACCTGCCAGTATCCAAAACTTGTCTCCATTTCTTTCCTTGCTTGTTTTTCATTCCTAAAGTCCAATGTCCCCCTTTTGTAGGAATGTCGACTTTTATACTCACTTAGAGTCTAACCCCTTTAAAATTCAAGCAACCTTAATTACTATCCCACATTGCCAATTAGGATAAATCTGAGTAATCTTCATCACTGTATTTTGCTTTAGCACTAACTAATTTGGTAAAAGCATCTGTGGTAAACCCCCAACTGGTGTCATAAAGATCACTTCTAATTGTTTCCATTATATTTTTCTCACCTCATATAGTTGCTCTTCTTCCTTTTGTCTTTTCTCACAAGCATGATTTGACCCATCATGGTCTCTGTTCTTCCCAAGACCACTGTGGAGACACATAGATCATATGTGGCTCCACCTCTAATTATAGTTTGCTTGCGTTGGTTCTGATTTTAATGCCATTGTCCTAAGCAGGGATCCTAATATAGGGCAAAAATTGCAGTCATCTCCCCCACAGTATGCGTAGTTTCAGCCTTGACTCTTGAAAAATATTTTACCTTGACTCAGTAAGTTGATGACTTACTTCAACCTTATGAGAAAGACATGGGAGAGAGACAGAGAAATAAATAAATAGGTAATTGCTCACAGAATGTAGTACTGACAAATATTCAGTATTCCAGGAGTCCCTTTTTTTTCAGTTTTAGGTTAAAATAGGAATCATTAATTCCTTAGACCTTCAATAGTTATTTGTGTGTAAAATATTAAATAATAAGCAGTACTAATAGCAATAAAATGAGATTAATTTTTTAGAGAAGTCCTGGGTGGCTCAGTGGGTTGAGCCTCTGCCTTCGGCCCAGGTCATGATCTCAGGGTCCTGGGATCAAGCCCTGCATTGGGCTCTCTGCTCGGCAGGGCGCCTGCTTCCCCCACTCTCTCTCTGCCTGCCTCTTTGCCCACTTGTGGTCTCTCTCTCTCTGTCAAATCAATAAATAAAATCTTGAAAAAAATAAAAAAAGAAAAAGAAAAAATATGTAGTAATTCTTACACTATGAAAATATTAGAATTATAACTTAATATTGGTAATGCATTCAGTACAATATTATACATTTACTTCATATTCAATAAATGTTCACTGTCAGTAATTGTTATAGTTTCTTTTTCAGATTTAAAAAAAAATTATTCAATTATTTGAGAGAGAGTGCAAATGGGGGAAGGCACAGAAGGAGAGGTGGAAATTGAATCCTCAAGCAGACTCCCTATTGAATGGGGAACCCTATATAGGACTCAATCCCAGGACCCTGAGATCATGACCTAAACCAAAACCAAGAGCGGGTCACCCAACCATCAGAGCTGCCCAGGTGCTCCTCTTTTTTAGATCTTTAAGAAAAGAGGATTAACATTAAAATATTGTTATAAGTCACACCTTTTTAAGATACTTGGAATATTAAAGTTATAAATCAATCTTAGTTTGGGTGGCAAAAGTCCTTGTTTTTTTAAGCCAAGATATTAAAAATTTGAGGTTATTTTTAAACAATAAGTAAAGCCAACATTCTATTCATGTATTTTTTGTGGTATCTATAACTTATACAGTAAAAGAATGCAGTGGTTATTATATTTATTATTTCTGTTCAAGCTAATAATTTATTCAGCTATTCCCATTGGAATTACTGTTGTTTATATATAATTCCCTTATTTTTGCTTGTATTTGCTCTCTTTTTATGAAGACCAGCTATTGACCATATGATTAGATACTCTTGGTATTTGTTACAATTTTTCTAGGTGAGAACAAGCATAATGGTGGGCCTTTTGCTGCTATTCACTTTATTCCCAGGTACCTAAGATGAGACTTTGTCTTTTAAGCCTCACCATTGTCTGGGAGTCCCTGTGCTTTCCCTTCTTTGGGAGGAAGTTGATTATAATTGCCTCAAAGTATTAAAGAAGCAGAAGGACACACTGGGGTAATTCATACCAGGTTGGACAGAGAATATGGATACGCTGTGCACTTCCTGTCCTCAGCCTTGGTGATTCTCCTCTGCTGTGCTAGTGGCTAGAGTGGTGTGGGGTTGTCATTTTTTCTCAATGTTGTTTCCTGTTCTCTTGCTGGAAGATAAACTCTGAACCTTAATTTACTCAGATCTACCACTGTGTTGCTCAAAAGCCAGTTTGGGCTCTAAAAAAAAAAAAGACCATTTACTTTTTCTTGATATTTTCAACCCTTGAGCAAAAATCTTTTTTTTTTTTTTGAATACCTGCTAATGATATCTGAAACAATGAGAACCAGAAAATAGGAATAAAAAAGCAAAAGAGAAACATAAGCATTATCGCACCAGAGACATAAAACAAGTATAGTGTTGTACAGGGTAGGATAGAGAAAGCATAGCCTCCTTCCATCACCTGTAGCTACTCTCCATTTTGGTGGATGATTATAAAGCTATAGTAAAGAAAATCATATGGAGCCAGATCATTTATGCATGTATATAAAACAAACTCTCAGCAGCCCCAAGATATATGTCCTGAGACCTTTGCAAATCTACAAATTTGCAAATACCACTAAACCATATAATTCCCCTCATAAAATTCAGTAAAGTATAACCGAACAATTACAGACTCCTATCAGATCCTTAATGATTGTATAAAGTCAAGTCATTTATAGAGGTATTAAAGTCTGTCACAAAACACCCCCACACAAATACACACACACTGTATCACCCCCACATAAATTTCAACCATAAACTCACCTGAATTCAAAGCTCTGACAGCTCAGCCATAAAAAAGGAATGCCATTTGCGACCACATGGATGGATCTAAGGGATATTGTGCTAAATGAAAAAAGTCAGAGAAAGACAAATACCATATGATTTCACTTATATATGGAATCTAACATGTAAAACAAATGAATGAACAAACAAAAAGCAGAACCAGACCCATAAATACAGAGAACAAATTGAATGTTGTTAGAGGGGAGGGGTGGGGGTGAGCAAAAAGTTTGAAAGAGAATGGGAGATACAGGCTTCTAATTATGGAATGAGTAAATTGTGGGAACAAAAGGCACAGCATAGGAAATACAGTCAATAGTATTGTAATAGTGTTGAATGGTGACAGACAGGAGCTACACTTGAGAAGAGCAGAGCATAAAATATAGAGCTGTTGAACTACTATGTTGTATGCCTGAAACTAATGCAGTATTGTGCATAGACTATATTTCACTAAAAAAAAAAAAAAAGGAACACTGTGACAGATAAATAATGGTAATAGTTGCTCTGTAATATGTGTCTGGCATATATATTTTCTGCATACCATACTTTTTGTCTGTGCTTTACAATTTGTTTCTTATTATTCCTTACTTGTTGAGCTATTTCCTTTCAAGTAGAAATGCTCAAGTAACAGTCTGGTCCTACATGCTTATGTTATAGAACTAAAAATGCTTCCTAATGTTCTTTGTTCAGCTCATGCTGAATTATGTTTGGCCCCCTCGCTGAACTAGTACCTCTCTCTCCTGTCACTGAATGAGAATATATCCCCAAGACATTGTTTTTCTCCTCAAGTCTGCATTCATTTGGTGTTTGTTGACTCTGTCTTATTTCACGTTAACTGCCCTTCACCTTTGTTAAACTTCTGACTCTTACTTAATCAGATATTGAATATTATACTCAATGAGATAGTTTTATAGGTTTCTGTTTTCCTGTTTAAGTTTTCTCTAAAGAACATAATGGGCTTGGATCATTTCAAGAAACAAAACACTGTACTTTTAATAACCCCAAACTTTGCTGGTCCAAGAATCATCTTTTATGTAAAACACTTTACTTGTGTATCTTTGTATTGGCAACATTATCAACTGTCCTTAGAGTAAGCAGAGGTTGGAAAGATAGCAGAGAGATGAATGGTGTTTTATTTGTCTCAAAGGAGGGAAGTTTCCTTTAAATCAGGGGATCACTGACCATACAAAGATAAGGGCAGATCTAGGCTGCTTTGAGAAAGAGAAGGCTGGAGGGGTCATTTTGGATCCCTCACTAGACTAAGTGACTTATGTATGTATCTCAATAAAATAGCCGTATTCTAGATATAGTAGAACTTTGATATTTCTTGATATTTTGACGTTTCTCAAGAATAGTCAGACACTTTAGTATTAAACTCAATGTCAAGGGTATTTATGTCTGGAAAAAAAGTGACTAATTTGGTTCATAAAGCGCTAATATTTACTACTGAAAAGATCTGTCAATATCATGTTGTATATTTTATGTTAACTAAAAGCTATGTTGCTGATTAAGCTTATAATAAGTTCAGGAGCTTTAACTAGGAATTCCATTCGAATGGAATCTTAGGACTTGAAAGAGTTTTCATTAAATAACCTAGAATGCATGATATAAAAATTGAGAGATTTAGGTGGTTTTTTGAACCCATATTGGTATATTAAGTTATTTCATGTCATGAATTTACATTTGGTAAAACTGAGTCTTCAAATGAGATATTAGAATTTGATGTAGCTTTGTTGATGTGGAATTCGTTTTTAAATCAACAATAACTTACTTGATCCTCTTTTGCTAAAGTGCACTGGGATTTCAACTAAAATGCAAAATAGAGAAGTAAGAATTATTAACTCAAATTCTCAGCAGCTTTATGTGGATAAGTTCACAAGGGGCCTATGGAACAATATATGTTAGTTTTATTTTCTGTTGTGGCAAAGAATAAAAAGTAGTCTTTTGCCAGCCTCTAATAAGTATTATAATTCTTTTTTTTTTTTGTAATGGTGTCTTCTGAGCATGCTTAGAAACCTTTCTGGTTCCAAGTATGAGCCACAGGGTGGATTGAATTCATCTTCTGTACCTGTGACAGTAAGGATCTAGGCAAAAATCAGAAAAACAGTAGGCATATAAATAGACTTCCCCAGTCTACGATCGATTCTCTAGGGAACATAGAGAATCTCTAGACCTAGCCTAGAGGCTTCCTTAGCCTCAGAAGTCAATGATACATCAAATGAGTAGACAGTCTGAACTGGGTACACTATCCAGGTTGTCACACTTGTTGTTTTCACCAAGCCATCATTTCCTTCCTATTTTCTACATAACTTTTCTGTATTCCATGGGCCACAAGCTCCTGTTTGTCCATTTCTAGACCTCTGTGGCCACAAGCTCCTGTTTGTCCATTCTGTAGGCTTAAGTTTTAATTGAATGCATTATGAAATTATTTTCAAAGAATTTGTCATTACTTTTCCATGCTGGAATACCAAACCTATCCTGCCACGGTGCAGCCTTGTTCTCACAACCCATGACCATAAAGATAATACTGCTTGCTCCTTCTTTCTTTTATTGCTAACTTGTTTGAATATTGATTAGTTTTCAGCTGTTTTGAATTAATATACATAAAGGAATTTTTTTGATCTTTACAAAAATGCATATGTTCAAGAGTCACAGTGAAGGGAAGTAGTGTACATAGGAAAAAGAGAGTAAACCCCTCAACTTCAACTCTGATTCCATTGATTTTTTACTTTGTTCTTAAGTGTATTTTACTGTTTCATTGTTGAACACTCTATCCCTAGAGAAACTAGGACTTTGTCTTGCTCCTTAATGTTATGTGTGGTCACAATTATGCCCTGGTCAAAATTCTAAGATACGACTTTATCATAGGTAGTAAAAATTTTAAAAAATACATAAGTAAGGAAATAACAACAAACTGGATGAATTTTCTGATGAAATATTATTTACCTCGAAGGTCTTAAAATCCCATCCTTCCTAACTCATGACATGCATTCCTGAGGTGACTGTGCTTCTACCATCATATTTATCATTTGGCCTCTTAAAAGATGCAAGTCTCACTCACTGCCAAACTTTTGATATTTGGTTCTTCTTTTTAGACTTATCTAGCAGGTGTGGGACCTTATCCATGGAATGAATGGTGTATTTCTTCCAGGAAAAAAACCTGTATATTAGGCAATTTGTTCTAGCAGAATAAGATTCAACAGTTATACACATACACACACACACACACACACACACACGTGTGCCAAAATCTGTAATATGTTAATGGTTCCTTCAAAAATTGTGCTAAATATTGTTATTCTTTGACCTTTTACAGGCAAGGCACCAGTGTGAAAGTCCATAGAATGGATTTTTAACATATTTTTTCACTTGATAGATTAGGCTTGAGAGAAGATTTTAAGCACAAGATTATTTGTATACAGACTTTTGTTCTCACATGTTGGTGCAAGTTGTTAAAAGAAAATTAGGACTTCAGTGTAGTTTTGAATTGTAAGTACTTTACACATCAGTTTCATTTTCTTAGAAATCCCTGTTTCTCAGAAGTACATATTGATATCATTCTTAGTACTTTGGGGGCATAAATTAAATTTAACTTTGTAAACAACTTCTCATAAGGTTATGTTGCTATTATTATAATTGTGCTGATATTCTATCACTTGGTTTCATATTCATCTCTTTTTTTTGTTTGTGCATTTTTATTTGGTAATGTTTATATCAGTACACTGAAACTAAATTTTAGAGGCACTAGATGTCATTCAGTTTGATGTTATTAGTTTATAATAAAAGAAAGACATGCAAATTATTTACATAATGGAAGATTTCAGAGCTTCACTGTAATGGACAGCTTCACTTGATGACATTTCGATGATTTATTTCACTCTGCATACTTTCCAGAAATGTCACCATCTCTAAATAAGAAACAATCCTTGTCACGTAGAACTACTTTCTTGCCTCCGTATTCTGGGAGAACTTGATCTCCAAATTTCACACCAACAGGTGGAAGTTCTCCACCCTTTCCTCTAGAGCCTGATCCAACAGCTACTAGTGTTGCTTACCATACTTTTCCTTGAGATTTTTCTGGAAACATAATATCTCCTCTGGTTACAGTTTCGGCTGCCTTCCTTTCAATTCAAACTCCTGTTTGTAAACACCTGTCCCGGCATGATTCTGGCTTCTGCAGTCTCTGAGGAGACTGGCAGTCCAACCCCTGGGACCATGTGAATGTGGGACTATGTTCATTTTTTTATTCGTCTTTTTATAAAGATGTCTCATTAGTATTATATAATAATAGTGTTATGAATGGTGCCTTGAAGTCTAACCATTCACTTAAAGGGGTAAAGACTATATATAAATTAAAATCTAACTAGCAACAAAGGAAAATAATAAATCCACAGAAAACAAGATTTCATAACTCAAAATCAGTTAGCTCTAAATATATGCTCAAATAATAAAACAAAGCAGTTTTCTATAGAATGAAAAAAATTATTTTCTAACTAGAGTAAGGTCACTTTTGAATCTGAAACAATGCATGTTGATAAGGCATTATAATTGAAAGACAAGACTCCAGTGTTGCCTTTAACAAAGAAAACAAGTGTATACTAAAAAAAACAGGATTCTTTATTAGGAATGAATAAAGAATTCTCAAAAGGACATAGTAAACACTTGAATTAGTTCTTAAGGATAGGTCATGGCCACCTGTTTTCTTATTTAAAGAGAGCTATTTTGGGGCACCTGGGGGGTTCAGTCGGTTCAGTGTCCACTTTAGGCTCAGGTCATGATCCCCCGGGGTCTCGGGATCAGCCCTGCATTGGGCTCCCTGCTCCGCGGGGAGCTTGATTCTCCCTCTTCCGCTGTTACTCCTCCTGCTCGTGCTCTCCCTTTTTCTCTCAAATAAATACAATCTTAAAAACATAAAGGGAGCTATTTTATTTATGTTATGTTGACTATGATGAAATAAGTCTCACAAATAAAATGATTGAGAATATGAGAACTTTTACCATATGCGCTCATATGATGGTTATTAAGGATTGCACGGAGCACTGGGTGTTATATGCAAACAATGAATCACAAAACACTATATCAAAAACTAATGATGCACTGTATGGTGACTAATACAACACAATTAAAAAAAAGAATTGTTATAGCAGTTTATGTTTACAACGTGGTGTAGTCATCCCCTTTGTTTTGCATCTTTATCAACTAGCCATTGACATGGTTAATTTTCTTTTTTTTTAATTAATTTTTTATTTTTTATAAACATATATTTTTATCCCCAGGGGTACAGGTGTGTGAATCGCCAGGTTTACACACTTCACAGCACTCACCAAAGCACATACCCTCCCCAATGTCCATAATTCCACCCCCTTCTCCCAAATCCCCTCCCCCCACAAACCCTCAGTTTGTTTTGTGAGAGACATGGTTAATTTTCTTAATTTGATGAGTGTGAAATTGAATCTCATGTTAATTCCCTTTTTTAAATGATACTAGATATTTTACATTCATTGGCCTTTGTATTTGCTCTTCTTTAATTACCTGTTTTTGTCCTCTGCCAATGTTTTGATTGAGTTATGGCTCTAGTTATTTCCTTTTATGTATTCTGTTAAAATAGTCAAGTTTTACTCTACTTTTACATATCTTAATAAATCTGCACGTCACTCTTAGTGATGTTTTTATCCATAGATTTTTTTTTTACTGAAGAAGCAATTGTCCTAACATAATTTTTAAAATCTGTCTTTTCCCTACTTACATATATATAGTACTACCTCTACAGTATATCAGGATTAATATATACATATGTATTCCTCAACATTCTTTTCTGTTATTTGCTTCATTTGACAATTCCTTTGTCAACACCATACATCTCTATTAATGTAGATGTGTAATTAGCCTTGACATGTGGTAAGACAGAGCACCCTACTTTGTTCTTCACAATTTTCTAAGATAACCTTAGTCACTTGAGTGTATATGAATTAGAGGCAAAATTGATAAAAGCCCCCATTTTAAAAAAGCGTTTGAATATTTATATGGATTATATTAATTTGAGAGAAGTGGCATTTTAAGTTTTTTTTTATTATTATAATTTTGCCTGATTCCATTGCTTGCTCTTAACATTAATAAAAACTGTTTAAAGCTCTGGATTCACTTTCCATCTTGCTGAAATATAGCTTTCAGGAATTCTTTCAGAGAATATATGGAGGTAATAATCTTTCTTAGTTTTTGTCTGAAAATACTCTGATAATAGTTGTGGTTCAAATTGTAGTCAGCGCATTTTTTTCTCATACTCTTTTGAACATATTATTTTCTATTCTTATTTTCAGCCACAAAGTCACAGCTGATTAGATCTTTTGCAGTGTGATAATCATTTCCTTAGATAAAACCTGCTTTTTCCTAATATAAGTCTTCAGATGTGTTCCTTTATCATGATGTTCTGCAGTTTTTCTACAATGTATCTGGGTGTAAATTTATCTTTTTCCTGCTTGGAATTAATTCATAGTGCACTTAGAACTGAGTGCTCTTGTCTATCTTCAGTTCTGTAAAATTATCAGGTACTATTTTTAAATTTTGTTTTTCTGCAATTCCACACAGTCCCTTCTTTAAGAACTCTTACTTTTGGATATTAGTGGCTATTTTTCACATCTTTCAAATTCTCTCTTTTTAATTGATTTGCTTCCCCGAGTTCTGTTGCCTATGAGTTCTTCATTATTATCCTTCTAGCTCACTAACTTTATCTTTTGTGCAAGCTAGATATTCTATCATGTTTAATTTTTTAATTGACTCTTTTACTACATTTGCCATTTCCAATATTTATAGTCAGTTTCTTTCTCATAGGTAACAAATTATGCTATGCATTTTCTCCCTGCTTTTATTTTATAACTCCAAATTCTTTTTTATTGGATTTTCTCTTTTAATTTTATTACTGAAAATTCTCAACATATCCTTTTAATTTCTCAGACACTTCTGTGAGAACAATTTCATCTCGACTGAATCCAGGGCTCCATCATTGTGCTCCTGGTTTTGGTGTTAGTGGTGAATTTCTATCTTTTTTAGGCTTGTATTTGATCACAGGTTTCTGGATCCTTTCAGGTTAATACAATTTTGTCATTATTTTTGTTATTTCTTTTCCTTTCTTTATTCCTCCCTTTATTCCTATTTATTGCTGTCCTCATCTGTGCAGTGAAATAGCAGTCTAGATATAGATAATGGACCAGCATGTTGGGGTGTCTGTTTTTGCGGTGATAATTAAAGTTATTGAGGGCTCAGTGCTCAAGTCAGTTTCTTTAGGTTTTTTTCTGCCATCACGGTATGTCTCTCTCCCTCTCTCTTCCCATATCTCTACTTTAATAGTTTTCTATAAAGATAGAGCCTCAGGAGGCAGGTCAGCAAAATTTTCCAGTAATTTCTTCTTTCAAGAATGATTACTGGATAGACCTTTACTTTAACCTATGACTTCAAGCAGTGATCTTAACTCTGGTTCTTCTCTCATATGTGGACTCTTAGTGAAGGAGCCTAAATGCAGGGACACTGTCAGTCTGGGGAAGAGAACCTTTCAGGACTGCAGCTGTAGTGTCTGATCCACAGCAGTGCCAAGTTTATGTCTAAGCCCTGCTGTGTTACTGTGTGAATTTTTTTCTCTTTTTTCTCTTTTTATGTTTTCTCGATCAGTGCTCTGTATTTTAAACAGGTGATATGTATCAAGGCATGAAATTGTCATGTCATCTCAATTATAGAGGTTTCAACATTTCCTGTTTAATCAACTGGTATTCATTAACTTCACAAAGTCAAAATTAGACTCCAAAGACATAATGCTAATAATTTTTTTTAAAGATTTATTTCTTTATTTGAGAGAGCACATGCATTGAGAGGAGACACAGAGGGAGAGGGTGAAAGAGAATCTCAGACTCCCTGCTGAGCAAGGAGCCAGACGCAGGGCTCCATCTCATGACCCTGAGATCATGGCCTGAGCTGAAATCAACTCTTGATTAACCAACTGAACCACCTAGGTAACCCTATACTAGTAATATGTTAATAAGAGATTTCCTTATGTTTTATGAGGCAACATACGTGTATTGTTCTGACAAACTAAAATTAACATAAAGTTTTCTGTTTTGTTTCTATCTCTCTAGCCAAGAAACTAGTATCCAAATTTAAAAGTGTTTGATAATTTTGCAGGAATTTGAGTTAGTACAGATAAACCTGGATTAAATGATTCTCCTCTGTGCTGTTTTTCTGTATCTACATGACCCTCTAGAATACGGGCTGTAGAGGGCTAGTAGTGGCCTTGTAAGTGTATGGTTTGTTATTGTTGTAATTTTCTATTATATTAGTGTCACTTAATGTGATAACTGACAATTAAGCCCACAAGTATTCATTGAAGGAATGAACATTGAGGGGTCTTGCAGGCAAAGACAACTTGTGTACTGCAATGCCTTGAAGGCTATCATCAGCAAAAGATGGGCACTAAGTATTTTTTTAATAATACGTATATAAAGTGATCAGCACAGAAAAACAGAATAGATTCTCTAAGAATATGTTACACTAAAGCAATCCTGTTTCATTTTTGACAGGCTTTATTATGATAATACAAAACATTTTCTTAATTCAGTAAGTCATTTGATAAATTTTCTAATAATACTGACATAAATATAATTTATGAAAATATTGATATAAATATAATTTATGAAAATATTGATATAATATTTTGCATTTTCCCACAGTAATGATGTCTTAACGAACTACCTACCTGATTCAAGATTCATTATTTTTCTCTAGTCAATTTCCTGCTTTTAATTCTTTGATGGTGTTAAGAAAAGACATAGTTTGAAGGCTTTTCGGTAGGACAATGCCATTGTCAGGTTATTGAAAATTAACTAGATAGAAGAATGTGAAGACGCATTCCTGTTCAGTCTTAGGATTTCGGGACTGTTTCACTGTTTCTTGAAGAACTAGAAAACAGCATGTTAGGAAAGCAAAAATTATTATTGTTTTAAAAAGTATTTGCCCAATACACTCCTTCATAGGAGTATGGCCAAACCCAGAATACTAACATCCAGTACTGGCAGGATGTGGAACAACAGGAATTCTCATTGTTTCCTGCTGGGCACACAAAGTACAGCCACTTTGGAAAAGTGGCTTCTTAATAAAAAAAAAGGTACTTGTATAAAAAAAATTCTTACCATATAAGCCAGTAATTTCACACCATGATATTTACCTGAATGAGTTGAAAACATGTCCAGAGAAAAACCTGCCCACAAATTTTTATAGCAGCCATATTCATAATTGCCAAAGGTTTAAGCAAACAAGTCATCCTTCAGTAGGTTGATAGATAAATAAACTGAGTCCATCCAGACAATGGGACTCTATTCATCACTAAAAAGAATTGAGCTGTTAAGCCACAATAAGATATGGAGGAAACCTAAATGCATATTACTAAGTGTAAGAAGCCAGTCTGAAGAGGCTACATACTTTCTGAGTCCAACCATATGTCATTCTGAAAAAAACAAAACTGTAGAAACAATAAAATGATAAGTGGTTGCCAGGGTTTGGAGGGAGGGAGGACTATGTGGAGCACAGAAGAATTTTAGAGCAGTGAAGCTACTCTATGATACTGTAATGGTGGGTATGCATCATTATACTCTTCTCAAAATCCGTAGAATGTACAACACCAGAAATTAAACCTAATGTGAACTACAGACTGTGGGTGATCCTTTATCATTATAGGTTCATCCCCTCTAACAAATGTACAACTCCAGTGTGGGATCTTGATAGTGGGGTAGGCTGTGCTGTGTGGGGCAAGGGATACATGGGAAATCTCTCTATATTCTTCTCAATCTTTCTGTGAGCCTAAAACAACTGTAGAAAAAAGTCTACTTAAAAAATATTTACCAGCACAAAACATGTTGTTTTAAGCCTGTATTAAAACATGTACAGTACAGTAGCCTATGCCCATGAGTGTACAATAATTCCTTTAAAACTGCTTGTCTTCAAACATGTATATTTTTTGAATAAAAAAGTGTTCCAGAATTCATTGTTTCTGTACCACACTCAGTGATCCATGCAGTACGTGCCCTCCATAATACCTACCACTGGGATCACCCAACCCCCCACCCTCCTCCCCTCCAAAACCCTGTTTAGTTTCTCAGAGTCCACAGTCTCTC
The DNA here is from genome assembly GCF_022355385.1 of Mustela nigripes. Taxonomy (NCBI): domain Eukaryota; kingdom Metazoa; phylum Chordata; class Mammalia; order Carnivora; family Mustelidae; genus Mustela; species Mustela nigripes. Next base: position 95,676,676 of record NC_081575.1, read on the forward strand.
ATGGTTCATCTCCCCCTCTGATTTCCCCAAACTCACTTCTCCTCTCCATCTCCCAATGACATCTGTGTTATTCCTTATGCTCCACAAATAAACAAAACCATACGATAATATATTTAAATAAGATTTGTCCATATAATAGCAGGTATTTTATTTTGCCTTTCTGCATATATTTAATATGATAATTAATTCAACCTGTTATTATTCTGGCTGATATTCAAAGCCTCATACGTGTTTGTTAATTTGTCACTTGTTCCTTATACAACATCTTGGCTATTTAATAAGCAGTCACAGAAGTCAAGAGAGTCCTGCCCCAGCATGAGTCTTAATTGAATACATACTACATATTAGAATTAAATTCTGAACAAGTCATCAATGGCAGGTGATCTTTGGTTATGAGCAAAGCTTCGATGGGAGTGAAGGAATAATGCTGGTGGTGATGGCAGCAAACAGCCTTGGAATATCATATGATATACTCATACAAGGACTTTAAGGACACCCCAGGCTAACATGGAGAGAGGTATCTCTGGGGCCACATGCTGTCATTCATTTGTGAGTCATTTCACCAGAAAAAAAATATTTTTCCATAAAATTTTATAGCATCTTCTCCCAATATCTTTGGGAAATCTTTGAAATTCTCTCTCTAAACAAATGAGGAAGGGACGCCTGGGTAGCTCAGTTGGTTGGACGACTGCTTTCGGCTCAGGTCATGATCCTGGAGTCCCGGGATCGAGGTCTGCATCGGGCTCACAGCTTCACGGGGAGTCTGCTTCTCCCTCTGACCTTCTCCTTGCTCATGCTCTCTCTCACCTCCTCTCTCTCAAATAAATAAATAAAATTTAAAAAAAAAATGAGGAAGATATTAATAATGTTGGAAAATGATATTGTAATGCTCAGTATGTTGTTTTGTGTTTGATCAAAACTGTTACTACCAGTAGAACTTTGGGTGGTGGTGTTGATCAATTTTTTGGTGCAGGTAGTTCTCAGGTGACTGTGTGATCACAGATTTAAACATTTACAATATGGTTCCAAACTGGAACACTTTGATGTGGCTATATCTATGGAATAAAAGACATTGTGTAAAACGTTATAGCAGATGTCTTAGAGTAAGTTGACAGTATAGTTACTCACAGTTCAGACTACCACAATGTAGGATGTAATGAGCCATAATGCCATTATTTTTCACTTTAGAATTCTAATGTTGTATTTTATACAGTTCTTAAAACATCATGCATAAAACACTGTGCTGAAGCAATAGTGAGTTGTATATCCATAATGTCATTAGGAGCCAATAGTCTAATAACCGTAGGAAACAATGGAACATTTTCCTCAGACTCTTGGAACCTGGTAATAAGAAGAGTTGCTGCGTGAATGATCCCCTGTCTGGAAGGCATTCTGGCTATATCTGTAGATACCGTAGTTTGATCCTTTGTTCTGCTGGGAGTCTCTATAAATGCAGCTAGAGGGAAGAGGTCATTGAGGCTATGGCAATCTTTAGTGATAGGGTGATTCAGTTTTACTCATCCTCAGTACCCACCAGAAAACAAAACAAAACAAAATGCATTCCTCAGATAATGAATTGGCCACTAACTAAACAAAAGAGGGCAAGAGGCTTGGAAGAATAATGACTATGCACAATAGAATATTAGAATGAACATCCTATAGGAAAAAGGGATGGCATTCTGATACATTGGATTGGCTTCTGGGATGGTATCACATAATTTCATCATCATGATTACTAGCAGATGGAGTGATACATTTTGTTTCCAAATATTAATACAAAAGAGCAGACTATAGAATCTAATAAGAAGGATGCCACAGTTGATATTTAATAGTGTATATATGGGACTAGGCAAGTACTGAGAAATTAATCTCTTGGAATGAACCACCATTAAAGGAATAGTTCTGTCAAGTAATGCCATTTACTTTCCTTATTAACATACAGAGCAATTCTGTTGGATCACTTAGCATGGTGAGCTTATTAGAAAAATCACATTGGTTTGAGCAAAGAACTCCTCTGACCTTTCTAAATGAAAATAGCATGATGCTAAAAATAATTGGTGGAAGGACCATCTCTACACACAAAATGGTTTTGTGCAATCAAATATCATATGGAGAAGAAAGTTTTATTTTTTGTTAGGAGTGCAGATTTTTCTGTTTTCTTTCTTTGTTTGTTTTGTTTTGTTTTGTTTGTTTTTTTAATTAAAGGGACTGGAAGTGGTTATTTACATTAAATGCAGACAGCACCCTCCTTCCTGCAGGGACTGTTCCTTCCTGATAGATAACTTTTCTCCCCTTGGCCTCCAGAAACCCATTAATCACACTAAAACAGGAGCTATTTTTTGAAAACAGGAAAACTGAAAGTAAGTTACATTTAAAATCTCAGAAATTTTGCACATATAAAATTATGACTAGGAATGTGTAACTCATTTATATATTTATAAAGGGGCTAAAGACATCTAATGTAGCTTTTCATTAATGTGGAAGAAACTCATATATAAGAAGTAATAGGAAAAATGAGTAGTGGTATGTATAATCTCAAGATCAAAATACTGTATTTCTTATTAAAAAGTAAAACATTGTGTTTACCATTTAATAATTAAGATCTGGAGGAAATAACTTTGTGTAAGGTATACTTCATCCTTTTCTCAAATGTCTTTCTCAAGGCACATATTCAGATGAAACAAAAAACAAAGATCTAGTAAACATTGATCTCTGAAACCTGAAAATTAAAATGTGAATATCTTTTCCTTCAGAGATGTGACAGACACACATTCTCAGTGGAAAATTCAGCTTCTATTTTAAATCAGAGTTAATGTGTAGTTTATGATTTATCTCAAATATACATGTTATACCTCTTCTCATCTAGCACAGAATGAAATTGGTTTTGAAGGATTTTGATTAATCACATAAGTTAGAAGCCATACTTTGCTAGGAAAAGAATATTTTAGAGAAATACAGTTCTGCTTGAGGCTTAAAGAGTGTTACCATCAAACTCAAGCATATTTTCTTCTATTTGTGTGGCTGTTGAAAACTAATTTTTAAATATCTATTATACTATATTACATTGACTAATCAGTGTTATGTCTTCAGTTGTACCTGTTTGTTCATATTTTAAACCAGACCAGAAATATATGGAAAGAAATATATTGCTGTATCCACATAATGTATGTTGTATATGCAGATGGAAATACTTAGACAATTGGGGACATATGAGATCATTTATATTTTGTATATAAATATGTAAAATACTTTCCCTTGATTATGGATATAAATATTATGAAGTATAACTGAGCCTGTGAGACTATCAATAAACTTAAGTGTCTATGAAATCTAAAATCTGGCTCAAACCTATGATTAAACTGTCAGTAGTAAAAGTCAAAAAATAGAATCCTACTTAAAATTTGAAGTTTTTTTTTCCTTTGGTACATATAATCACCCAGAAATCAGTCTTTACCTAATATCCATTCAACACAGGGAGCCATAGGATAATTTTAAGCCTCAGATACAAGTCCTAAAGGCATGAGGAGTACAGGACAGGAGAGGATTAGTCTGTGATGACATGTCTCCGAGGATGCAATCTTTGAAGTCTTCTGAATCAGAAGTCCTAGGCATAGATTGACTGAATAGGGAATAGAGTAATAGAGGTTTAAATGTCTACCTCTACGATTTCACAGAGTTCTGTGCCACTAAAAAACTTTACTAGGAAGGCAGATGTGTATGGACTAGTTAAAAGTCCAGCCATTTTTATGATAGTTCAGTTAATAAAAATCACTAATAGGTGATAGGGTATTTTATCAATCTGTTTTCAGTGTAGCATTGCATAAAATTAAAGAAGTGGGGGCACCTGGGTGACTCAATGGGTTAAAGCCTCTGCCTTTGGCTCAGGTCATGATCCTAGGGTCCTGGGATCGAGCCCCACATCGGGCTCTCTGCTCAGCAGGGAGCCTGCTTTCTCCTCTCTCTCCCTGCCTGCCTTTCTGCCTACTTGTGATCTCTGTCTGTCAAATAAATAAATAAAATCTAAAAAAAAATTAAATAAGTGAACATTTTATTCAATTGAAGAATTCTTCAGGGTAGGCCACAGACATAGAGAATTTTTGAGTTGGAAGTCACTTGAAAGATCCAATCTGTTTACAGATGAGAAAACTGGGAGGTCAGAGGTGTTAAGTGACTTGCTTAAAGCTTCAAAGTTACTGGAGCATCAAAACCAGACATATATCTCCTTTCCTTAGTCTCCCTGTTAGTGTTATCTCCATTTTTGTTTTTAAGAGAATCCAGTGGTGTTTGTTATGTAGTTAGTTTTAAGAAGGTGTAATCACATTTGACTAATATTAAACTCTTTGATTGTCACCAACAATAACAAGTGTTTCTGGAATACTTTTCCCGAAAATGTGAAAGGTAATCTTTAACATTGTTTTTCTCAGATAAAAAGTGGTTTCTCCATTTGTTTAGAAATTTGATATGTTCATTTAACTCAAATGATATAACAATTATTTCTCTTTTGTTTTTTTCAGTATAGTAGTGATATTTATTCAGAATTCTTCTGGTATTTATTTAGGTTTGTAACAATATGAGGTGATTTTAATGACTTGACTGATGACTTTTGACTGATGTTATATGATTTTTTTTTTTTTGGTAGTTGGTAAATGTCTGCTCATGATCAAGTATCACTCCAAGAAGTTTCTTTGAATATAGTGTCAAATATATGACATATTTTGCATTCCCTGTTTTTAAATGAACATAAAAGGGTCTTTCAAAAAATTTTTTTGATGCCAGTGTTTTTTTTAAAGATTTTATTTAAATTGTAGTGAGTTAACATACAGTGTAATATTAGTTTCAGGTGTACAATATAGTGGTTCACCACTTCCATACATCACCTGGTGCTCATCACAAGTGCCCTCCTTCATCCCTATCACCTGTTTCACCCATCTCCCCCCATCTTTCCTCTGGTAACCATCAGTTTATTCTCTAGATTTAAGAGTCTATTTCTTCTTTTGCCTCTCTCTCTTTTTTTCCCTTTGTTAATTTGTTTCATGTCTTAAATTCCACTTATGAGTGAAATGATATGGTATGTATCTTTCTCTGACTGATTGCTTCATGTAGCATAATACACTGTAGCTCATCCACATCATTTGCAAATGGCAAGATTTCATTATTTTTTATGGCTGGGTTATTCCATTATGTAGGGGGTACCTGGGTGACTCAGTTTGTTAAGCACTTGCCTTCAGCTCAGGTCATGATCCCAGGAGCTCCACATCCGGCTCCCTGCTCAGTGGGGAGTCTGCTTCTCCCTCTGTCCCTTCCTCAGCTCATGGGTTATCAAATCTATTTTAAAAGTGTCTAAGCTGTAACAAAAATGAAAGAAATACATTGTGGGGAAAAAATATAAATAGTTTAAGTTGCAGACAACCAAATCCATGTGGTAGAAAATAAAACAAATATATACTTAATTGTTACCAGTACTGCTGATATAAGATGCACAAATATGTCAAGAATACTGGGGGCGGGGGGCACACACCTGGGTGGCTCAGTGGATTAAAGCCTCCACTTTTGGCTCAGGTCATGATCCCAGGGATCCTGGGATTGAGCCCTGAATTGGGCTCTCTGCTCAGCAGGGAGTCTGCTTCCTCCTCTCTCTGCCTGCCTCTCTGCCTACTTGTGATCTCTGTCTGTCAAATAAATAAATAAAATCTTTAAAAAAAAAGAATACTGGGAATATATTCTCAAATATTCAAATACAATAATGAAAAATAATTTTTAATGGAATTTTCTGTTTACTATTTATAGAAAAGTAAACAGTAGAAGAGGAATAAAAGCTTTTTTTAAATGGATAGTTTCTTTTTTTTTTAAAGATTTTATTTATTTATTAGAGAGACAGAGAGCACAAGTAGGCAGAAAGGCAGGCAGAGAGAGAGAGGGAAGCAGGCTCCCTGCGGAGCAGAGAGCCTGATGCGGGGCTCGATCCCAGGACCTTGAGATCATGACCTGAGCTGAAGGCAGAAGCTTTAAGCCACTGAGCCACCTAGGTGCCCCTAAGTGGATAGTTTCTTATTAAAAGGCAGATGTTATTAGGTATATTCAGATTTGGTTTGCAAATTATCATAAAACATTAGTCAGGAGCCATTGCTAATTAATGATGGCATTTTCTGGTTTTCTCTGTGAATAAATTGTGATTAAACTAACAAAACTAATAAGAATGATGATCCAAATAGAGTTGGAAAAATGCTCTTAGTACTTTCTGGATGTATCAGTTTCCCAGATGAGAGGACTCTGGGAGAAGGTGAAATTTTTATTTCCTCACTGCTGACATCTGTTGTGAAATGCAAGATTGCATCAGAATTTTGGCACTTAAATGGGGGAGTTCACTTAAAATCCTTCCAGTTTTTCTTTTGCCCAACACATTTGTCCTGTTTCATGGATCAGAAGTTGTTGCTAAACATAATTTTTTTCCCCTTCAGTTTAACTGTAAACACCTCCACACTTCCCAGTAGTTTAAAGATCATTCACTGGCAGTTGTTTGGTTCACCTCTGAAATAATAAACCTCTTTTTTGACCCTTTATTAAATGAATGAAGTTTTTAATGCCATAATGATTTCTCACACTTCCCTTTCTGCACAGGCTGCCTTTCTGTGACTTTCTGGTTCTGTTTAATCAGTGTAGGGGTATGTGTGTTCATTATTAAGTGATTGTCATCAAGACCAAATTTGTCTTGATACACATATAGAAAAAGTTCCATTTGCTACTCTTGGTCCTGACCAAACTTCTAGTTAAATGATTATTCCTAGTATGTAGTTGACATGTAAATACTAGACTGGGTATAAGTATGGTTTCTTAATAGGATATGGACCTTCTCTTGATGGTCAGTATTATTAGTTTTAGGTTGATTTTCTTTTTGTCACATCCTCATTTCAAAGTGACTGAGAGTGTGATTTTATTTTTTTTAAAGATTTTATTTATTTGTCTGAGAGACAGAAAAAGAGCACAAGTAGGGGGGTCAGCAGGGGCAGAGGGAGAAGCAGAGTACCCACTGAGCGGGGAGCTCAATGTGGGGCTCAGTCCCAGGACCCTGAGATCATAACCTGAGCCAGAGGCAGACGCTTAACTGACTGAGCCATTCAGGCATCCCAAGAATGTAGATTTTAAAAGAGATCATCTGTTACTGGCGAAAATTTAACATTCTTCCTGTACAAATACAGTCAAGTGTCTTTTTCCACATTTTTATATAGGATTATAAATACTTATCAGGGGTTATTTAATGATGAGGATAAATAATATTAAATTAAGCAAACAATATGATTTTCTATATGATGATTTTTTAAATTTGTGTGTATGTGTTTGTTGTTTAAAAAAAAAAAAATCTGGAAGTTATGTAGTAGAGCTCTCCAGAGAAACAGAACCAGTAGGATATATAGATGGGTACATATAAGAGGAGTTTTTTAAAATTTTATTTATTTATTTGACAGACAGAGATTACAAGTATGCAGAGTGGCAGTCAGAGAGAGGAGGAAGCAGGCTCCCTGCTGAGCAGAGAGTCCGATGGGGGCTCGATCCCAGGACCCTGGGATCATGACCTGAGCCAAAGGCGGAGGCTTTAACCCACTGAGCCACCCAGGCGCCCCAGTAAGAGGAGATTTTTTACAGGAATTGGCTCATGCAGTTACAGAGTTTGAGAAGTCTCACAATGTGACATTTGAAAGCTGAAAAACCAGGAAAACTGATGGTATAATTCAGTACAAGTGAGTCCAAAGACCTGCAAGCCAGGAAACAAAGGGGATAGATCCCAGACAGGTCAAGGGACTGAGAACTGAGGGGCTAATGGAGTAAAAGCCAGAATCTGAGGGCCCCAAGAAGCTGGAGTTCCCATATCTAAGGGCAGGAGAGGATAAACTCAAGAAGAGAAAGAGAATTCACCCTTCCTCCATCTTTTTGTTCTACTAAGTTTGCCAAGAGTTAGATGCATGCTAACATTGGTGAAGAGAGTTTCCTCTTTCCTCCATCTAGTGATTCAGATGCTCTTCTCTTCTAGTTACACTCTTATAGACACATCCAAAAATAATGTTTCTACCTGGGCATCCCATATCTTGGTACAGTGACACATAAAATTAACCATCACAAGATGTATGACTTTTTTTGTAAGTAACTCAATTGCCATGTAAGTTTGTGACCACTAAAATGAGGTCCTGTATAACTATAAAATTAAATATCTTATCTTTGACTCTTCATGAGTAGAGTACAAACTTTAAACCTCAAGTGCATCCCCAAATCGCCATCAATTCTCAGGGAGGACCTGTTCTTCCTAATGCCAACATGAAGGTCACACATTTTAAAAGAAATAATGTGCAACACAACTTTCCAAATAGGTTAGCCATTAATGAAATTACCCAGTTGTCCCTTGGTAACTCTGAGAAACAAAGAGCTGTGGAGGGCAGACAAAACAGCCAAGTGACTGTTATTGAAGAGAGAGTTATTGGCAAATGTGGTATGCAAAGGAAAGCAACTTGAGGTAAAAAAAAAAAATGCAACTGAGATAGGAAGATATGATAAGAAGATGAAAAAACTACTTTAAAAAATTGTCAACATATCTCTCTGATAGCCACCTTGATGTTTGTTAGTCTTATGGTTTCTTATAAATAATCACAAAATGACTGTGTTTTCTTCTTCTATATATTTATGTGTATATATATACATATATAAATGGAATTAATGGAATATATATAATTAGTAATAATTATGTGCTATACATATAAAGCATATAATTCCATAGACCTGGACACTGATTAAGTGTAGTTTTGAAATAGAGGTACATTATCTTATGTACTAAGGAGTCCAGAAGTAGAGTGCCTGTCATTGATTTAGGCATGTCAGTATGACTCCATTCTGGCCAGTCATTGGCAGTAAGGAACAGAATCAATGGGACTCCCTGGACCAATCATGATTTGTTTTTCTGGGATGGGTACATTCTCTGAGCATTATGCCTCCCGATACATGAGCAGCATTAGAGTTCTGTTAATAACAAAGATGAGGAATCTGGATGGTCAAGAGTGAAGATTATTATTTTATTTTTGAATTAGGCATTGAGAAATGTAGACAGAGAAATAGCTTGATATACTGTACACTAAATTAAATCAATTACTCAATTTTTGTGACTTTTCTTAATCTTTGGTGTCATCTGGTTTTATTTTGCTTTCTGGACAAATACATTAAAGATGGCAAACAATAAAATATAGGAACATAACATTTCAAAGCATAGATTCAGCCATTAGAAAGAAAAAGTAAGCACTTGGATTCCAAAGGATTTACATAAAATGTAATCTTTACCATTGTTAATTAGGAAGCCAAGTATGTCTTTCAAAGGGCTTAGCCCCCACAAATAATATGTGAGTTTTATTCTTAGGGTTATCTATGCACCTCTTATCTGGTACTGTTTTGTATATCTCAAGGTACAGAGTCTGTCTCTGCCAAGTTAAAACTAAAATTATTTTTTTCTTCACAACTGCATTACTGTGTACATATAAGAAGGAATATAATTTTGAATATGTGATGGGTTTGTAATTATATTTGAAATATTTTTGATATGAATAGCTTTCTTTTTTTAAAGATTTTATTTATTTATTTATTTGACAGAGAAATAGAGCACAAGTAGGCAGAGCAGCAGGCAGAGGGAGAGGGGGAAGCAGGCTCCTTGCTGAGCAGGGAGCCCCATGTGGGGCTCAATCCCAGGACCCTGAGATCATGACCCAAGCCGAAGGCAGATGCTTAACTGACTGAGCCACCCAGGTGCCCCTATATGAGTAGCTTTCTTTTCTCCACTGTTTAACACACTTGATATTTGGAGGGAAATATCCATATTCATAAATGAATACTTTAAAAAGCATTGTTTCCTGTTTTCCAGAACTTACATCGAAAAAAATAGAAAATGCATACTTGTATGCATATTTATATATTTGTCTTCTATATGTATATATACATATCCATACATATATATTACAGAATTTAATTACAGAGTTAACTGTGTAGAATATAATACAGAAATGAATAATACTCCATATAGTTTAGGCAACCACAGGCCTTAGCCAGCTTAGAAACCAAGAATCTCTGACATTTTACTTTTCTACCAGTTAGGATTTCCCAGATGGATTTAAAACAAAGCTAAATCAATGTTACAGTGATTTTAGTTGCAGAAACTAGACTTGTAATCTTTCTGAATGGCTTTTTTTCTTACCAGAAAAAAAAATATGCTTAGTTTTGTGTTCTGATCTATACAATGTTGAAACAGACTACATTTTCAAGCATTCACAGTCTTTGTTGTCTTCCTTGTAGATTACAAAATACACCAGATGTGGAGAATTTTCCTGAAAAAGTTAGAATCACCCAAAAGTCATTAAAAAGTTGGGAAATTATGAGTATTTCTGTTATGATACGTATAGCTTCTATACTCATTTAAACTGACATTCTAGCACTAGCATGCAATTTTATTAAAATTCTTGCTATTTTGTCCTCTTAGCTATTTTAGTAACTTGAGCCTCATCATATAACATTGCTTACATTAAAAATAAAGAGGATGAAGTAAAAACTAATAGAAGACAATATAGAACAAATCTGATTTACCTTGTAAATTCTCCTTTTATCTCACGGTCAGTGAATAGAAAAAAGGGTGATTTTTGTGAGTTATTATCAGGAAAGAAGATAAATACAATATATACCATTTTATTAAGTTTTTGAATATTCCAATTATTTCCATTCACTCTTTTTTTCCCAGAAATTGTTTTTTGATCATTGATTTTTTTAATTCTTTCTCACTTTCCTGAGCCCTAAAAAAATAACCATGTACATGTAGCTTATGTACTAGTACAATTTATGATAAGCAAGTATTACAGAACTATATTAGTTCAAAACAATAATGAAAGAACAAAACGTTTTATGTTTGTAAACCACATTCCAGGGGGAAAATTATATTATAATAAAAATCAAGCTAGTTTCTCTTAGGGTAGTTTTTTATTAATTAAAACTATGAATGAGAGAAAAGTTAGATCTGATAACAGAATAGACAAAGAAAATGGTTTTTTGTGTGTGGTGGCAGGAAGAGTAGGCCAAAAATTTGTATATACCCCTATTTATCATAATATGTTTGAAAAGTTTTTTCAAACCACAAGAACATCTTGATACTGTGTTCTGAAAACAGTTTTTGCATGGCTTCAAGAAAGCAGAACTTTCCAGTATACTTTACTTAGTAGTGCATTATAAAATGAAGCTTCATTTGGATTATGTCAGGCCATGTGAAAATACAACCAAATGTGATATAATATTTTTTTTCATTTTAGTTGTACAACATTAGATAAATTCAGTTGTACTCAAGAAACTATATTTCTGTAAACAGGGTGGATACTGATTTCTTCTGTATTAGTCTTTGGAGGAAGTAAATTCTGAGATGTTGCCTTCTCCATTACAAAACTACTAATCCAATTAAACAATCTATTCCACAGTTGACCAATTCAAAGAGAAAACAAATCAAGCTAAAGTATTGTTTTAAGTTAAATTATCTATTTGTAAACTCAGAGAATAAATAGAGCTAAACTCAAAGTCTTAAGAAATATTTTTCTGTTTTGCTCTTATTTACTTTAACTATGTTTGACTAATCCAACCTGACTCCATGCTTATGTGAGAAAGCTGACATCTGTATGTGAGTATTTCAGGTTTTATGATGATCATTTTATTGTCAACATGCTTTTTAAAATTACACAGGTAGTAGCAAAATTTTGATTTTGATGGCTTTCTTGCTCATTAATGTAATCTACCTTATATAATCAAAACCTAACTATCCATACCTGTGGTTAGCCAGGAATGACAGTGAAAGACCCACAGATCCCCTTACCCAAGAATCCAACACTGCCACTGGATGCAATCAGCAAGAGGTTCTTTATTGTTACGCAGGCGCCTGCGGGTGGTCAGCGCGCGCCTGCGGGTGGTCAGCAGCTCCTGCTAGCTGAGCACACCCGGCTGTGGTGGCGCCGGGTTTTTATAAACAAGTACAAACAAGTTTTGGGTGGGGCGCAACTGATTGGTTGACAATTAGAACTTTTGAAAAAGGCCTTAGTGTAGTTTGCTGATTGGCTTTGGGGACCCGCGTGCAGAGAGAGAGGCGGGAAGGGGGAACAAGCTGATTGGTTCTGAGGGCCCGCGCGCGGGAGGAGAGAGGCAGGGAGGGGGAACAAGAAGGGGGAAGGTAGGAATGCCATCATGGCGTCTTCTATTATTTCTATAAGCCAAGCAGTTACAGAAGGGCAAAAGAGCAATTAATAACCTAATTTACGCCTAAAAGCCAGCGGTTCACAGAAAAGGAAACAAGCGGTTAGTTATCCTATCTATCTTCTAGGGGAGGGGTCTTTCAACAGTATTTAAAAAGCAAGAAGTTGGGACGCCTGGGTGGCTCAGTTGGTTAAGCGGCTGTCTTCAGCTCCGGTCATGATCCCAGCGTCCTGGGATTGAGTCCCACATCTGGCTCAGTGGGGAGCCTGCTTCTCTCTCTGTCTCTGCCTGCCACTCTGTCTGCGTGTGCTTGCTCTTGCTCTTTCTCTCTCTCTCTGACAAATAAATAAATTAAAAAAATATATATTTAACAAAAAGCAAGAAGTTTTTTAAAATTGATTTTATTCTGACATTCGTTTTTACTTAAGCTCAAATATTCATCTGGTCAGGGCTAGTACAAGTTTCTGGATGGTTATAAAATCTCTTCAGAAATAACACAGGGATTTCCACACTTGTTTCAGGCATATGAAATGTTTACTTTGGTTAATATTCCTTATTTTGCTGTTTTCCTACAACTGGAGAATAGCAGTTGTATATATAAGTGCTTTTCAAACTTTAAACCCAAATCACCTGAGGATTTTGTTAAACTTTAAAATCTGATACTGTAGGCTTGCAGCATTTTTAGCAAGGTGATGCTGTTTCTTCATAAGTAGCAAGGGTATATGTAGACAGTGTCTTTTCAATATTTTTTTAAGATTTTATTTATTTGAGAGAGAGTAGAGCACAAGTGGGAGGGTAGGGGCAGAGGTATAGGGAGAAGGAGACTTCCTGCTGAACAGGGAGCCTGACACTGGTCTTGATCCCAGGACCCTCAGATCATGACCTGAACCAAAGATGTCTGTCTTTGGGGCGCCTGGGTGGCTCAGTCAGTTAAAGCCTCTGCCTTTGGCTCAGATCATGATCCCAGGGTCCTGGAATTGAGTCCTACATCGGGCTCTCTGCTCAGCAGGGAGCCTGCTTCCCTCTCTCTCACTGCCTGCCTCTCTGCCTGCTTGTGATCTGTCTCTGTCAAATAAATAAATAAAATTTTAAAAAAAAAGTATGTGTCTTTAACACAATGAGCCACTAGGTTCCCCATATTTTCAGTATTGATTAAAGTTGTCACTTAAACCTAGATAGCATTTAATGACCTTGGTAATTGCTGCCCAATCCTTAATTCAACAGATTTTTTAAACATTTTCTCAAATCCTCATAAAGATTATGATAGTAAGAAGCATAAGATTTACAGTTGGACATAACAGTATTCAAAAACCTCAGTGGATAGAACTGGAAGGTATTATGCTATGTGAAATAAGTCAATCAGAGAAACACAATTACCATATGGTTTCTTTCATGTGTGGAACATAAGGAGTAGTACAGAGGTAGGGGTCGGGGCAGGGAGTGGGGGACTGAATGGGAAAAAATCAGGGAGGGAGATTAAACCATATGAGAATCTTGACTCTGGAAAACAAACTGAAGTTTGTGGAAAGGGAAGTGGGTGGGGGAAGGGGTAACTGGATGATGGGCATTAAAAGGGTACGTGATATGAGGACCACTGGGTGTTATGCTGAACTAATGAATTACTGAACACTAGATCAAAAATTAATGTACTTTACATTGGCTAATTGAATTTAAATTTTAAAAAACCCTCCGTTCCAACTTTGGGCAAATTTCTTAACTCACTGAGTATTCATTTTCTTATCAGCAAAATGCAAATGATCTTACCTACATCACAGTAGGATGATGTTTCAGTACGCCACAAGAATTTTCTAAAATGAACAATAGCTAACATGTATACATCCCACATACAACTCTGCATTTATGGGTGTGTTTGCATCTATGTGTTACAGATAGATATAGATACATACATATACATGTGTATATATATGTACATATGTATATGTATATATATACACATACACATATGCAGTTTCTTTTTCTGATATAGAGCATTTTCAATGCCAGAGCATACATGTGACATGTGAGCTAGAACAAAGCAAAGAGAGGGTGGTCTTCATTGGTGTAAAATGTATGAGTTCAAGAGCATACAGACCTCAAGATGAACTCATCAATACCCTTATTTGTAACAGGTTTATTGAGGTATAATTGGGACACTAGAAACTGCACATATTTAATATATATAATTTAATGGGTTCAAACATCAGTACCCTTTTGAATTCTGTATTTTATAACCTGGTTATGGGTTTTGGGAAAAATTCTAATTTAGATCCCTTTCTAAGTGATACACCATAGTGCTCTGCAAATGATAGACTCAAGAAGGAATGAATTTTTTCCTACTGAAAGTTTTGTCATGGGAAAATTTTCACATTATAGAAATGGAAATTCATTTGAAACTGGTCCGCAGGTTAATTTGAGATCAATTCAAGAACTCCGAATTCCTTTTGGTAACTATTATGTTTAGCTTAAAAACTCTGTAGGCTAATGATAGGTACCATGGTGTGTGTGTGTGTGTGTGTGTGCGCATGAGAGAGAGAAAGAAGGTAATTCACATGCTGATTTATGTTTTACTACTGAATTTTTAAGTAGAGGAAGTAAATCTTTGAAACTTACAAAAATACAAAATATTTTAAGGTAAAGTGATGCATATTTATGCTTTCATGCAAAGTATATGGCACAAGATACTAAAAAATGAGAACTGTGAGATGGTTTTTTTTTTTTTTTGAGATGGTCTTTTTTTTAATACCCATGTTCACTTCATATCCAAAACAAAGTTCAACAATCCCCATGTCAATGAAGTATTTCCTTTATTCCTATATTTGGTTGTTACTGCTCACTGATATGAAAATCCTATTTCACAAATGTTTGTGTAGCAAAAGGAAGAAGACCAACTGCACATTTGATAAGCATATTGAAATTCTTAGATTAGACTGCTCTAAAACTACTAAATTATTTCCTGTCATACAACTGTTCCCCTCAGATTTTTGGTAAGGGGGCTAATATCATTATCCTCAATTGAAGTATTCTAGTGTTTTGTTGACTTTGATGCATAAACATGTTGAGAAACATTTAATTACTTGTATTGAACTTCCTTTTTTCTATCACAGATAGGTGGGGAATGAGTTGATAAAGTATTCATATTTAGTCAGCAAGACACGTTGAGTAGTTTTACAAATATATGTAATTGAAGGACAATAACCATTCCTATCCTCATCATCCCAGGAGTTTTTTCTAGGACAAAAAGAATGTAAATCATCACTCAGCTTCCATTGTTAGAGATTTCAGGAATTTGTCCTGTCCTGGAGTCTGATCAGGTCGCCAAAATCAAGAAGAGTTTGCTAGCATTTAGTGTGTCAAAGGAGTTGTCCTCTTTCTGGTAGGTGTCTCTGCAAAGACAGCATTTTTTATGCTTCTGGAGTGCCTTCCAGGGCATGTTCTGAAAGCGCAAGGAGAAACAAAATACTGGTACTTAACATAAGTTGGCAGGGGCAAATGAGCAGGTTGTGTGCAACTTGGAAAATGTTTCTTCATTGTGTATTTCAGTATGAATTAATCTGAATTATCCTTAATAATAAATGGGGCCTCTGGGAGATATATAAATCCGAGGGGAAAACTATATCCTAAGGGTATGGTGTCAGGCTGTCTATGTTCATATCTACCTTTTACTAATGTTGTGTCCTTGAGCAACCTTCAGATTTCCACCAGCATAACCTCACTGAGCTTCAATTATATCATCTATCAAATGGTGATAAAAGTGAGTGGTTATCTGATGGAGTTATGAGGATTCAGCTGCCATGTTTCATTGAATCTAAGAAATCATTGATTATAAGATAGAGTATCATTTTGTATACCACTACAAAAGAAAAAAAAAAGGACCCCTAAACTCTATACACTGATGATTTTAAGACACAACTCAATTTTAGAAATATAAAAATGTCAAATACCTCATCTGAGAATCAATGAAATCTAGTTGATAATACTGATAAGGTACTTACATCAATATTGGGCACATAGTAAGTACTCAAATTTTGCTATTAGTGGATAGAATGTCCCTAAGGGAAGATGGTATTTCCCTCTTCGAAAATAGAAGCCTTCTAGGAGGGTAACTATAGCTTTCAATATGGAGGAGCAAACACAGAAATGGGACACAGTCCACAAGGACCCTGTGTAGGCTGTCATTCTCACATACTCTTCTGTTGCATAACACTAAGGCAAAAGCCCTTTTTTAGTTCACAGTTTTGCCTTCTGTCCACCCTAATTCTCTTTAGTTCTCCCTGCCTTCACCCCTGCAGCAAATCCAATGTTCCTACACAGATATGTGTGGAGGAGTTGTGGAGACCACAGGGGTGAGTGGTGAGGCCAGCTTCAACTTTGCCTGACAGCTGGGACCCAGGCCTGCAGATGCCTGACACCAGGAAAGACCACTGTCCACAAGGTGGCTCCACATGGTGATGAGCTTGGTAATGAGCCACGGTTCACAAGGAACAGTCTCCAAGAGTGACAGGGAGGGCACCCCTCCCAGAGAAGTAGCTACCAGTAGCCTCAGACTTAGGAATACATGGGAGGGACGAAACCTCTTCTTCTGGGATTTTAGATAAAGGTAACTAGCAGCGGCAGAGGTGGCTAATGTTTAGTTGACATAAATGTTGAAATTTTAAGACAACAAGTACAATCTAGTGGTTAGTGGCCATTGAATCAGGTTACTGATTTGCCTGTATTCCCTCATTTTTGAAAAGCATATTTTTTCATATTTCTCATTTCTGAAATCAGAAAGTACAATACCCATAATAGTATCACTACTGCTAGCTAACACATACAGTTTACTATGTTCCCAGTGCTTTTCTAAGTACATCATGGGTATGAACTCATTGGTTATTTTGTGAGGTAGGCATAGTTATAGTCCCTCTTTTAACAGTTGATGAGACTGAGATATGGAAAGGTTACATCTCCAAAGTGTCAAAGGCGTGCGCGTGCGCACACATACACACACACACACACACACACACACACACACACACACACACACGGGTGGCCCCCAACACACACACAAGCCCAGTTAGGTGGCAGAGGTGGGTAGCATGGTCCTTACCATTACATTCTTGTACAATTTAACAAGATCACAAGATCTAAATTCCTTCCCAAAAGCAATTTCTAAGCCATTGGTGCCTTTAAACTTTTATGATAGCCTAGAGTGTAAGAAATTGGTGGGATGGCTGGATTGTGCCTGCAGTCCAGTTCTAGGCCTACCTTCCTGTGTCCAGAACCTCTGAAGTCCAGGAGAGAGCAGTGGCAACAAGCATGGACATTGTCTCTCACCTGCATTTGAGTCCCAGCTGTAACATAAACAGAGTGAGCTCAAGAAAGATACTTTTTTTGGATTTTATTTATTTATTTGAAGGGGAGGACAGAGAGTGAGAACAAGCAAGGGAGGGAAGGAGCAGGGGAGAAGCAGACTCCCCACTTAGAGCCCCACATGGGGCTTTATCCCAGGACCCTGGGCTCATGACCTGAGCCCAAGGCAGACCCTTAACCGACTGAGCCCACCAGGTGCCCCAGGAAAGATCTGTTTTAATTACACATTTTCTTTGGAGTTAATTGTAGAATTATAGGCAATTGTAAAAAATAATACAAACAGATACTGCATAACATTTCCCCTTCACTGCTGATATCGTGCAAATTATAGTACAGTATCATGACATTGTAGAGTGAATCCATTTTAGAGTTCCCAAGTTTTCCTGTATTCATTTGTGTGCTTGTTTGGTGTGTGTGTGTCTGTCTGTCTGTGTTGAATTCAATGCAACTTTAAAACATGGAGAATAGTGCCTCCACCAGTGCAGTCAAAAATCAGATCCCTTGCATGACCACAGGGTCCTTCCTGCTGCCTTTTTATAACAATGCCTACTTCCCTCCTACCATCCTGTCCTGTCCCTCCCTAACCTGTGGCAACAATGAATCTGTATTTCATGTCTGTAATTGTGTTATTTCAAAAATATTATACAAGTGGAGTACTATAGAATGTACTACTTTGGAGGTGGCTTTATCACTCAGCCTGGTTTTCTTGAGATGCATATAAGCTACTGCATGTAACAAAAAATCCACTTAAAAAAAACTGAAGTAGAGTTGACATACAAGGTTACAGTTCAGGTATGCAACATAGTGAATCAAGAATTCTATACAGTATGCAGTGTTTACCACAATAAGTATAGTTACCATCCGTCAGCATACAGTTATTACAGTGTTTTTGCCTGTGTTCCCTATGCCGTACTTTTTATCCTCCTGTCTTATTTTATAACTGGAAGGTTGTACCTCTTAATCTCCTTCACATATTTCACCCATTCCTCCTCACCCCTCCCCTCTTCCAACTACCAGTTTATTTTCTGTATTCATAAGTCTGTTTGTTTTTTCTTTTTTTTTTTTGCTTTTTTTTTTTTTTTTTAGATTCCATATGTAAGAGAAATCATTTGGTACTTGCTAATATATATTGCTGATTCATTAAATATGGATATCCCATAGTTGATTAAACCTTGTTCGACAGATTGTTTAGTTGTTTTAAGTCTGGAGTTAGTATGAAGAAAGCTCCCATGCACAATCATGTGCAGGGTTTTGTGTAAAGATAAATTTTCATTTCTCTGGGAAAAATGCCCATGAGTGCATTTCTGGGTAATATGGTGGTTTCATATTTTGTTTTGTTGTTGTTTGTTTGCTTGCTTTTAAAAACCTATGAAACTCTTTTCCAGAGATGGCTGTGTAGCATTTTACATTCTCACCAGCAATTTATCAGTGATCCAATTTCTCTACATCCTTATGTCAGCTTCTAGTGTTTTCACTATTTTTTTCTGAGAAGTTTGTAGTTTTGTCTCACTGTGGCTTTAATTTGCAGTTCTCTAATACCTAGTGATAATGACTGTATTTTTAATGTATTTATTTGTTGTCTGTATATACTCTTCAGAAGAATGTATCTTTACAAATTTTGCCCTATTTTTTTTTTTACTTCTGACTTCTGAGTTATATATTCTAGTTACTAAATCTGTGTCTTTACAAGAGATATGCAGATTTTTTTTTAAAGTCTGTAACTTGTATTTCATTTTCTATTGATTTTTAAATTTATTTATTAAAGGTAGAGTGTATGTGAGAGAGAGCGAGAGAGAGGAGCAGGGCCAGAGGGAGAAGGAGAAGCAGACTCCCCGCTGAG
Organism: Mustela nigripes; assembly: GCF_022355385.1. Taxonomy (NCBI): domain Eukaryota; kingdom Metazoa; phylum Chordata; class Mammalia; order Carnivora; family Mustelidae; genus Mustela; species Mustela nigripes. Next base: position 95,696,111 of record NC_081575.1, read on the forward strand.
CAAAGAACCGCTATGGGGCTGGATCCTAGGACCTTGGGATCATGACCTGAGCTGAAGGCAGATGCTTAATCAACTGAGCCACCCAGGCGCTGCTCCCTTTCTTATTTTTTTTTAAATAATTTATTTGAGAAAGAGAAAGAGAGAGCGAGAAGGTGTGCATAAGCCCAGGGGGAGGGACAGAGGGAGTAGGGAGAAGCAGACTCCCTGCTAACCATGGAGCCTTACGGGACCCTGAGATCCTGACCCTGAACTGAAATCAAGAGTCAGGTGCTTAACCAACTGGGCTACCCAGGTGCCCTAGTATTTTATCTTAACAGGTTCCTCAGCACAGCAAAACTTAAAATTTTGACGTAATTTCTTTAATCGATTTTTCTGTTGGTGGGTTATGCTGTATGTGTCAAGCAAAAATTGTCTTCACTTAAGTCACAAATAATACCTTGTATATATATTTCTAAAAGATGTATAGTTGTATAATTAATATTTGTGTTAGTTTAGCATAGTGTTATATTTAAGTCAGGTTTTTTTTTGTCAATGTCTGCTTGTTCTCATGTCCTTTCTTGAAGAGAATACCATTCCTTTATTGGTTTGCTTGTACAGCTTCTTCAGAACTTGTTGGGTGTATTTGCACAGGTTTATTGCTGGGTTCTTTGCTTCATTGCATTGATCTATATAACCCTGCCCTCCACCATTTCCAACTCTCTTGATCACTACAGTTATATAGTATGTTTTAATATTGGGTGGTATGATTCCTCTCACTTTGTTCTTCTTTGTCAAGATTGTTTTAGCTGTGACAGGGCTGTTTCGTTCCATATAAATTTTAGAATGGGATTCTTTGTATCTACAAAAAAGACCTTGCTCATATTCTGGTAGGAATTTCATTAAATCTGTACATCAGTCTAGAGAGCATCAACATTTTTGCCAAGGTGAGTCTTCCAATCCATTAACACAGCATATCTCCCCACTTATAAAATCTGATTCCTTACATGGTGCTTTGTTTTTTAACAGTGTTTTGCATTGGGATTAGATTATGTTTTTTTTAAATTTCTCATACACTTATAATGGTGTTATTGTCTATTATGCATGTGATTACAAAAAGAAGGGGAAAACAGAAAAGGGTTGAAAATTGTACTTTTGAAAGGGAACTACTTTTTAAAAATTTCAATCACTGTAGCTAAATATGTACCATATGTGTATGATATTGCAGAAATTTTATTTTACTTTTGATGTTGCAGTAATTTTAAATGATAAGGTTATAATTGTTTATAGATGGATTGATAGAGACCTATAATTTTTCATGAATGCATAACATAACATCTTTCTAATTACATTAAAGTCATGCATCAGGGTGTTTTTTAATCACTCTTCTTTAACCTACAGTTTTATGGTTCATGGTGTAAAATGAAGACTGGTCCTTGTTTACATTATAATGTTTATGAATAATCCCTGGATTATAAAATGGACAACAAATTAATTAGAACTCAGTGTACTAAATTTAAAAGTGAAAAAGAAATGAATTCTTAATTGAAAACCCTAGAGACATTCTTTTACATAAATTGGGAAGGATCTGAATCATTTTCTCCATTTAATCAATTATTTAGCTTAATTTAAAACATTCAGATTAATACAGCTTCAAAGGTAATAACCTGGAAAAACACAAGCTTGATAGCTAAGATAGTTATATAAAATTCCCAGCTTTATGGAGATGAGAAATAAAATTGGCCTTTTGGGCCTCTCTTTTCTATAGTGGTCCATATTTATTAAAATGTTTCTCTTATGATGACATATATTTTTTTAAAGATTTTATTTATTGATTTGACAGAGAGAGATCACAGGTAGGTAGAGAGGCTGGCAGAGAGAGAAAGAGAGAGAGGGAAGCAAGCTCCCCGCTGAGCAGAGAGACCGATGTGGGACTCGATCCCAAGACCCTGAGATCATGACCTGAGCTGAAGGCAGCGGCCCAACCCACTGAGCCACCCAGGAACCCCTGATGACATATATTTTTTAGGTTTTGATTTTAAAGCATCTCTTTAGTTAAGTGCTGTGGGAAAATGTGCTAGCTTATTTGATAGCTTTAGGGCATAGAGGCCTGGAAAAAATAAAACAGTTTGGAATCAGGCCACTGGGTATTTGCTACATATTCTGCAACACTGTAATAAGGTCTTTGATCTGTCCTGTTCTTGCACAGTGACATTTGTTTATGTGTAGAGTGACCTATTCATACATACACAGGCACATAGATAATTTTAGACCTTTTATAAGTGACCAGAGTATATTGTCAACAGGAGAATCATTACCTGATTCCTGTTTTAAATTTTGAGACAGTCCATTGCTTTCAGTCCTTACTTCTGGAGGGAAAACTTAATATACAAATCAGTATGGAGGTGCCAAACTTTTATTTTAAGTGGTGATAAATATTTCATACTAAAGCCACCAGATAAAGCCATGGAAAATGTAGAGATTGTTTATATATATAGAAACATTTTATTAAAGTTAATATGAATCCCATTCATTTTTATCTTATACCTTATTACTTCAAAGGGGGAAGCTATTGATATTTCTGATCTCCCTGTATCGGCCATGACCCCCGCGAGAGATAGGACCTGACACAAATGGTCCAAGAAAACCCAGTAATGGGACTACTTTCGAGGTGTGGGCAAGTTTGAAATAAAAGGGCTGTTGGGGTGCCTATAGGTTACCAGCTATAGGATGTTTTTACATGTCTCTGCCTTCCTAAGTCTGAAGGGTCAAGCAAAGGAGGTAGCATTTTTTAAATTCAGTAAGAAATAGGGCAATGGAGGAGGGGATTCCTAACAGGAGACTTAGGAATGTAAGACATAAGGCTCAAAGAAGATGGAGTGGAATGGGGAAGAAAAGCCTTTCTCTCTCCCTGCTGTTCTGTTTGATATGTGTGCCACCCATTGGCCAAAATCAACAAAGAATAGTCAGCAAGAGAGGTGATGAAATGTATGAAGATCAGACTTGGAGGCACAGAGCAAAACAAAAAGAAGGGCATAAAAATGGCTTGGGTTCATGCCAGCAAGAGGAGAGTAGAGTGAAATATTTAGGCATTAAAAGAAAACAACAACAATCCACCAACCTAGAATTCTGTATCACTGAAATTATCTTACATAAGTGAAGGAGGAATAAATACTTTATTAGACAAACCAACACTGAGGGAATTTGTTGCCAGTAGATCTGCCTTACAAGAAATGTCAGAAGTACTTCAGAGAGAAAGAAAATGATGTAGGTCAGAAAATTGGATCTACATAAAGGAGAGAACATTAGAGAAGGACTAAATGAAAATAAAATAAAATCTTTTAATTTTCATTCTCCCCAGGATGTAATAAATAGCTGTTCAAAATCATAAGAGCAATAATGCATTTGGTGATTAGGGCTTACTGCTAAAATAAATGAATGGCAGCCATGTTATAACTCTTGAGAAGGAGGAAAGTAGAATATTGTGTTATAAGGTAGCTGTACTAACTGTGGGGAAAAATTGATTGGAGTGGGGAGCAAAGGGAAAATGTCACAATTCCCTACTTCAGTCAAGGTCAGAACCGACAACAAGCTAGTTCAAGTTCAACTTCACTTAGTTTGAACCATAAATTATTTCATTTTATTCTTCTCCCCATAACTGAATGAAAATTTAAAAAAATGGGGACTATATAGTGGAGGTTAGAACCTTACACAGTTTATCTTTTCTAATGGATTTAACTGCTACTTCTAGACTTGTCTCAGTCTACAGATTTAATATTTTGTTCTGTAGACCTCCTTTTCAAGAATCAGTTATATTATTAGATTTCCCTATTTTCAAATTGAGGATTTGTTGAGGTAGCCTATCTCCCAAATCCGCCTTTTTTCTTTGTTTTTAAAAAATAGGGATTTATACCCATCTTTAGTCTTATTTTCTTCTCCTTCTCAAAGGTATTACCTCAGAACTTTGAAAGCCTAAAAAGTACTTCATTCATGAACGTGACAAGAAACATATAGCTTTAGGGGTACCTGAAAGACTCAGTCATGAGACTTTTGATCTCAGGGTCGTGAGTTCAAAGCCCCAGGTTGGATGTAAAGATTACTTTAAAAAATAAATGTTTTTTTTTTTAAATATAGCTTTGAAGACAAATATAATTAATCATGAAAAAGGCCTATGCACACACACCTGCACACATAGGAAACTCAGGTTAGTAACTCAATAGACTTCCCAATATCCCAAATAAATCTAAAAAATAAAGCTAAGGCTGAATCTTAACAATAAAAATTTTACTCTCCTATAAAATGATTAAGGAAATATGAATGCTTTAGTTATTTTGAGACATCGCTTGAATCCAACATGTTATAGGAATGTGTAAGCAATCCCATTTAATACATACCATACGGGTTAGAGGCTATTTTCAAGTAACTTCACTTTGGAATTTTTAAACACTTTTTAAAAAATTAAACATAACATGTGATGTAACCCTCTATCAACTCTTTTTCTGTAATCCTCCTCTAAATTCAGACCATTTTTGAAACCTCATTTAAAGTCAAATAAAATGCTCTCTGTGGTTTCTGTAACAGGCTCCCACTTTCAGGCTTCAGTGAATCAGTATATTGCTTATGGGGCTCAGGAAAATCTTTGAACCAAATTATAAATGGTTATTATTTGTGAGGTTATTTTCATTTCTTAAGCATTAATACTTTCAAAATAGAATGCCACTCAATTAGAGACTCAATCTAAATGAGGCCCCCCATCCCTTCTCCCCTGACTCTTCGAACATACTCGAGAAAATAGCATGTGTAGCTTCATCTGGTATATGAGTCCTGTTTAACCTGGCATCTCCAGAAGATTTGTCAGGAGACTAATGAAGCCTAAGTGTCAGGGCCCCTCCATTTCCCAGAGCTCTTCAAAGACATTGCTAAAGCTTCCAGGTAGCCAGGTGCTTGAAAAATACCCAAATCTAGGAAGATCCTCAAATTTTAGGACTCTGTCTCTTTGGATGAAGATCAATCACTCTCATAAATAGCTTCTTAGGATGACCTGTTCAGCCTTCACAAAAATGTTATCAGGTTTGTTATGGTTTTGCTATGGACAAAAACTAGTGATACTAACAACACAGCAAGTGCTGTAACAACTGAGGAATTTTAAAAAACTTTTTAAAGAAAGAAATTAGAAAAGGATTTTGATTTGAGCCTACAAATTTTGTTGTAACTGCAATTTAAATGCCATCCACATAGATTTATATTATTTCCATTACTCTTTCTTGCACAGTAATAACTTGGTCTAGGTTGTCAATACATTTGTGAAGTCTTTTTGAATAGTAAGTAATGACAAAGTGTCTTTTGAGCCTGTTCTTTCAAGATGTTAAATATTTGATTTAAAAGGTATCCAAAACTCTTGTTTGCAGATTTAAAGTCTTCGTGAACTAGAGAATTGTGACTTTGAGCTGTGTTATTATTCTATAACCTGGGTTCAGTAGCTTTTAAAACAAAGAGGAGCAATTGCAAAGATGATTGTAAGCATATTGTTGCTGTCATCTAATCTCTAGCAGGCTTTATGGTATGTTTCAGCCTTATCCTTGTTTCGTGTGCATAAATGTCAATGTCCCATTTCAGCAGTTCAAAAACATTGGCCCCAGGGCCAAACCCAAGCCACCACCTTGTTTATTTAATTAAACTTTGTATTTTGTAGTTAATTGTAGATTCACATACAATTGTTAGAAATACAGAAAGATCCTAAGTATCATTTTACCCTGTTCTCCCAGTATTGATATATTGCAAAATTATAATACAGTATCATACAGCTTGATAGTATGATCAAGATACACATCATCACAAGGAGCACTTCTGTCACCCTTCTTTGGCCAGACCCACTTCCTTCCTGCCTCCACCTACTCCTTAACCCATGGCAACCACCAGTCTGATATTTATTTGGATAGTTTTGTTATTTCAAGAACGTTATATAAACAGGTTCATACATTATGTAACGTTTTCAGATTGGCATTATTTACTCAGGAAGAATATCTGGAGATTTTTCCAGGTTGTTGCGGGCATAAAGAACGTGTTGCTTTTTAGTTCGGAATAATATTGCATGGTATAGATGTGTCACAGTTCATTGAACCTTTCACTTTTTCAAGGATATCTGAGTTTCCAGTGTCTGGATATTACAAATACATCTGTTCTAAATGCTCACGTGCAAGTCTTTGTGTGAACAAGACTTTTCATTTCTCTGGGGTTAATACCTTTGAGTGGAATTTCTGGGTCACATGGCATTTACATGTTGAGGGTTGACAAAGCTGCCAAGCTCTTCTCCACAGTAGCTGGACCATCCTACACTCCTAGGGACACTGAGTAACCCAGTTTCTATACGTTCTTGGCAACATGTAATATTGTCACTATTTTCTGACTTAGCCATTCTGATGTGTAAATAGTTGGATCTCTTTGTGATTTTGTTTTGCATCCCCCTCATGCTGATGACAGTATCTTTTCATCACCTTATTTGCCATCTGCTGCTTATGTGGTGAAATGTCGTCTCTCCATGTCTTTTCTCCATTTTCTCATTCAATCTGGAGGGGTGCTTTTGTTTTACTTCTATGTCTTATGAATTATTTATATATTCTAGAACCCAGTCGTTGGCTGAATATGTGGTTTGCAGACATATTCTACCTTTGCTTGTCTTTTTTTCCCCTTAAGAACAAGTTAAAATTTTTGTTCCTATCTGGTTAATTAGTTCTTCCTTATGTGAACCATGCTGTTAGTGTAAAATATAAAAACTCTGCCTAGCCCTAGATCCAGATGATTTTTCTTATGTATGTATTTTAAAAATACTTAGAGTTTCGTGCTTGACATTTAAACTCATCCATTATTAGTTAATTTTGTTTAAGGTGGTGAACTTAAGTAAGTGTTCTAGCACCATTTGTAAAAAAGCTATCTTTGTTCCATCGAACTGTTCTTGGATCTTTGTCGAAATCACGTGGCCATATTTGTGTGGTTTTCTCATCTTCTGCTGATCTTTGAGTTGGTCCAGCCACCACTGCCATGCTCTCTGGATTCTAGTAGCTATAAGTTTGAAAATCTGATTAACTTCTTCTTTATTCTTCCTTTTCAACTTTGTTGTAATTATTCTAGTTTTATTGCCTTTCCATGTAACTTTTAGAATGATCTTGTCTATACCAACAACAACAACAAAAATCTTGCTGGGATTTTGAAGGGAGGTGTGTTAAAGCTGTATATTAGTTTGAGTAAAAATGACTATGTTGAGTCTTCCAATGAACATTGCATTTTTCCCCAGCTATTTAGATGTTCTTTGATTTATTTCTATAGCATTTTGTGTTTTTCACCATATATGTAGAGTATGTGTTGCGTTAGATTAACACCTACTTTTTTTTTTTTTTGTGAGAGAGTAACGACTACCATATTTCATTTCAGTATCCACATGTTCATTGCTAGTATGTAAAATTACAATTGATTTTTGTACTTTTATCTTGAATTATGCTACCTCAGTGAACTCACTTATTAGTTTCAGGAGCTATTTTTTTCCTTGTACATTGCTTGGAATTTTTGTATTCATCCCATCTGCATGTAAGCAACAGTGTTATATCTTCCTTTCCCATCTGTATGGACTTCTTTTCTTTTTTTTTTTTTAAAGATTTTATTTATTTATTTGACAGAGAGAGATCACAAGTAGGCAGAGAGTTAGGCAGAGAAAGAAGGGGAAGCAGGCTCCCCACTGAGCAGAGAGCCCGATGCGGGACTCGATCCCAGGACCCTGAGATCATGACCTGAGCCGAAGGCAGCGGCTTACCCACCGAGCCACCCAGGCACCCCTGGACTTATTTTCTTGTGTTGTCTCTTTGCACTAGTTAAAACTTTCAGCCCTCTGTTCAATAATAGTATTAAGTATACATTCTTGATGTGTTCACTATATTTGGGAAAAAGCATTTAATCTTTCACTGTAAAGTATGGACTTAGCTGTAAGATTTATTTGGGTGCTTTTATTAAGCTAAGGAAGATCCCTTCTGTTCCTATTTTTTTAGAGTTTATTTCACACATAGGTATTGAAATTAGTCAAATTCTAATATATTCAGAATTATTGCTTTCTCTTCCATTTTCTGGAATAGTTAATATAAAATTGGTGTTGGTCCTTCTTTAAAAGTTTGGTATAATTTCCCACTGAAACCATACTAACATGAAGATGTACTTTTCAGAAGTTCTTAAATTATGAGTTCCATTTCCTTATTGGTTAGATGCCTGTTCAAATTATCTGTTTTGTACTGGGTGATTTGCAGTAGTTTGTGCTTTATGAAGAATTGGTCCATTGTATCAAAATTGTCAAATATGTGTGTGAATGATTGTGCATAGTATTCCCTTATTATCTTTTTTATGTCTGCCCAGTCTATAGTGATATCCTATTTCATTCTTAATTTGTATGCCTTCAGCTTTTTTCCCTTTGTCACTCATTTGTTAGCACTTTGTCAATTTCACTGATCTTTTTGAAGAATGAGCTCTTTGTGTCATTGATTTTTTTCTATTGTTTTTCTGTTTTCAATGTTGTGGTTTTCTCCTCTTTATTATTTCCTTCATTGTTCTTGTTGTAGATTTTATTTTGTTCTTTATTTTTAGATTCTCGAGGTGAGAGCTTGGATTACTAATTTCTTCTTTTCTAATGCATGCATTTAAGAGGAGCAGCTTTTTCAATTCAATGCCTTATTTCACTGATATGGAAATCTTTTATGGTAGGCGGTGCATGTGGTATTATCTTTAAAATCCTCTTCCTTTATAGGCACCTCTCTCAGACATCATCCTTTAGTTTATGTGAGTTCATTAATTAACAAATAGATTAAAATGTATTTTCTTTTAATACATGTCAAGCATAACCCCCTTGAGGACAAGGATCAGGAGTTATTTCCTTATATCCTCAATGTAGAAAATTTGGTCCTAATTAGTATTTGATAAATAAATGCATATTCATTCATTCCCTACCTAGTACCATTGTTTTCAATGAGAATTCAATACTGTGGTCATCCCACAATGGCAAGGTTCAGAATCTCTCCTAACATATATTTGTAAACAGATTTGCTTTGCTATGCTCAAAGAATTGAACCTTTATTTTGCATATTATAATTATCTGTGATGAAAATTCCTGTCTTCCTCCCTCATGCCTGTTTTCTTTTTTCTAGCTGATACCATTGAGGCCCTATTAAACCCAGTACACTTTTGAGAACTAGTGATGTCAACAATAAATGGTAATAACTCTTTAACATCAAGAAGTTTATAACTGAGTAGCAAAGGTACATTCATATCATTAGACTCAACTACAAATGGGGATGAGGAAAACCTCAAAAAAAAATCTTCATAGAGAAGGTAAAAATGTAAATAAAGCCCAGAAGAATAAGGAACCCAACAGTACACAGACAAAAGAAAAAGAAGAAATTATAAGCAGAAATATATAAACTGTATATATAACAAAGTAATGAGCAATGGGAGTGAAGTAATTCAAAAGGAAGTTACAACATTTTTTTTCCGATTGAGTTTGCATTCTAGCAGGTAAGACACATATGAAACATATATCTAGTTGATTTATTATGCATGCCACTAATGTACAAAGCAGCATGCAAGGAGAAGATATATGATGAATTTTGGGAATAATTTGAGCTATCATGGTAGGAAAGTACCTCAGAACACTTCAGGGGGGTTCAGAGAGATGTAATATAGTGTTGAAAAATGAAGGCAAAGACTACATTGCGGGCCTATTCATTTCATAACATATTTTCCACTGGGGTATCATGTTAATGAATATCCTCCTGACACTGATAGAGTAGCCCTGAGCCCACATGCTAATAATTCTTCACTTGTATGATTAGCCTTACTCCCCACTACTTCATCCATTTTATGACATTCTGTGTCCTACTCTTTGCCCTGGGAAGGTTAGCTCTTCATCTCCGTCACCTCAGCCTCTTGCATGCCATCAGCAAATTGTGTGACACCAGCACATCAGAGGACAGGGGGAAAATTTAGGGCATTTATTTGTTACTTTGTATGCTCCTCTATAAAGTTCTGGTCATGATTTTGTGTGTCTCTTACTGTTCCGACAACATTGTTCTCTCCCTTTGACCCATCAGGCCCGGCGGTGGAAACACTTTGCCACTTTTGATATTACCTGGATGACTCACTTTCTTTCAGCCTCATCAACCTGCCTACACCTTTGTCCATAGTTGTTTTAACAAATTGTTTTCTGTTAAATGCTTTTGTGTCTGCATATTTCCTGCCAGGACCTTGGCCAATAGAATATAAAAAATTCAGCTCTTAAATCTGGGTACTGATTCTCAGCACACCAACATCAATGTCTTTAATTTCTTTGTGCTTATACTATTTTTGTTTCACTCATAAATCTTTAATTATCATCATTAATTTCTACACATTTACCTCCTAAAATGGTTGAAGATCAATACATGAATTATACAGCTATTGTTTTTACATCACAGATAAATTACTTTGGGGTTTTTATATTTAGTAAGTGTTCTGTCTTGACCCTCTAGAAAGCATTGCTATGTAGTACCAACTTCTGAAATAGAATCATTTTGCACATGTCAGAGACATCATTATGGAAATATGAGTTAAGAAGTACTTTCCATTTCACAAGTTGTAGCTATTTTCCTGTCTAGTGGGAAAAAATGTGAATGTTTCAGAACGAATCCAATGTTCCAGAGATCCATTTACTATTTTTAATGGTCATTAAAGTGATGTTAAAGAAATATACATTGCACACATAGAAAGAAATAATCTCACGTCTCAACATAGGTTGAATGGCAAGTCTGAACTTCTAGCTCCACCTAACAATAACAAATGAATATCCCGCTTCCCGTGTTCCACCAAAGGAGTATAAGAAGAGGCTATATAAAAAAGAAGATTTCAATAAGATGCAGAGTCTGACAACATAATACCCTAAATGTCCAGGTTTATATTTAAAATCACTCATCAAACCAAGAAAAAAGAAAATCACAACTTGAATGAAAAAAAAGACAACAGTCACTTCCATCAAAATGACACAGGTGATAGAATTATCTGCCAAGGATATTAAAGCAACCATCATAAAAAATGGTTCAATAAGCAATTACAAACTTGCAACAAATAAAAAATAGAACGTCTCAGGAAGAAATAGAAGACATATAGAACAAAATGAAGTTTTAGAACTGAAAAATACAGAAATCAAAATAAAATTCAGTGGATGGTCTCAAAATCAGACTAGAGGGGGCAAAGGGGAAAATCCATGAACAGGAAGATAGAACAGTAGAAATTACTTAGTCTGAGAAAGAAATAAGATAGGCTGATGGAAACTGAATAGATCCTTGGTGACCTCTGGGATCATAATAAAAGATCTATGATCATTGGAGTCCTGAAAAGAGAGAAAAAAATAAAGTGTTGCTGAACAAGTGCCCAAAGAAATAAAGACTGAAAAAAAAACCAAATCTGGAAAAAGACAAAAACCTATAGATACAGAAAGCTGACTGAACAGAGAAGATAAGCCCAAGGAAATCCATGCAATATACTCATTACAGTCAAACTTCTGAAAGCTAGTGATAAAGAAAAAAAATATTGAAAATAGTAAAAGACAAAAGACACTGTCTATAGGCAAACAACAACAACAACAACAAACATTCAAATGACAGGATTTTTTATGAGAAACCATAGAATCCAGAATGAAATGGGAAATGGCATGACATTTTTCATGTGATTAAAGAAAAGACCTGTCAAAGTCCAGAAGAATAGAAAAGGAGGCAACATTGCCAAACACATTTTATGACACAGGAAGTTCTCTGATACCGAAACTAGACAAACAGCACAAAACAAAAACACTACAGACCATCCTTCACATGTATACAAACACAACAATCCCTAACAGAATGTTTTAAGTTATATTAACTAGCTAACACACATACACACGATCTTACTGAAGCAGACAAAAAGGTTTGATAAAATTTAGTACCCATTCGTGATAAAAATTCTCAGAAAACTAAGAATACAGGAGAACTTTCTCAACTTGATAAGGAACATCTACAAAATTCTATAGCTAACATCATAATGTGAAATGTTTTAATGCTTTCTTCCTGTTGGGAGGATCAAGGCAAAGATGTTTGTTTTCAGCCTACTGGATGTTCGAGGCAGCACAAAGATGCAAGAAAAGTGAATAAAAACATGCAAATAAGTATGGAGAACTTAAAATCATTCCTGTTTGCAGATGTTATGATGGGGCTCTGTAAAGTATCCTAGGGATTCTATAAAATTACTCATAGAAATAATGAGTTCATCAAGATCTCAGGACAAAAGATCAACTATAAAAACCAATTGTATTTCTGTATGTAAGAATTGAGCTTCTGGAAACTAAAATTTTAAATGTAATTTTCTGGGGCACCAGGGTGGTGCAGTCATTTGGAAGGCCACCTCTTGGTTCCCACTCAGGTTGTGATCTCAGGGTTATGAGATCAAGCCCCACATCTGGCTCCCTGCTCCACCAGGAGGTCTGCTCAACAATCTTTCTCCCTCTCCTTCTGCCCTTCCCATTTGTGCTCTTTCTCTCTAAAATAAATAAATCTTCAAATAAAATAAAATGTAATTTTCTCTAGTCACTACAAAGAGAGAGAGAGAGAGAGAGAGAAATGTTTGGGAATCTAACAAAACATACAGAATCTATAGGCCATGAACAAAAAAACAGGATGAAATAAAACAGACCTAAATAAAAGGAGATAAATGTTGTGTTCATGGACTATGAACTATAACATAGTAAAAAGCAGTTATCCCTCAAATTAATCAATAGTTTTAATGGAACTACTATCAGATTTCCAGCAAGCTTTTTTGTTTATAAGCACCCAGTTGACTGAATTCTGTGTACCTTATTTTGTGTGGGTTCAGTGATAATAAATTACCTGTGACTAGCACATTTCTCAATTGGATTTATCTAAAGAGATTTTTTAAAAACATCTAAGAAATACATGTCTTAATAGAATGTGTAATATTTCAGCCAATATGGATTATTATAGGGAAGAGATGCAGAAATGGCCCAGAAATTATATTTTTTCCAAATCATAAATTCGTGAGCTTTAGTTAAATATCTTAGCTACTAAGTCTGTTTTTTCCCTAGCTTATTTATCCTGTGATGCCCTATTTATTCATAGTGCTTAAAATTATGTTTAATAATTGAATCAGTGTGAAAAATGACTCAGACCCCTCATAGTTTATATAAAATACTGTGGTTAGGGTTTTCAGTTTGTTAGGAATTCCTTTCTTGTCTGCTTTGAAGTTTACCATAATTAGTCCTTTCTAATTAATCTTCCACTCATCTTAGGATATAGAAATTACTGGTTGATATTAGAATATAAGAAAGGACCAGTCTTCATTTTTATAACATGTATCTTACATCTGTAGGTTAAAGAAAGAAAATGAAAAACGTGCTGATGCAAGCCTTCAGCAGAGTAAAAGTAAGTTTTGTATTCTTTCAGAAGTGAAGTCTTAGGAGTTCATATGTAAGATTTATAACCTTATCATTTAAAATCATTTCCAAAGCATACATGTACAGTGCATGTTTAGTTATATACATTTATTTTTTAATGTCCTTTTTCAAAACTGTCATTTGACAGACTGTGCTCTTTCCCCTTTCTTTGTACAACTACATATATAAGTCATACCATCGTAGGCATGTTAGAAATGTGAAAAAACAACCCAATCACAATACAAAGCACTGTTAGAAAGCACAGCATGATGATATAAATTAAAGATGACCTAGATCTTAGAAGTATATGATGTTTAATATGCTTTTTATGATGCCTCTATGGCTCAGTGGGTTAAGCATAAGCTTTCAGCTCAGCTTATGATCCCAGGGTCCTGGAATCAAGCCCTTCATCAGGCTCCCTGCCCCATGGGAAGCCTGCTTCTCCCCCTCCCTCCGCCTGCTGCTCTGCCTGCTTGTATTTTCTCTCTCTCTCTTTCTCTGAAATAAATAAATAAAATCTTTTCAAAAAAGTATCTGCCATTCATAATTAAAAGGTACAGCATAGTTGAAATGTTATTTCTCCCCAAATTCATCTATCTATGTAATGCAATCCCCATCAAAATATGAGAAAGATTTTTTTTTTTTTAAGTCTAAGCTGTATGACTATTATTAGAAGCTTATTCTAAAATTTGTAAGGTAAGACATAGGATCGAGAATTTCTAAAATGGTTTTGGAAAAGAATACTAAAGTGGAAAGAATAATTCTAATGCTTGGGAGTGTTATGTAACTAGAGTAACTGAGGTGATGAGATATTGGCAGAGAGCTAGGCAAACAAATCAATAGGACAGACATGACATCCCAAAGGTAGATTCCCACAAATATGTCCAACTGGATTTTGACAAAGGTACAAAAGTTATTCAGTGGAAGAAGGATAGTCTTTTCAAGAAATGCTGTTGGAGGGGCGCCTGGGTGGCTCAGTGGGTTAAGCCGCTGCCTTCGGCTCAGGTCATGATCTCAGGGTCCTGGGATCGAGTCCCGCATCGGGCTTTCTGCTCAGCAGGGAGCCTGCTTCCTCCTCTCTCTCTGCCTGCCTCTCTGCCTACTTGTGATCTCTCTCTGTCAAATAAATAAATAAAATCTTTAAAAAAAAAAAAAAAGAAATGCTGTTGGAGCAACTGGAAATCTGTAAGAAAAAAGAAATCTATGTAAACCCCACACCTCATACAAAAGTGAACCCAATCATAGATTTAAATGCAAATATAAAATGATTTTAAAATTTAGCGGAAAAAAACACAGGAAATAATGAATCATGGCTTGGTGAAAAGTTTTTAGACCTGAAACCAAAAGTATCATCCATAAAAGAAAAAAAAATTCAATAAATCAGACTTGAGAAAAGTTAAACAATTTTCCATTGGAATTTCACTGTTAAAGATGAAAAGACAAGCTATAAACTGGGAGAAACTATTTGCACAGCACCTAACAAAGGACTCATATCTAGGATATATAAAGAACACTCAAAAAATAATAATTAAAACAAAAGGTATTTAATTGCAAAATGAGCAAAAGACATGGACAGCCGTTTCACAGAAGAGTGGATTCAGATGGCAAATAAGCATGAGAAAGTATGTTCAATGTCATTAACCATTCAGGTAATTCAAGATAAAACCACCATAATATATCTCTACATGCTTAATGCTGAAAAAAAAAAAAAACTATAAAATTGACAATACCAAAAGCTACAGAGGATACAGAGACAATGGATCACTCACATTGCTGGCAGATATGTAAAATGGAACAGACCCTCCAGATAATGTTTTGGCAGTTTCTTTAAAAAGTAAACATTCTTGGAACACAACATCAAAAACTAATTATGTATTGTATGGTGACTAACATAACACGCACAAAAAGTCAACACACATTTGGTTTTACTTAGTTGTGGAACATAAGGAATGGCATGGAGGATATTAGGAGAAGGAAGGGGAAAATGAAGGGGGGGATTCAGAGCGGGAGATGAACCATAAGAGACTATGGACTACGGGAAAAAAGACTGAGGGTTTTAGAGGGGAGAGTGGAAGGGGTATGGGTTGGCCCAGTGATGGGTATTAAGGAGAGCATGTGTTCAGATGAGCACTGGGTGTTACACACAAACAATGAATCATGGAACAGTACATCAAAAAACTAATGATTTACTCTATGGTGACTAACATAACATAATAGATTTTAAAAAATAGTAAACATACATTTGCCATATGGACCAACAACTTTAGTCCTGGGCATTAATCCCAGATAAATGAAAAATATGTGCATGACTGTTTTGCACCTTTATTTGTAGTAACCCCAAACGAAAAATAACCACAACTACCAACAATAAATGAATGACTACAGAAACGGTAGTACACAATTAACATGGAATACCACTCACAATAAAATTAAGCAAGCTACTGAGGCAGATAACAACTTGTATAGATCTCTAGGACATTATGCCAATTGAAAAAAGCTGATATCAAAAGATCACATATCAAATAATTCCATTTTTTTTCTAAAATTCTTGAAATGATACAAGTGATGCAGACCAAATTAGCAGGTGCTGGTGCTAGAGCACAGTCTGGGAAGTGGTGGTTGATATGACTGCAAAGGGAGAGGAGAAGGAAGATCTTTGTGATGAGGGAACGATTTTGCAGGATCTATGTAATGACTGAAGCTACAGTTACTCCAGTGTACAGTACTATATAATGGAAGACATATATACATATTGCATTGATGTCAGTTTGCTGGTTTTGAAATTGCATAATAGTTTGCTTAAATGTAACTGAGGACACTGAATGAAGAGTAAATGGGACCCCTCTTTACACTTCTCACCACCTTTTTGTGAATATGTAATCTATCTCATAAAAAGATAAATTTTAAAAATTTGTGCTCTGCCAATTACTAACACTGGAGATTTGCATAAATTGATTTGACCAGTCATTTTTATATGGGGTTTCCTAAGACCTCAGCAACGTAGTTATCCTGAGGACTAAATGAGAGAGGTAAGTGACTAAGGACCATAGGAAAATAGGACAAGGTCTGAATTGGAGTTCATTGTATTTGGGCTAATATTTTTAAAAATTTTTATTTATTTATTTATTTAATTTCAGTGTTCCAGAATTCATTGTTTATGCACCACACCCAGTGATCCATGCAATGCATGCCCTCCATAATACCTACCACCAGGCTAACCCAAACTCTCACTCCCCTCCCCTCCAAAACCCTCAGTTTGTCTCTCAGAGTCCAAAGTCTCTCATGGTTCATCTCCCCTTCCAATTTCCTTCAACTCCCTTCTTCTCTTCATCTTCCCATGTCCTCCGTGTTATTCCTTATGCTCCACAAATAAATGAAATCATATGATAATTGACTCTGTCTGCTTGACTTATTTTACTCAGCATAATCTCTTTCAGTCCTATCCATGTCGATACAAAAGTTGGGTATTCATCCTTTCTGATGGAGGCATAATACTCCATAGTGTATATGGACCACATCCTCCTTATCCATTCGCCCGCTGAAGGGCATCTTGGTTCTTTCCATAGTTTGGTGACTATGACCATCGCTGCTATGAACATTGGGGTACATTTTCACTACATCTGTATCTTTGGGGTAAATACCCAGTTGTGCAATTGCAGGGTCATAGGGAAGCTCTATTTTTAATTTCACACTGTTCTCCAAAGTGGCTGCACCAACTTGCATTCCCACTAACAGTGTAAGCAGGTTCCCCTTTCTCCACATCCTCTCCAGCACTTGTTTACTGTCTTGTTGATTTTGGCCATTCTAACTGGTCTGAGGTGGTATCTCAATGGGTTTTGATTTGAATCTCCTTGATGGCTAGTGATGATGAACATTTTTTCATGTGTCTGTTAGCCATTTGTGTGTCTTCTTTGGAGAAGTGTCTGTTCATGTCTTCTGCCCCTTTATTTTTTAAAGATTTTATTTATTTATTTGACACACAGAGAGATCACAAGTAGGCATAGCAGCAGGCAGAGAGAGGGGGAAGCAGACTCCCTGCAAAGAGCAGAGAGCCAGACTCAGGGCTCAATCCCAGGACCCTGAGACCATGACCTGAGCCAAAGGCAGAGGCTTAACCCACTGAGCCACCCAGGTGCCCCTCCTGCCCATTTTTTGACATGATTATCTGTTTTGTATGTGTTGAGTTTGAGGAGTTCTTTATAGATCTTGGATATCCACCCTTTGTCTGTACCGTCATTCCCGAATATCTTCTCCCATTCCGTGGGTTGCCTCTTCATTTTGTTCACTGATTCCTTTTCTGTGAATAAGCTTTTCATCTTGATGAAGTCCTAAAAGTTCATTTTCACTTTTGTTTCCTTTGCCTTTGGAGACATATCTTGAAAGAAGTTGCTGTGGCTGATGTCGAAGAGGTTGCTGCCTATGTTCTCCTCTAGGATTCTGATAGATTGCTGCCTCACATTGAGGTCTTTTATCCTTGTCGAGTTTATCTTTGTGTACGGTGTAAGAGAATGGTCGAGTTTCATTCTTCTACATATAGCTGTCCAGTTTTCCCAGCACCACTTGGGCTAAATTTTATTTTATGTACTTTTCACTTTTTCAAGTTAAATATTTCTTCTAGCCTAGATTTTAAAACCTTAAGGGGAATGTTCCACATTGATGTAGAATTTATTACAGGGCCCAGTAAATTCGGATTGTTGGCTAAGGCTAAGAGACCATCAAGATGTACCTGAGAACCTTCAAATCTACCTGTTTTCGGTGCACTTGGTATGAACCAGATCAGATTTTGGTATATTGGAAGTCACGGTTGTTTTTAGACACATACACTTCATAGTTTTTCAAAACTGGCTGTGTATTAGAGTCACCTGTAAAACATAGAGCACTAGGTCCTACTCCCAGAGTTTCTTATTTTTCAGGTCTTTTCCAAAAATTTCCAGTGTGTTGCTGATGCTTCACAGACAGCATTTTACAAATCACTGATGAGCTGTGCATATGCCTTGGCTTAAATGTGACTTTATATCTATAGAAAACTCACAGTACAGGTGTAAAGGAACTTAAATCCAGGGCGATATTACACCCATGAGCACAGGAAAACACATATTAACATGAAGACTATTCAAGTGGATCCATGTTGATCAAAAACCATTTTTTAATTTTGTTTTGTGAAATTATTGCTTCTACACATACTTAGATGACCACTCTAAGAAGAGGAAATGAAATGACCTACGGAGAATATTTTAAATCTGTTTTGAATAATAGTAATTTAAATACAATTATCTACAAATTAAGCTTAATGCTTTATTTCATATATATTTTGTTGGGGAGAATGGTGATATTATGATAATGGTATTCTAAAATATGAAATGCATAATGATTAAGGTAAACATCATGCTCTGATTCAGTATGCCGGGTTTTTTTTCTATTTTTATCTACAATTTATTTCTGTGCCAAGCAGTTGAATGCTTGACATAGAAAAATGAGTCTGTCACTTCAACAAATGGTATTATAAAAGCACTTAAATAATTTTAGCACAGATTATTATTGCAAAAAGAATAATCCTTCTAAAAAGTTTAACCAATGTTTCTTACAAATATTGGGCTCATCTGCTGTGTTAAAAATAAGTTAAAGAAGCTTCCTATTGGCAAAGAATGGTTTTCAAACGTGCCAAATACCATATTACAAGTGTGTTCACTTATAGCAGAAAATGTCTTTTGAGAGCCATTAAGTAATTAATAATTAACTTAATGTCCAAGAGAATGGTATTTTAATAATTGCCACCAAAGAAATCAAGGAAAGAGTGATTCGTTAGTATAGTTTTCTCATAAGGTGCCATGGAAATTTAGCATTTTAGGAAGATTTCTTCGTTCAATTATAAGAGTACTCTTTATTTTAGCAGAAGCCTTGTCCCCTGAGAGCTATACACATTCTGCCTTCAGAGCTCAGCTGCTTCATTCTGCTGTTGCTTTTCTTAATCAGACTCTTGGCATCATCAATACTTGACTTTTGATAAGATCCCCACGGTAGAAATTAAGTTTGGTAGACAGTGGATACAGAACAAGTGCAGATTATTCTGGGCATTCTTTTTGTTCAGTAGAGTGAAATTTTTAGTGTTGAGAAGGTAAAAAAAGGAAAGGCATTTCAAAGTCTATTCTGGATGAAGATTTTCTGCTGTTATTTTAGAAATGTGCATGCATAATTACAGAAAGTACTGTTGTTTTGTATACTGAAGAGTTTTTATGTTTAGAAGCCTGTGAGAGCAAGTACTATGTCCACTGTTCTGTTATGGCTTGGATATTAATCAGAACACAGTTGAACATTATTTGACTTCACAGGGCTTGCCATGCTGGGAACACAACCTTATATGTAGTGGCCATGGGCAGTCCTATTATGGGAAACCAAGTTGAGAGAAAAGGCGGGTCACTTGCTTCTGCGCAGGTCCTGGAATTTGAAATATCCAGGGGCCTCTACAGAATCCTGGCATCAGTTACTATGTTGACTCACTCAGTGTTGGGATCACTCACTTTCCCCTTACAGGACTCAGATCTTGGAGGCAATTAGCTTCAGAGAAAAACGAATAGGAAAAACTGAAGTGTTCTTTTTTAAAAGGCTGCTGAAGTTTCTAAACCTATTGGAGCACTAAAGTTGGGAGAAAATTTAACAAGACTTTTTTTGCTGCCTTGATATACACTTTTTTTCCCCAAATGCTTTGGTGGGAAGAAGTAGAGGACTGTTGTAAGTACAAAGTCACTAAAAATATTTTTACCATGGCTTACATTTTACTTTGTGGCAAGTTCACTGATTAGGCAGATTGATTTTAAATTATTATAGTAGTTTTTGAATAAGAATATATGTTATCTTATATTTCCTGTATACATATATGTGTGCAGGTGTACATGTTTCTCACTGGGAGAACTTTTCAGTAGAAATGAGGTAGAGTTTAAAGTTTTTTCTTCACAAATATAATCAAGCAGCTCTTTCTCTTTTAAGAAACCACTGAAGTAATAGAATATGCATAACTGGCCTGGAGTATTTGTAACAAACTGTTTTAATTGCTGTGAAGTTATTTGTGTATCTGAGTTATTATCTTGATTATTTGATCTTCTGTTCAGTAATGGTTGCATGTGGGGCAGTGACCTGCTATTTATTTTCAATGAACTAATTGCAGTAGTGGAATGATGTGTGGAGACCTCAAGGTTAAAAAAATTGTCTCTGGCACATCTCAGGGGAAAAAAATTTAAAAAAACAAAAGGAATTGTGATGGGCAAATGGAGGCAGAGAAAAGGATGATAAATATTTAATTTAAAAATCCCTTTCTCATATTATATTTAGTATTTTGAGTATTCTTTTCTGTAGAATATCATGAAAAGTCTTACAAATAGTGATATGCTCTCTGCTGGCAAGTGACCAGACGCTTTTGTTGAGAACACAACATATAAGCATGAGAGACTTCTGATCATTTCATAGCAAGCTTACCATGTTGTTCCATGTCTAGGATGACCTAGCTTTTCAGTAAAGTTTTTTCATTTGGCTTTTCTATAAAGTGTATCTATTTTGTTTATTTTAAGAAAGTCATGGTGACTAAAGAAAAATTTAGAAACTGACTCTGGCACAATAGTAAAAATAATACATAAACATAATATATGAGTAGTACAGTGTGTCCCAAAGAGATTGAGAGAGGGGATTACCTTGCCCTCCTCATCCTGCCTTTGACTGGTGGATTATACCATTCTGAAACAGATAGGATGGTGATGCCTATATTTAACAATGAAGAAAATAAGTCTGTCCAAATAAGTAATTCTTCAAAACTTCTGGTAAAAAGGTCACAGCACAACTTTGGCCTCTGTGCCAAAAAAAATGAACATTGTGCACTCACTGATTCACATTAGATGCTACCAGATTTTGTATTAAAATGTTTTTAATGACATTTCCTTATTTTATAAATTTATTTGGTGAGCATCAGAATCGCTTTCTGGTTGAAAAACCTTCCCATTTACTAATGTTACAAAAGTACAACAGCATATACTATTTGCAATGCACACATATTGATTGATCCATTGTTATGAGATATTTTTAATTGCTTAGTTTGAAAAATGTAAGAGTACATGTGGGTGGTTTTTAATGAAAGTAGTTGCCAGAAGATCCCTGTGTAAACATAAATATTGTTTACTTTTAAAATTGCTCAAATATTGCATTGTAAAGAGTCACTCAAATAATTCATTGCAAATATACATTTCATTGGAATTTTTTAAATGATAAAAATTATCTTAAGGTCTAATAAAATCATCATTTAGAATGATTTCATTTCCAGAGTCTTCTAAGAGCATCTTCTAAGGGCATCTTAACTCTGAAAAAGAGATTGCTGATCTAAGTGGATAATATATTTTTTAATTGAAAAAGAAGTTTTCTGTATCTCTTACGTGGCAAAACAGTATGGAAAATGCAATAGAGAATGTCATGTAGTAGTTATTGTAAACTTAGGATTACCAAGTGGTTTGTGCAAATTTATGTTATTTAAGGAAAAAAAATGTGTTAATTGACGCTACTCCAGCTAGACAGTACTGAGATAGAAATTTGTAATTTGGACAGAGATATTAACACAGCTTCCTCTTCGGTTCTGAAGTATTCATTTGAAATCCTTGTAGTCCAAGTCATTTGTTACATGAGAAACAAATTGTCAAGTTATTAACCACTTGTGTGGTTTAATAAAAGAGATTTAAATCTTTGTTGTCTTGGAAAAGTCAGGGTTTTTAAAAATTCTGTTTTATTATCTTCCATCATGGCTTTATCACCAGAAAAAAGCTTCCTTCCCCTTCCACCTTCTACTGTACATAATATTCCCTTAACTTATTAAAAATGATTTATCATATTTTTTATTAAAGTATTCTTTCTTCCCCTGCAAATATAGGAACCATGGTAGTTTGATGTGAGTATATCTGCTTAAATAAAAGCATGAAGACATTTAAGTCACACAGCCATTGAAAATTCATTGGAAATTAACCTTTCTTTGAAGATAATTTTCCATTCATGTTTTCCATTTTGTTTTAGATGTAAATCATTTTTAAAGAAATTGACAAATAAGACTAATGTATGTCCTCTGTCTAACAAAACATAAGAAACCATGAAGGAAGGAGCAGACCAAGGTTTTACGGGCCTTGAGATTATACAATTTGAGGGAGGGGAGTCTTTTAGGAAAAATAATACAAAATCATGAACTGACAATAAGGTAGGGACTTGGGAGGAACCAGTGTAAGTGATGGGCCTCAAGGCTTAAACTTTAATTAAAAGTCCTAAACGTTAAAAATTATTTCATGGGAAATCACCTCCAGATGAAGGGATGCATTGTTGTTGAATCTTTTCCCAGTTACATTTTAAGATGAAATTGATGCTAGTTATATTTCTTTAAGCATACACTATTTCTCAAAGACAGGCTTTTATTTAATGCAGATTAGAGAGTTAAAAGAATGTATAACGGTAGGAATTTGACATTTCTGCCTTTCATTCTAAAAAGATACATTGATTAAAATGATGTCAAACTCAGTTAATGGAGGCGGTACAGCTATTTCAGATATACAGGGTATGTAATTTGAAGGCAAGCCAAATCACAATGAGAAGAATAATGATGACCTTGGTTTATTTTTATATAGCACATTCAGGTTTTGATTGGATTCAGAAGGAGGCATTAGTTTTTTTTCTCAGAAAGTTCCGCTATTGTCCTAGGAGATTTGCGTTTTGTTATCAAGGCACTTGGAAAATTTTGTTGGGAGGGTCATGGGCTGCAGTATAGGAAATGTAGAGACTTTTTTTTTTTTTAATACAACCAAGTTCCATTGCAAAGTTGCATGAAAATGTTTGTCTTTAGGGAGTATGCTCTGTGCAGCAGACTGAGCTTCAAAACACAAACAATCTTACAGTCTTCACCTTTTTTCTCATTTAAAAACATCTGTTAGTTAAACTTCTTGGGGTTTCACTCTATACAATATTGACAGAATAATATTCATAACACGGATTTGGAGTTTGAATTTAGTTTACATATAGATATGAAAGGTCAGTTGGCAATGTTATGTAGTATATTATTTTGCCAATTTGAAGAGAGTTTGTCTATGGATGTCATGTGTGGAATTTTTCTTCAGATCTTTATCTTTGTAAAATTTCAAGCTCCCCCTAGTTAATATTAAAAGTGAATGTGTCTCTTAGAGATTCTCATCTCCTGTCTGGAAGGGGACAGAGACCCTTCTCATTGTGAATCACTCCTTATGCAAACTATAATTTGAGGAGTAACAACTAAAATGATTTGGTTTACATTTTTTTCTAAAATCTGTAGTATTAAAAGCTTATTTTCCCCATATATTACAGCATAATATAATTTTGCATGTACTTTTTTTAAAGCAGAGATCTCCTCCAGAGACTCAGAAACAATAACTCTCAGGGACAACATGTCTTTCTCTTTCTCTATTCAAGATGACTTCCCTGAATGTGGGGCAGACGAGGGGGGGTGCTGCAAAAACCTTGGCTCCGACGTTCACGGGTATCTTAAATTTCTCAGCCACAGTTCTTACAGGCAGCAGGCAGAATGAGAATGAAGAGAGGAAAATGGCCTTACTTGCTCATGCTTAAAAGAGTCCCAATCTGAAGACTACACAAACTCTGCCACATGCCCATTAACAAAAGCAAAAGGCAGTACTCCCTCTGGCACAGCTCAAGCCCTCCACTGAGGCTGCCATTTAAAAAAAAACAATGTCTATTCAACACTTTGCTCCATCTGATGTTATTCTGATATCATGTATTCAAAACATCTGGGAATTTTAATAGATGAAAGAACCAACAGGGCAATTTTCTCAGGGTATTATGGTTCCTGGAGGGATTTTGCATAGTGTATGTAATGATATTAAACCCTGAGAAAAAAGTGTTCCTAGCAGTCTGGATTCAGTTTGGAAATCAATTTCCTCCCTGTCCTCTTTATTATCTTTTGCCTTCTGCCTCAGTGCCTCACTTTGACTTTGTCATTATGCATGCCATTCTTCAGTAATGGAAGGTGGAGCGAATAGACAATTATCCTTTAACTGGAATGGAACTGTCATTTCTTTGCTGGAAAAAAGTTGATGCTGCTATTGTTTTTGTTGTTTGTAAATGAGTCTTCCAGAACTCTTAATTCAATATTTTAATTCCATATAATTTTGGGGAAATAATATAATTCCATATAATTTTAAAGAAAAGATGTTGGAAAATTGGTTTTACATGTCACTTTCAAAATCTGAAGCACAGTAAAGTCAGTTAAAAAGATTTAGTCTTATGTTACAGTTCAAGTGCAAGAATATGAGGAAGAGCTTTGCTTCTATTTTTACTTATTTTAGTCTATTATTTTATTTATTTTAGTATAAAATCTTGTTATTGTAATGAATAGGAGGAATGTTAAAGTGCATCATGAAAGCCAATGCTTATCTGTGTAATAAAGTCAGAATGTTGACATTTAAATGGATTTTATTTTTTTTAATATAATTTTTTATTTTTTATTTAAACAGGGTTAACATGATTTTAAAGAAACCTGAGAAAAACAGATATTTGAAGAAAATAGATGTTTGAATTATCATGCTTTTAGCTTATATTTAATAAATATTCAACTCATTCATGGGCATTGTGACAAGCAAGGAATTTACATAGGCCAACATAATGTAGAGTATTTGGCTAGTTTACTTCAACTTTTAAATGTACTTTATCGCCACCACTATGAAACAATTGATGTTTTAGAAAAACCAGTATTAATTGATCACAATTAGCATTATAATAGTCCAATCTTATGTCCAATTATGGGCAAATAAAGGAGTTGGCCTTTCAGTGTTTTCACCCTTTCCTTGGTTTTTGCTTTGTTTGTTTTAAATTGCTGTCCCTCTCCTGCTCCATTTCTGGCTAAGACTGTCATTGAATCAGGACTATAAAAGGGCATAAACATCAGTGGCTTTTTGCTCATTCTTGGCACCCATCTTTATTTGCACACAACTTGTCTGCTCCTTTATCAGATTACAGCAGCAGTACTACCTTAGCCTGAGCTAAGTGCTGAGTTAAAGGGCATGGGAGTCGGCACACTCTTAGGAGTAGGGATTTTAGCTTTGGAAACCGTGTGATGTCAAACTAAAGAAATGTGAAAGATAAAAATCACAGAATCAGAACTGCACACGTATTTTCACCAAAGGCAGGTTGAGTTATTTCTTTTTCTACTGATGCTCAAGGAGGGCAGGATTATAAATATGTTGTAAAAATGGCTAAGGAACCAATAAAATTATCTGTGAATCCCAATGGCTCCCGTATATTGGGAAATAACTTGGAAGGAAAAAGGAAAATCTGACTCTACAGACTGCAACCAGATAGAAGCAATGTTGGCTTGTAGCTGGTTAACTAAAAGAGCTTACTGGAAGCTCAGACAGCTGGGGAATCCTGATTTAGTAGAGCCTGAAGGGCAGGTCAGGAGCCATGTGAACAGCTGCTGAAGAGCTAGAGGATTCCTTTGGATTAGGTGTACACACCCCATCTCTAATGGGCTATGTCAGAGAGTACCAAGTGTTATCACAGAGTTCAGTTGGCTCAAGCCTGTGGATTTTGCAGTGTTTTACTTTAAATGTCTGGAAATAGAGTTGCTCTCAAAAGAAGTCCAGAACTAAAAATATCAAAAGCAGTGACTCTGTCAAGTTTGTATTGTATTGGGTTTCGGTGACCACTGTTTAAAGAAGGAACAGTTTGCTATTCACTCATTGATGCAACTAATATATATATTGAGTGCCTACTCCATGCCAGGTACTGTACTAGTCTCTGGAGATAAGATTCTAAACAAGCAAACTGGGGCGCCTGGGTGGCTCAGTGGGTTAAGCCGCTGCCTTCGGCTCAGGTCATGATCTCAGGGTCCTGGGATCGAGTCCCGCATCGGGCTCTCTGCTTGGCAGGGAGCCTGCTTCCCTCTCTCTCTCTGCCTGCCTCTCCGTCTACTTGTGATTTCTCTCTATCAAATAAATAAATAAAATCTTTAAAAAAAATAAACAAGCAAACTTAGAGATTAGAATTAAGGATAGAATATATATATATATATATATATATATATATATATATATATTATACATATAATATATATATGTAATAGTCACACACTATTTAAATCTCATTTGAGGTAAGGGATGGAGAATAAAGCATACATTGTTATAAGAATGCATAATAGTGAGACCTAGACTAATATTAGAAGTTGGGGAGAGATCCCTAGGAAAATTACATTCAAAGTAACACAAAAAAGAATGGAATTGGGGAACAGTGGTCAGAGGGAGAAAGAGAGAGGAAAAATGTTTACATTCAGAGGAAACAACATGTGTGCAGATAGAACTTGGTATGAAAAAAGAACTAAAAGAAAGTGAATTTTCCTTGAGTATAGTAAGTCAGAGAAAGTTTGGGACTGCTGTGGGGCTAAGTAACTAAGTAACTAACTTAGTAACTAAGTAACTAACTTAGTAACTAAGAGCCTCAGAGGCCATGGGAATGATTTTTTCTTCATAGTAAAATCAATAGACAGCCTTTTAGAGTCTCAGGTAGGCCAGTGATATGAACATACTTATGGATTTTTTTTCCTTAATATCATTCTGTTTTGTGAAGAAATTAGGAGATATAAAGAGTAGAGGAAGGATTATCACTCTGATAGCTTCTCCAGGGGCAGAAGGTGGTATTGACTAGAATGCTGATACTGAAGTTGGAACAAGGGAATTTATTCAAGATTTAGTTATGAGTTGGAGTAAATAGGAATTGGTGTTAATGGATGTGGTATTTTCCGTGGTCCATAGAATTGGGTGGAAGAGAATGAGATGTGAGCCATCGAGTTTGGATGAGACCAACTAGAAAGATCATGGAGTGTGAAAAGGAGGTCAGGAATTCCATATGGAAAACAAGAACATGCCAAGAAATTATAGAAACATCTAAGTAGAATGATAACCCTGATATGAGGAAGTGGTGATGCAACATGGGGGCTTAAGTGGGTAGGAGAAGAATCAATGAAACAAGATGGGATTGGGAGGGAGACAAACCATAAGTGACTCTTAATCTTACAAAACAAACTGAGGGTTGCTGGGGGGGGGGGGTTGGGGGAGGGGGGGGTGGGGTTATGGACATTGGGGAGGGTATGTGCTTTGGTGAGTGCTGTGAAGTGTGTAAACCTGGCGATTCACAGACCTGTACCCCTGGGGATAAAAATACATGTTTATAAAAAAAATAAAAAATTTAAAAAAATCCTAAAGCAAGTAATATTTCAGTAAAGAGGGGTTTCTTTCAATCTCCCATTTAATGACTTTATGAATGAGGATCACACTTGCAACACCAGGTGTCTTGGTTTCCACAGTCTCTGTCATCTATTTACCCCTAATTTCCTTTCCCATATTGCTATTTCTGTGAGATATCACCAAAATGTTGCCTTAGTAGAAAATCCTCAATAAATATTTAAATTGTGTAATGTATTCAGCTTTTTCCTGTACTCTGCACTTCCTAAAAATACCTTCTTCGGAAACCCCATTTCAACTGACTGCTGTATAATGAAATGAGACTTCAGTGTAAAACATTTATCATAGTCTGAATTTCAATTGCTCAGTCAGAGTTGTTAAGCAATATGAAAAATCATCCTTTAGTGAATACAGAATTGCATAGATATGACAAGGTAAGTTTGCACTTTATTTAATGCTATTTTATTTAATATAGATGCTTATTGGAGAAATGTCTAAAATTTCTTGAGAACCATTAGTGAAATTGATTATTCTTAAATCTGGAAAAATGGTAAAAATACTTAGAAAACATTGACAGTTCAGTTTAAATAAAACTAGAATTGTACTGAAGCAGTAGAAAGCACTTGAGTAATTGAAATTTAGTCATGGATGAGTGTAATGTACTTATCAGTTAGCTTTCGGGGGAAGTAAGACTAGATGGAATATTAATATGGTATTGCGCAACTTTTTTACTATTAGGTTTTTACTTGCTTATAGCCAAACATTAGCAAACACCTGCTGTGTTCTGTCTGACTTCTTTGAGATTATAACTCCATAGGTACACACACACACACACTAAAACACATGCATATAAATACAACTACTGTAATATGTCAAGAGATTTACAGAGCATGGTAAAAATCAGCCATAAATGGCTACTTATGGCTGATGTGATTATGGAGGTTTTCATCAAAGTATCTGCCTCTATAAATAGGCCTTAGAGTATAGGTTATGGAAATGTGAATTAGAGAATAAGTAGAAGGGGTGGTGATGCATAGACGAGGATTAATGAGACATTAATCTATCCGACATGAATAGTTATTGACAGTACTTTGTATGTGCATAGCACTATGAAGTATCACTAGCATGAATAGATTTCTCTCTCTCCCTTTCTTCCTCTCTCTCTCTCTCACACACACACACACACGCACAGTCTAGAAATTAAATGGTTTGTGTACAAAAATGTTCAGCTTGACTAGTATTTATAAAATCAATAAATACTATTAAAACAAACCTGAAAATACTGCTTCCATTCAGAAAACATAAACACTACAACACAGTTGGGAAAAGGAAAAAAAATATATTCCAATGTCACTTCCCAAGTGTAAGAAACAGTTGTGGTTTAATATTTTATTTATTTCTTAAAGAGCTATCAGTCATTTAATTTTAATATTAAACATTAGAGGTAACTGTTGTTAGTGGGATCTTTCGATAATTTTCTTATGAAAATTGAATAAATGAGTCTATCATACTATCAAAGTATGATAAACACAGAAAAACAAAAATAGTAACTTTCTATTCTTTATATTAATTAGCTGGACTAGATTAATATTTTTCCTTAAAATTTTATGATTTTGTTATTTTTCTTAAATCAAACTTCACTCAACATAGTTCATATGAAGTAGAGTATGTTATGTCACTAAAACCAATTGAGAAAATTTCCATCTACTTTCTCGAACTCTTAGCAGTACCAACATTAACCATTTTCTCCCTTTTTAAAATTGTGTGTCCTTGAGCTCTGTGCATTGTTCTCTCCTGATTTTGTTCCCATTTCTTTGGGTATTTCTGTTTGATCTACTTTATAAGCTAATTGTTTGTACTCAACATTTAAATATTAAGATTTCTCAGGGCTCTTCCTTGGTCATTGCACCCATGCCCATGACTTACTAACACACATGTGGAGATAACTAACCAAATTATACCTCCAGCTCAGATTTCTCTAGTAAATTCCAGAACTGCAATTTCAACTGCCTGGTTGGCATCTCCATTTATATGTGACAAAGTCACCTCTGCTCTAAGTGCCCCAAACAAAACTTGTCCTTTGTCCATGAAACCTGATCTTCTCTCATTGTTCCCTTTATCAGTGAATGGTGCCACCATTCTAGTTTCACAAGCTCTTGAAATCTATTATATCCTTGAAACACTTACCTCTCAACCACTTGTGTCTAAACCATTAATTATTTGGGTTTTATCTCCCTAGTATCTTTTGATCCACTTCTTTTCATCTCTTCTACCATTAGCCTAGCTCAAATAGCTTTATCTCCCTAGGAATACAACAGCAGTAGCCATTCTGGTGTTTTGCATTGCCTCTTTTTTTTTAATATAATTTTTTTTATTTTTTATAAACATATATTTTTATCCCCAGGGGTACAGGTCTGTGAATCACCAGGTTTACACACTTCACAGCACTTCCCCATTCCTTTTCATTTATTCTCTAAAATTCATCCAGTCACCTAAGTTTGACAATATCAGTGCACATTCAATCACTTTAGTAGCTTCTGCTCATTGCTAGGAAAGCAAAACAAAATAGAACAAGATGTAGACACTGTCTAACTCTCCCATCACATCTGTGATCCTGCCCCTGCCTTACCGGTTTTCTGGGTTTCTTTCTGTTCCTTGAATAGGCCTCACTTCTTCCTGCTGTAGGGCTTTTGCACATGGTTTTCTCTTTGTCCAGAACCTTCTTCACCCTTTTTTTTTTTTGACCTAACTAACACCCCTTTCCACTTATAAGTCACTGCTGGTGGAAAGGTGTCATAATTCCCTTGAGCAGATAAAATGCCACTATCATATAATAGCCTACCATAACATATAGCACTGTATTGATTCCATATATATATGAATGACATGTGTGTGTGTGGGGGGGGTGTTACTAATCAATGCTTATCACTCAGAGTACATGGTAAGTTCCATGAATATAAGTATCTCATTTAGTTTTGCTCACTACTGTTTTTCCAGAACCAAGCACATAAGTATTTTTTAATAATGTGTATAATATTTTGTTGCATGCTATAATTACAACCATTTACATATAAGAACATGTTGTAATAATAATGATAATTTACGGTGCCTATGTGACTCAGTCAGTAAGTGTCTGCCTTCAGCTCAGGTCATGATCTCAGGGTCCTGGGATCGAGACCCACGTTAAGCTCCTTGCTCAGCAGGTAGCCTGCTTCTCCCTCTTCCACTGTCTCTACATGTGTTCCCCTTGTTATCTCTCTCTGTCAAATAAATAAGGAAAATCTTTTAAAATAATAATAATGATGATAATTTGATTGCATTTTATAGGACAACAAAAGCACTTTAGTTCTGGTTGAAGCTCAATGTATATAAATAATTAATGAAGATTTGCTCTTTCTGTCATTGGGTTTTATTCTCTTCTCTTATTATCCATACTCCATTTTTACTGTAGTCTTTTGATTCTTGGTTTTGTTTTGTTTTACTATTTTCAACCCAAATATTTTCTTTCCTGCATCTATCTCGGTAACTCCCAATGGCACTTGTCAGTGTTAAATGCTTCCTTCACATCATGATATTCTTTCTTGATTCTGCTCTAGTCTATTCCTTTTGTTTTTTTTTTTTTTTTCTGTTTCTTACAGTTGGTGCCTTCCCTCCCTCTTTCAACTTGCTATTTGTGGATATCCTGGAAAAATCACTCATTTACTCTTTTTTCTTATCTCCACCAATTTATCTCTTGAAGAAGAGATCCATTTTCTTTGTAACCTAGAAGAGCTTGCAATGTATATTTGGGTATGAAGAAGAAATAATTATTTCATTTTTAAGATGGATGAGAGAGGAATACCTGGGGGGCTCAGTAGGTTAAGTGTCTGCCTTCGGCTTATGTCATCATTTCAGGGTCCAGGGATGGAGCACCTGAGCCCTTCATTGGGCTCCTTGCTCAGTGGGGAGACTGCTTTTCCCTCTCCTTCTGCCGTTCCCCCTACTTGTGCTCCCTCTCTCTCTTTCTGTCAAGTAAATTAATAAAATCTTTGAAAAAAGGAAAAAAGAAAATAAAATCTTTGAAAAAATGTATTAGAGAAAAAGTGACACCATTTTTTGGTGTCGAAAAAATGAGAAAAAGTGACAACCATTAAGTAATTTGTCCTAGAGTATAGAAAGGTAAGAGGACTCAAAGCACATGTAAATAGTTTTTCTGTGAAAGGGCAAAAGAATTTGGCAGTGAAAAAAGATTATACTCTATAAAAATATATTGTAAACAATAGCTTTCCCATTTTGTAAGAAAAAGACAACTATCAGTGAAACACAGAAAGAAAAAAATGCATGTTCTCACTTATATGTGGAATATCAAAAAATTGAATGCATAGAAGCAGAGAGTAAAAGGGTAGCTACCATGGCTGGAGAGATGGAGAAAATGGGGAAATGTTGGTCAAAGAGTACAAAGTTGCAGTCATAGAAGATGAATAAGTATAGACATCTGATGTACACCATGGTGACTATTGTTAATAATACTGTATTGAATACTGGAAATTTGCTATGGGAATAAATTTCAGCTGCTTTCATCACAAAAAAGATAACTATGCGAGAAGATGGTATGTTAATTAGCTTGACAGGAGTTATCACTGATATACATACTTCACTATGTATATCAAACCATAATGCTAGGCACGTTATACAATTTTTATCAAGAATAATTGGGAATAAAAAAAAGAATAATTGGGCCAAAGCCCAAAAGGATGCAGAGAAACTGGATCTCCCATACAATGCTGGTGGGAATGAAAAGTGATACAGCCATTCTAGAAAAATAGCTTGGTTTCTAAAACTAAACATGTAATCACTGTATCACCCAGCAATTCTACTCTTGGGCATTTATCCCAGAAAAAGAAAACTGATGTTCACAACAAAACTTGTACATGAATGTTTACACCAGCATTTTTTTTGTAATAGTTAGAAATTGGACACAACTCACATATCCACCAATGGATGGATGTGGAACAAATGACACATCCATATTGTGGAGTACTACTCATCCATAAAAAGAAATGACCTATTGATAATACAAAAACTCTCATGAATCTCAAGGGCACCATGCTTGAAAAAAATAAAAAAAAAACTCCAAGATTACATACTGTGTTATTCCTTTCATTATTATTGAAAATAATAGCATTATTGAAATAACAAAATTATGAAGACCAAAAAACAGATTGTTAGTTGCAACAGGTTAGGAATGGGGGTTACTCAATGTAGGGGTGCCAGAAGAGAGCCTGTGGTAATGGACCTATTCTGTATCTTGATGGTCGCATTTGTTGTGCAAGACTATTCTTGATAACAATGCACATAACTACACACACAAACACACATGCAGACAAATACTGACAGAAGGACACAAGTGAGTTTATGTATAACTGGTAAAAATTTGAAGAAACTCTGTGGATTATATGGCTAATTTGCCAATTGTGACCTTGTACTATAGTTATCCAAGGTGTCAACATTGTAGTAGGTATGGTGAAGGTTGCACAAGACATCCCTGCATATTTCTTTGCAGGTTCCTATGACTCCATGTTTACTGCAAAAAGAAAAAAAATTTAATACAACATTAAACCTTTAACAAGCCCTCAGTATCCTGAAGGCCAGTGTGTCATCACAAGATCTAATCAACAGATAAGTCTTGCAAATTAATAAATCCACTACTTAGGGTACAAAGAATGGTTTAATGCTAACCCACTAGAATGCAATCCATTTCTGTTATAGAGGAACATGCATCACTTATTGAACAAAATGTCATAGTGATTTAAGCTTTGTTCTAAATGTCCTACCTTGTGAGGTATTGTGTTTCAGGTTGTTTATGACCAAAAAGCCTGCATGAGAAGGGCTGGCATTTTAGAGATTGTGCTGGTCCACAGGCATGGTAACTGGACAAGACCAGAGACTACTTGAGTTTTCAACCTGAGTCTACCTATCAAGCTAATTAATCATGGACAAGCCTGTATTTAACTATTTATTGAGTGCTTGGTGCTGAGCTGAGTGTATTTAATATTGATTGTCTTCAAGAAAAAAATAGGAATATTAATGTTGCTTTGCAATGTTGCTTATTGTAGGCATTAGAAAGGAACGTTTCCTGGTCATTGGCAAAGTATCCACAAAGTAGACAGTTTTTGTACTTTGTATTATTTTAACTATTAATATTAATGAATAGCTAATTTACATTTAACCTCCAAAGAAGTGACAAGTTGTATAAACAAATGCACAGATCAAGAGATGATCTCTGATAGTATGTGTGCATGCACGTGCGTGTCTGTGTGTGTGTGTGTGTGTGTGTGTGTGTGTGTCTGAGATCTCCCTGCTTTAATCTAGTCTTAAACAGATCCATCCTTCTCATTGTTATCCCAGTTATGTTTCTAAAACATTAATCTAGGATCTTGTGTCTGTATCTTAACATCCTATAGAGAATCCTCTAGCTACAGTGTAAAATCCAAGGCCCCAGCACACAGGACCTTTTACAGTATGTCCCTCACTTTTTTATCTGCTGTTGTCCTCCACGTAGACTTCTCTCTAGTCATAAAAATTGTGGTTCCACAAATAAGTCATGTAATTGCATGCCTATGACTAATTCCCACTTCCTAGAATGTTCTTACAAAAACCACTATCAGGGGCGCCTGGGTGGCTCAGTCATTAAGCGTCTGTCTTCAGCTCAGGTCATGATTCCAGGGTCCTGGGTTCGAGCTCCACATCAAGCCTGCTTCTCCGTCTCACACTCCCACTCTCCCTGCCTGTGTTCCCTCTCTCACTGGGTCTTCCTCTGTCAAATACATAAAATCTTTTTAAAAAAAATTAAAAACCAACCAAACAAACAAACAAAAACAAAATCACTATCACCTTGTATCTTGTACTAACAATTTATATCCATTATTCTAGTATTTGTTTATAGAACATCATTAAAAAGCATTCCGGACTACCCTGGGTGGGATACGTATCTCTGTTCTGTGTTCTTTTTTTTTTTTTTTTTTTAAAGATTTTATTTATTTATTTGACAGAGGGAGAACACAAGTAGGCAGAGAAGCAGGCAGAGAGAGAGGAGGAAGCAGGATCCCTGTTGAGCAGAGAGCCTGATGCGGGGCTCAATCCCAGAACCCTGGGATCATGACCTGAGCCAAAGGCAGAGGCTTAACCCACTGAGCCACCCAGGTGCCCATATTCTGTGTTCTTAATGAAAACTCACTGTAGATAATTTTGCACAAGTAATTATATCCTCTGATGTCAATGTCAGGTTGCTTCTGATTCATTCCCTTGCTCCTTAAGAGGAGAGTTTTTGTCTGTTATGTATGGGTTACTTGTGCCTAATTGTTTCTAGGCCCATATATGAATGATTAAATATTGCAGCAATAGTCTAACTGTTATTTAGTCATGAAATCATTATATTTTTGGAACTCAGGTGTCCAGGCTGAAAAGGGCTCATGTGTAACAGTGAATTCTGGTGTGTATTATTATATTCAGACACACGCATGTGCACACACACACACACACACACACACTATTACTAATAAAAAAAAAGAGTAGGATAATTCTTAGTATATTGTTTTTTTCCTGAGGGCTCAATGAATTGTAAAAGTTATAAACCTCAGTCTGAAATGTCTGTTGCTTTATTTAGATCATTCCTGTAATCAGTAGTATTTGGGGTTTTCCCAATTCTTTTCTTAGTCTTGAAAGAAACTCATAGTTAAAAAAGAAGCCTGACTTGTGGGGATTCCTTTGAGGGACTACAAAGCTGAGATCTTTTTGGAGTTGTTGAATTACTACCAAGCGAGATACATTCAAGGAAGATAGAAATTAGGTGAATCGCTTCTGTTCTTTGATGTGGGTAGAAGAGCTTTAAGTCTCTGGCTGGGTGTCTGAGGACAGATTGCTAAGAAAGAGCACAGTTGGCTTGGACTACCTGGAAGACAACTGTTTGCTTCTGCTTGAGTTATTGTTGGAGTTTCCCTGAAGGGGACTTAGAACGGAATGTCCATTCCAGGGAGGATTCAGTTTCAGATAGCTGCCTTCCTGAGCTCATTTTCCACCCTGAGGTCTGGCCACATTGACTGGAAATCTTTCATCTGTTTTAATCTGGATTGGAGCTAATTTATAAAAAGAAAGTTAGTTGCTGGGTAACTATGTGCCCAAACTCAGGGTGACAGATGTCTATTGAATGACTCAGACATATGGAATTGGAGGGTACCTTAAAACAAAAATAGTTTCTTCTAGGTCAATATAACAGCCTACCCATATTTATTAAGTGGAGTATTTTGCATTAAAAATAATGTTTCTAAGTGTTTTATTGGCAAGTAAATATGAACTGTATTTTGTGCATTATGTTAACATACTATTTGTGCATTACAGAAATCCATAGGTCTGGTACACCCAGGTGTTTCAGGTGTTTTAGGACACAAACTAGCTGGAGTGATGATAGTGACTTACTGAAGTAGTGGGCCATCTGACCCAATTTCAAAATGAAATTGAGTTTCTGAAAAACTAATGTAATAATTTTCCCTTTAATATTTTATCTTTGAGTTATTATTTATATGTAAAAGGTATTTATGGGAATCTTCATGGTCTCTTCTGACTTGGAAAGCTTTAACCAAGAAAAAGATATGATACAGACTCATTTTATCCATGACAGTATATGATAATAGCTCTATGATTAATTTTTTCTTAGTGAAAGCATATATTATTGTATTGTCTTCAACTAAAATAGAATATTTGGCCATTTAAAAAAAATAATTCCTTTTAAAAAAGGTTTTATATATTTATTTGACAGAGAGAGAGAGGTCACAAGTAGGCAGAGAGGCAGGCAGAGCGAGAGGGGGAAGCAGGCTCCCTGCTGAACAGAGAGCCCGATGCTGGGCTTGATCCCATGACCCTGAGATCATGACATGAGCCGAAGGCAGAGCCTTAACCCACTGAGCCATCCAGGTGCCCCAATTTGGCTGATTTTTTACCTTTATAATGCAGAAGTAAAGAACTACCCAACCAGAAAACAATCCAGGCCTTGAATA
Organism: Mustela nigripes; assembly: GCF_022355385.1. Taxonomy (NCBI): domain Eukaryota; kingdom Metazoa; phylum Chordata; class Mammalia; order Carnivora; family Mustelidae; genus Mustela; species Mustela nigripes. The sequence goes on from NC_081575.1 coordinate 95,732,842, forward strand.
ATATGATTTTTAAAAAATAATATATTTTACCTAAATTAAACTTACAGTCATCCTTCTGCCTGGGTATCACATTGCAAAATGTACAATTTTGAAAACTGAAAATTTGGGGTATGAATGAGAAATGGAGGATAGTTGGATCTTAATCCATGCATCTAGAAGTCAGGTTCTACCACTGAACAATTAATTTGCATATATCCATTATATTTTTTAATAAGTGATAATGATCAAAACATTTCTTATAAATAAATAACTTAATTCTTATAAAATTTTTGGTGAAATAATGTATTACCATTCCTACTTTATAAATGTGGTAACTGAGTCCATATTATTTGCATTATACTTTGGTTTATTATATTACCTCTACTTCTAGATGACCTCTTTCTGGATATAGCAAATCATGTATTATATGGTCAGTGACCTTAGAATATTATTATATGCTAGGAATAAGCTCAATAAATGTGAACTGAATTAATTCATATCCAAAAGTGATAGAAAAAGTAATCAATTACCCATATTTGTGTAGTTCTTTTCATCTAAACCATTTGATAATGACATCTAATACCTTAGAAAGAATATAGTGTTAGAAAAAAATCTCAGATAATTTTTGAAAATATAATTATGCACATATACATGCAGAGTTCTAAAAATGAAATAGACTGTTGATTCAGCCTGCAGGCCAGGTATATAAGGCGTCTCCATTTTACATGTGTGTTTTAATTGTTTACATTAAAATGTACTACCTAGATACAAATTCCCTATTGGAATCTTCAGTACTTACAATTAATGAAAGCATACCTTTTATAATACAAGTCCATAAAAGATACTGATTGATTAATATACCATGTATTTTTTCCAATTGCAGAAAACCGTTAGAATTGTATACATATACTCTGAATGTAGCATATCTTTTAGCAAATAACATAGTCAATTGATACATATATTCAAATACTTACATATCTGATATAATCATATGTCAACTTCAGAATTCTTCCAAATGTAAATTTCCATGGGTATAAAAGGGAATGCTGAGTCTGCATATAGAAAGAAAGAATATCTGACTCTCAATTCTCCAGTCAGAATTCATTTGGAGTCATTTGGAGAGTTGGTTTTTTTTTTAGTTTAAGAAGGAACCTAGCTTTCATGGTGTGTGCATATGCATATGTATATGTCTCTGTATATTATAAGAAAAGAAAAACACAAGGGTCCAATATGTGAGTAGTAAGATAATGGTATTATCCACCTAAAACAGGTAACTTCATAGATGTGAATTGCTTTTTGTTAGTGGATATATTTTTAACATCCCTTTGAATTATTCCCTTTAAAAAGATGAAGACTGTTTCGTAGAAACAATTTTAAAGTGGGGCACCTGGATGGTGCAGTCGGTTAAGAGTCTAACTCTTGATTTTGGCTCAGGTGGTCATCTCAGGGTCCTGGGATTGATCCATGTGTTGACCTCTGCATCAGGCTCCACACTGAGCATGGAGTCTGCTTAAGATTTTCTCTCACTCTCTTTCTCAAATGAATAAGTAAATAAATCTTTGACAAAGAAATAATTTTAAAGTAAGCACAGGCTATTGCTATATAAACTGGCATTTAAACAGAACATCTTTAAAGCATTAGGGCATATTTCCTCTCTAGCCCAAATTTGAAAACTTGAGAAATTTCAGAATTCAATAAGTTCAATACATAAAACAAAATTATCAGTTAATTACAAAACCTGTATGTCTAATTCCAGGGCCAAGATCTTCAGCGAGTTCAAAGTACATTGCTACTTATTACTAGACTTTTGTAAGAAATAATCCTTTATAGGTCTATCACTTCCTTTATCCTGAGTTTGGTGTGCATTTCTTCATATTAGTTGTCAATTGATGAGTGCAAATATTCATGCAGCCCAAGAGCAGAGCATTCATTTCATTGACTGCAATTATTAGCATGATTTTTGACATCTTATTCATTGAGAGAGTGTCATTTAATGTTAATTAGAATGAATGTGAATGCTTTCACATCCTTAGCTAATAAATTTGCTCATAGAATAAAAACATGTCTGCTATGCTTTGAGGATCAAGAATGTTCCTTAAATGGGGGCACCTGGGTGGCTCAGTGGGTTAAGCCCCTACCTTCGGCTCAGGTCGTGATCTCAGGATCCTGGGATGGAGCCCCGCATCAGGCTCTCTGCTCAGCAGGGAGCCTGCTTCTCCTCCCCCCGCCTGCCTCTCTGCCTACTTGTGATTTCTCTCTATGACAAATAAATAAAATCTTAAAAAAAAAAAAAAAGTTCCTTAAACGAAATGTGAATAAAGGCCAAAGAAGGTAAAATGACATCTTTCATGCTAGTTCCAATAGGGGTATTTTGTTGAAAAACAAAGCCTTCTTTACATAAAGGCAGAGTGGTGTGGCATATTTTCTCTTAATTCTGAGAGGTTTGTCACTGCTTTTCTTCTATTGTGCTTAAGTTTTGCCTTGAATCCACTTGTTTATAGGAATGCCTCTCCCAGTAGGCTATGAGTTTATGTACACAGCAACTACTGTTATTTGTATACACATGTGCTAAGCAAAGCCTCTCATGACTGATGCTTAATAAATGGTGACTAAATAGCATGGCTGAAATCTGATGTCATCCTTGTTTGTTTTTTGTGTGTATGGTGGGAAGAGAAGTGGCTAGCTCTAAGCAGTATAATCAGCTAGATTCCTTGATTATTTGTTTTTTGCGTGTGTTGAGTTTGAGAAGTTTTGCATAGATCTTGGATTCCAGCCCTTTATCTGTAGTGTCATCTGCAAATATCTTCTCCTGTTCCACAGGCTTTCTGTTTTGTCGGCAAATGTTTCCTTTACCGTGCAGAAGCTTTTTATCTTGATGAAGTCCCAAAAGCTCATTTTCACTTTTGTTTCCCTTGCCTTTGGAGACATGTCTTGAAAGAAGTTGCTGTGGCCAATGTCAAAGAGGTTACTGCCTATGTTTTCCTCTAGGATTTTGATGGATTCCTGCCTCACATTGAGGTCTTTCATCCGTTTAGAGTTTATCTTTGTGTATGGTGTAGGTGAGTGGTTGCGTTTCATTCTTCTCTATGTAGTTGTCCAATTTTCCAAGCACCATTTATTAAGGAAAGCTTGTATTGTTTGGAGCACTAGGTGTTATACACAAACAATGGATCATAGAACACTACATCAAAAATTAATGATGTACTGTATGGTGACTAACATAACATAATGAAATTAAACAACAAAACAAAACAAATTCCTAGTGTTTATACATAGTAGTAGCTTAGACAATGTGGGAAATAAAGTAATAAAATGTGTTATTTAGGAGTTTTTGTGTATCATGAAATTTTCAAAGGGGAAGATTCAGACCTCTTTTCTAGGTGACTGATAGTATGTGTGAAAACTCTTGGAACTTGTAAAGTACTATGGCAGTATAAGAGATTTCCCATGAAGAAACAATGCACTGTGTTGTTGGTTCACTAAGACTGTGATGTTGTGTATGCTTCCTGGTCAAACTCTCTGTTTAGAAGAGATACACCATAGGAGCTAATAATGTTATCCAAAGCATTTAGGGGAATCCTCACCCATTTACTCTTTCAAAACACATCTTAAATTTCAGGTATTACAGTAAATGTTATAGTTAAAAAGGTGAAGAAGGGGAGCCTGGCTGGCTTAGTTGGTAGAGCAGGTGACTATTGCTTTTGGGGTCATGAGTTTAAGCCCCAAGTTCAAGCATAGAGCTGACTTTTAAAAAATTAAAAATAAATGAAAAGGTGTAGCAAACATAGTTTCTGCCCCACAAAAAAGAAAATGACACATCCCATAAAATGAAGAGGTTGCTACGATGTAAGTTTACACAGTTCCAATGGCAGCATAGCAACACATAGGCAGAAATACCTCAGTCTACAAAGATATCCAAGAAGACTTTCAAAAAGGAATGATGAATTAGGCTGAGGCTTAGCATGAGAAGACATTGTGCCAGATAGAGGAGTAAAAAAAGACATTTAAGACAGGGGGAATGGCATGTGCAAAGATGTAGTGTGTGTAATTTTAGTGCATTTAGGAAATTAAATGGGTATTAGAGGGGCACCTGGGTGGCTCAGTGGGTTAAAGCCTCTGCCTTCAGCTCAGATCATGATCTCAGGGTCCTGGGATTGAGAGCCGAGTAGGGCTCTCTGCTCAGCAGGGAGCCTGCTTCCCTTCCTCTCTCTGCCTGCCTCTCTGCCTACTTGTGATCTCTGTCTGTCAAATAAATAAATAAAATCATAAAAAATGGGTATTAGATGGTAAATCCAATGATTATGGTATGGCCAAAATAAAAGTTGGACTCATATCATGAAGAGCACACCAAGAAATTTCAGGCTATGCTAAGGAGTTAAGAAGCCAGTGAGTAACTTTGAGCAGTTACTCAAAGTTACTGCTTTAATAACAAAGTTGCTGAATTAGTACTGTGTAATACTTGTGTTATAGTCCTTATTATTTAGAGAAGACTTTGACACCATTTTGATGGATTGTGAATTGGAGAGATGTGTGGGAATCAGTAGCTAATTTTGAGCTTCCATACCAATTACCTGATGATAATCAGAATACAGATTGCTGGGCTCCATAGTCAGTAGATCTGAGGTAGGGACCAATAATTTGTATCCTTACAAGTTCCCAATGTCATGCTTATGTCCCTGGTCTAAGGACCAAACACTGGGAATCTCTGACTTAGAGCATGGTTCTGGGATGCAGTTAAAGCCACCTGGGGAGCTTTTAAAATGGTGTTGAGAGCCCCAGCTGTATAGGCAGGTGTAAGAAGGTTGTGGTTATATCCCAAATACAAGCCTTACTAGTGTATTAGTAATGGAAATGATGGAATACAATCAAGATATTTACATATATAATTGGTAAACGTAGTAATGAAATGTGACTAGGTAGTGAGGAAAGAGAAAAGGGTCACAGAGAAAAGCATGCCAGTTGTTGACTCCCTAGCTTCTGACTTGGGCCAATATAGTTTTATATGGTATATATTTATACTTCCTTTTGGAAACCAGGTAGAAAGCTTATGTATATAAGGAAAAAAACAAAACATTGATTTTCAAATGTCAAAGACAATTATTCTAATTTAAGCAACTTTACGTCTTTAAAGATTTATTTATTTTGAGAGAGAGAGAGAGAACAAGTAGAAGGGGCAGAGAGTCTTTTTAAAATTTGTTTATTTTTATTTAAATTCAATTAGCCAATGTATAGTACATCCTTAGTTTTTGATATAATGTTCGATGATTCATTAGTTGCATATAACATCCAGTGCTCATCAGATCACGTGCCCTCCTTAATGCTTATCACCCAGTTAGCCCATCCTCCCATGCACCTCCCCTTCTACAGCGCTTAGTTTGTTTGCCAGAGTCAAGAGTCTCATATGGTTTGTTTCCCTCTCTGATTTCTTCACCGTCAGTTTTCCCTCCCTTCACCTATTGTCTTTTCCACTATTCCTTATATTCCACATATAAGTGAAACCATATGATATTTATCTTTCTCTGATCAACTTATTTCACTTAGCATAATACCCTCCGGTTCCATCCATGTTGATGTAAATGGTAGATTTTCAACTTTTCTGATGGCTGAGTAATATTCCATTGTGTATTTGAACTAGATCTTCCTTATCCATTCATCTGTTGGAGGACATCTTGGCTCCTTCCACACTTTAGCAGACTCCACACTGAGCACAGAGTCCAACATAGAGCTCGACTCAAGGCCCCAAGATCATGACCCAAGCCAAAACCAAGAGTCAGATACTCAACCAACTGTCCCCCAAGGCGGCCCTAATTTAAGTAAGCTTAAAGACAAAAATTAGACCCAGTATTTAACCACTTACTTTTTAGCCTTCAGGAAGGTTGTGTAGTTAGTTGTTATAAATTGAATTCACAGAAACAAAACGTGGATGTATACTTCATCATAGTGTGGTACCCATCCCCCCAGGGGGGGCATTATTCATCAATCTATTTGGAAGCCTATGTTTGGAATGCCAGACGGACTTTATAACAATAATCTGTCATGTATATAAAACAGCTCATGTCTGGACAAGAGGGATGGTGATACCATAGTTTGTTTATCTTGGCTAAATACAGAACAGGAAGTAGTGTCTTCCAACAGGGAGAGCAATTAGAATAATCATTAATTAGGGTATTTGCAATTCCTTTGTGAAGGACTATTCTTTGTTAAATGAAATAAAGCTCTCTGCTTTGATTATAGTTATCATCTTGTGAAAATATTGAATGAGTTTAGATTCCTAAAGGAAATTAGAAGTTAGGTAAAATTCACATTTGCTTAAAAACCCCTTACAGTGAAAGATACTGATTACTACAGATGAATATAGGAGAACATCATTGATTCAAAGAGATTATTATAGGTGACAAGTTTAAAATGAACCTTAACCGACAAATTGGAAAATATTTTTTCCCGCTAGAGATTGCTGTCAACTCCACAGAGTATATGCAAGGTCATGTGTTATCAAAAGTCAGCTTACTTAACTGTTTCAGCTTCTGCTCTCACAACCCTCCTTCCCTCCTACTCCTAGCCCTTTAGCCTAAGGTTCCTAGGTGGGAACCCCCAAACTACCAAACTCTTAGGGTTTCAGGTGTGCATCTTAAAATGGCTTCTCTTTGACCCCTCTTTACTGAAAACTTGGTCACTTACAGCTTGGTTTCCATTTCAACTCCAGAGGAAATCCTTTCCTAATCCCTCTCCCCAAGCCTCTTCAGGCCACCAGACTACAGCATGAGAAGCGGTACCATGTCAGAGAATTCCCATTGCATCACATCTCTCACTAAATGTCAATTTATTTACTTTCATATTAGAGTTAACATTCCTTAACAGCAGGCAGGTGTGTTTGATTCATCATTATTATGGTGGTAGTGTCATTTTATATGGCGTGCCCCCCACCCTATACCTAAAAATAAGCACAGGGCTTAGAAGGGAAAGCTATTTAGCTAATGCTTTTTTAAAATAAATAGATGAATATTGGAAAGCATATGAAGAGCAGAGCTCATTCTAACAATGATTAAACTTAATATTCTCTTGTTGTAGTAGTAAGAAATATATGATTAAGGTGTTGGCAAAGTTGATGTCTTCTGAGGTCTCTCTCCTTGGCTTGTAGATACAGGCCATCTTCTCCCTCTGACTTCACTTGATCTTTCCTCTTTGTGTGTCTGTGTCCCAATCTCTCTTTATGAGGACAATAATTTAGGGTCCTCTCATAATGAGTTCATTTTGTTGCCATGTGAACTGGGGAAACCCCAAGCCCTGGGGCTTCAACCCAGCCCAACTCAAAGATGTTCCCAAAGGTTCTTGGCCTCATCATGAGCAAGAGTTCAAGGACAGACATAACATAGTGGATGATGGACACAAGTAGGAAAGTTGATGAAAGCAAAAGTACACTCTCCAGATGTGATGGGGGGGAGCTTGAAAGAGAGAGAAAGAGAGAGAGAGAGTACGTGAGCTGCTCACTCTGGATTTTGGATTAACGGTTGTTAACTACAGGGTTGAATATTCTTTACTTGAGATAAAGATTTCTTGGAAGCAAGGTTTTCTGCTTTTTGTTCAGAGGTTTCCTGTCGTGGTGGCTGCTCACTATCTTGGGCCTGTCTGGGTTTGATTCAGCTTCTTATGGAGTGCTGCCAGGACAGGACTCTGACCTTCCCAATATCTGGCCATGACTTCCTTGTATGGGGGGTCTCCAGGAATCCTGTTAGAATCTAACTAACTGCCTATTCCAGCAATTTAACCTTAATTACCTGTTTTAAATATCCTATCTCCAAATATAATCACATCCTGAAGCACTGGGGGTTAGGACTTCAACATATATTTGGGGGGTGAGGGGCACACAACTTAGCCTGTAATATGGAATCATGTCAAAGAACCGTTTTGAGAGTACAAGAGATTGGTGTCTGAGTGGAGTATGGGAGAAAGGAAATTGGTTCAGGTGTTCCCTGTTCTCACTCTTTCACTGAACCAATCAGATCCATGGAAAATGGTCTTACAGTCCACACAGGCAACTAAGATTCAGTTGCTCAAGAGGCTTTTTTCCCTGAGTTTATAACTTCTGCTGATGTGTGTTTGTAGTGCAAATGAATCCTTTGTGTAAGGTACAATTAGCCATTTGTAACCACCAAGCAGCAGAGGGCAAGAGAACTGGAGGAGAGTAAAGAAATGGTGGTTAGAAAAGAAAAGGGGACTGAAAAGGTAGAAAAAAGGAAAGAACACATAATACATTAAGACATGAATAACCAAACAAAAAGCACAAATCAGACCTGTAAATATAAACAAACTGGTATTTGAAAGAGGATAAGGGGTGTGGGGAGGGGCAAAATGGCTGAGGAGCTTCCTACAGGTTTCTAGTTATGGAATGAATAAGTCACTCTACTATCAAAGTCAATGATACACTAGCTTTGTACAGTGGCAGGTGGTAGCTGTATTTGTGGTGAGCACTGCATGATATATTAACTTCTCAAATTCCTATGTTGTACACCTGAAACTGTTGTAGCATTGTGGGTCAACTACACTCAAAAAATAACTTGAAAAATTGAAAAAAATCATTTAGCTTTTAAAGTTTATTTAAAAATGTATTAGGAAAAAATGCATAAAGAAGATTGAAGATTTTAAAAGATGATGTTAATTGACAGAGGGATAGACAGACAGAAACATATGGCCAAAGGAAACCTGGTATTTCGTCTACAGTTTTGCTTTCTCACTAGCACGACACCCTGTGGTGAATAAGAAGATCACAGACCATCACAGCTGGAAAGACCTGGAGAATATGTTCTAACCCCTCATTTTACAGTTGTCAAAAGTGAGATTCCAGATCTCAAAGCTAGTAAATACAAAGCTAAAATTAAATAAAACCCAGGTGGTTCATAGCTGGTGATTTTCACATCATACCACACTGCTGTATAGTTGTACGGTTAGAAAAGGTGGTTTAAGAGAATCAAGGTGATATCTTATCCTGCTTCTATAATCCCCATAGCTTCATAAAGGGTAATACATTCACTTGACTGCAGTTTCACTATCCAGTAGGTATATATGCATATATGAATTATCCATGTATATGGATATATAATGTTAGAGCCTATAAACATATGTATTTTTACAGATAACATGCCTACTTACAAAATTAGTATCTCTAGCAATTGCCTATCTACCAGTATTCTATATATCCAGAAACAGAGAACAGAATTAGGAAAGATTGGGGACATTAGTAAGTCAAAACCATGGCTCCCAGAATTACAATAGATAAATTTCAAAAGTCAATGACAGGGCCTGTGTGTGTTAATCTAACCTCAACCTTTGCTCCACTCATACACCACACGTTCTAGCTATGCTAAACTACTTTATAATTCTTGAAAGTGCCATCCTTCTTTTCATCTCTGCACATGTTCACGCACCTTTGTTTGCCTCCCTTCCATTTTTGTTCACACAGTAAGTTACTGAATTTTCCCTGACTAGATTTCCTTTGACTAAATTTCCTCTAACCTAGATTCTTACATTTCTCTTAGACAGAGTTGGGTGTACTTCTGTTGCTGTCTTAAATATATCTCTAAAACAGGAGCAACCATATAGAGGAAATTATTCACCACCTCTTATTACAGCTTATAACATTCCTACTCACAGAATGCAGAATGTAAACCCTGGAGGCCAAGAAATACGGGTGCAATGTTGGGAAAGAAATAATTATAGAATGATTATTGTGATAACTATAGAGCTTTACACTTACTGGAATAAATATTTATATTTTTGAATCCTAGCTCTATATTCAGCAGTAAATATTAGAGGATACTCTGTGTTAAAAGCACTGTATGTCCTAGAGATATTCTAATGTGTTATAGGAATTGAAGTCAAGGATGTTAAATGGTCAATTCTATAGATGATTGTTTTGTGATTTAAGGAATAGGTTCCATTTTTTTAAGTCTTTTCCTTTATAAAATATACTTTGTTAAGCTCACCTTAAGCTGTATGAGTATATAGCTTTTCTGTAACTTTGACAAAATATATGGAAATAAGATACATAGAAATGAAAGCAAAATGTTAAAAACAGAACTTGATAGGATTTTTCAAATTTAGCCATCATATCTTGCTTTTTTCTTAAGCTTCTAGAATATTTTGTTAGTATTGTAAGAAAACTTTCCCTCTGGAAGATAAATCTTTGGAATTGATAACTTGGAAACATGTTAGAAAATATAAAATTTCACTCGTAATTAGCAGTGGGTTACATTCTGGATTATTTCAGTACTCCTATGTGTACGTTCCAGCCTTTCTCCATTGAGTATTTTATTATACAATTTATAATTATATCTAAAAAAAAAAATTTAGTTTAAAATGAGAATAGGCTTAAGATAGAAAAATATTTTGAAATATTTCATTAAGAAGTTCCCAGACTAACACCATTCTATTCCCACTTTCCTGAAAATCCTGGCTTAACTTTAACCATATAAGCATGTTTGCAGTTTCATTACAATCCTATTTGAATTCCGTCTATTTCCATTGCCCTTGAATTCCAGGACAATAGAGATCTTGTCTCAGACATCTTTGTATCTCTAACAGCAAAATGAATCTCATTTCTGGGGTGCCTGGGTGGCTCAGTGGGTTAAAGCCTCTGCCTTTGGCTCAGGTCATGACCCCAGGGTCCTGGGATCGAGCCCTGCATGGGGCTCTTTGCTCAGCAGGGAGCCTGCTTCCTCCTCTCTCTCTCTGCCTGCCTCTCTGCCTGCTTGTGATCTCTATCTGTCAAATAAATAAATAAAATCCAAATAAATAAATAAATAAATAAATAAATAAATAAATCTTATTTCCATGAAGATCTAGAATTAAGAGTTCCAGATGACAGAATAAAAAAAGGTCGTAAATAGAAAGTATGCATATAGTCCAGGCCAGGCTTATAAAGGTATAGACTTAGAGTAGAAAAGGAAGGGATTCAATAAGGAGAATCATACTTACTTGATAATAAGTGGTCAGTAAATTGTGGAAGATGAAGAAAAAGGAAAGGACAACGTGATAGTGATCCTTAAAGAGTGTTCCATGGAACACTAATTATTCAGTGTGAGCACCTCTGGTTTTCCTGAGCCCTGGGGGGAAAAAAATCTTTTAATCCTATAAATTAAGGAATTGCTGTTTGCTTACTACATTACTCTCTTAGAGTTCCATAGTACACATGCCAGGAACTATGGAATCCTACAGTAAAAATTGCTTCTTGGCCCAGTTTCTCAAACTCATTTAATCCAGGAACTTCTTTCACATACAGCCAATAAAAACCAAGGTATCTAATGTTTTATGACAACTATTTTGGGAGTCTTAAAAAATAGCTAATCAGCCTGCATAATTGGGAAGATGATGATAATATTAGCAGCAGGGAAATCAGAAATAGGATTTAAATTAGAAAGCAGTGGAAAGAGGCTTTTTTGTTTTGAGACATTCATGTGGAATTGGGGAAGGGATATCCAGATAGGTGAGTAAGACAAACTTTTGGAATAAAAAAATGAACCTAAGAAAAGGGTGGACCTAGACAAAGATAATTGGGGATCATCCATGTGGTGCTAATAGTTGAAATTGTAGAAAAGAATAAGATTGCTCAGGGAGAGAATACAGTCCCAAAGAAACAATAAGAGAACCTTGGTGGAATACAGATGTGTGTTCCTTGTTTAATACTCAGGACCAGATCATGAAGAAAGAATCATCCCCATTTTAGAGATGAAAAACCAAAGCACACAGAATGTACCTAAGTTCCTCAAGGTCACATAAATTCTAATTGGCAGATGGGGGATTTTGAACTCTGCTCTAAAATTTGTTCCTGATTTGATTTACACATGTATGTAGCTAATACAGAGATACTTAAAAATGTTTTTGTAGAAGTACAACAACAATATCATTTTATAAGATTGCCTCTCGTATTTTTTCGTAAAGATTTTATTTATTTGAGACAGAGAAAGTGTGTGAGCATGAGGCAGTGGGGAGGGGTTGCAGAGGGAAGAGGGAGAGGAAGGGGACGCCGAGGGAGAGGGAGAAGCAAGCTCTGCAATGAGCAGAAAACCTGATATGGAGCTTGATCCCAGGACCCTGAGATCATGACCTGAGCCAAAGGCAGCCGTTTAACTCACTGAGCCACCCTGGCACCCCTAGGATTGCTTCTTTCAGTCGTGTCTTTGAAGCACCATACATACCATACATTTTTAGTTACTGGTCCAAGGGAAGATACAATAGATTATTTTTGGCAAACAGTGCCTTTATTCATGAAAGACACATAATTATGAACCAGGCTGATCTCTGCACAATACTGGTTCTCTAAGAATAAGTCCTTGCAGTTGCATCTGCCATATTGAATTTGGGTTGCTGTTATGGGGATAAAAAATTATAATGGGAAATAAAATATCAGTTTTCCTTCCATTATTATTTTATTTATTATTTTTCACTTTAGGTATATGAAATTACATTTATAGGGACACATTAAAAAGCTTTTGTTAGACAATTATCTCACCCAATTAAGCAATTCTTTCAAATAACTTCGTGCACAGATAAAACCTTCTGTAAAATCAGGGTTTGGTTTGCTTTTGTTTGACTTCTAGTCCTTATTAATTTTTTTAATTAATTCTTTTTCAAACTATACTTCACATATAAAAGCTCCTGTCGGTTCACAACGAAATATCATATTAGAAAAGAGAACACTGATTTTGACTACTCAGTTGTGATAGGATACCTGAAAGTATAATATAAATATGTATGTACTTCAGTTTACAAATTACAGAGGGCTATAAGGAGAAAACTAATGTAGAATAGTTTCTTTCATTAAAACACAACTTTCCACCTAGAAATGACACAAGCCCATTGAAACTACTCCAGCACATGGTGAAGCTACACACACACACACACACACACTTCCAGACATGCGAGCCTTGTGCATCAGTATTCAGCAAGGATAAAATAATGCGCACCATTGAGTATCAGAATTCTGGGATCCCTTTCCTGGCTTCCTTTAAATTGTCAAAACACAATAGTCTGTTTCTTCCTCCTTTCCACATCGATCGCTGTACCTGCCAGTCTTTATATTACAAGCATTCACTTTCCTCCTTGTTTTCAGCACAGTGGTAGCAATGGCCATGACTTTAAGGTTTAATGAAATGAAGGACATATTATGAATGAATTAAATCCACTGTTTTCTTCATGGAAGGAACTGCAGAGTGCTTCTGCTTATTCCTTTTTCCGTAGATACTAAGAAGGAAGATCTTACGGCTTCAAGCTCTAGAACTAAGTGAGATATAAAAGTTCAAACAGGAGAGAGACTGAAACTCAAGGAAATGGAGACCTTTGAGCAAGATGATGAAAGCCACAGGTGTCCTGTGGGGTTGGGGTGACTGGGCAGGCAGACAGGATTTGGGTGGAGCCTTGGTATGACTCTAAAGTCTCAGTGCTCTCAGCACTTGCTCTCATGGTGCTGCTGAGGTTTGATGGAGCGCCTACCCCAAACCTAAAAATAGCCAAGTATGGCTCTTCTGTGGTGGCAGCCAGAGGCAAGCCTGTGTGGGGACTGACTATCTTTCTCCTTGGCTTTGACAAAGAGCTGTGGATTGGTGGGTCCCAGTGTGCACCTGTTTAGATAGCAAGGGCTGAGTTTAGTTGTCAGCACTGCTGAAGGTAATTTCAGACTTTTGTTCCAACAGATCGCTTGGGCCATAGGATATGCTTCTCCTTCTCTTCTAACTCCCCCTCTTTACCCAGACAATACTTTTTTCTCAAGCACATTTTAGAGTGATGGCCAGTAAAATATTTTTTAATTATGTGAGCAATAAATCAATTCCCCATTTAAGTGACTCACAGGAATTTTATTTCCTTATTTAATTTAGTAAAATTTAAGCGCTTTTAAATATACTTTGGGAAATACTCAGGAAATAATATTTTCATTGCTACAAATGTGATCATTGCCCCTTATGCTATTATATAAAAATATCACATCAAAGGTTTTATATTCTTGGATATTCAGTTTGAAACTAAGATTTGGATTGCATATATTTTTGCAAAATAGAAAACCTCATTCTTAATTTCTCTCAATTATACTGTAAATTAAAACATTGAGATTTTGCTAAGGTTCCAGTTGTAGCACTTGTTTAAAGGCTTATTATTAGCCTTATGAGATGACTTTAATCACAAAAATTTGGTTTTTCATGGGCATATTTTTCTTGATAGGCTTCTTCCTTATATACACTGTATGCCTGGGTGGCTCAGTGTGTTAAGCCGCTGCCTTCGGCTCGGGTCATGATCTTGGGGTCCTGGGATCGAGTCCTGCGTTGGGCTCTCTGCTCAGCAGGGAGCCTGCTTCCCTCTCTCTCTCTGCCTGACTCTCTGTCTGCTTGTGATCTCTGTTTGTCAAATAAATAAATAAAATCTTTAAAAAATGCAAATATTTGTTAACTGTTGAATCTTGTAAATATATTAACATATAACTTATGCCTTTATGCAAATTAGGAAAATATTCACTCTGTAATATCAATTGCAGAGTGTTTTTTTCCACTTCTCTTTTTCTGCTTGCTCTTATTGACATGTGATTAAATCATTGTTCCTAAATTTGCCAATGTGACTAAAAATCAGAAATCAGAGTAGTTTCGAACATTTTTATCGTACAAAAAGCAGTATCTTTCATCAAATGTAAATAAGTACAGCCTTCTCTTTTCTTTGAATCTATTGAAGAAATGACTTCTGTTTTGGATTGTGTTTAGGGTTTTGTGATTTTTTTTAATACAGCAATACATTTTGGGTATGGTTTGCTGACAGTATTTTCCACACTAATCAGTGGTTTAGCTGTAAATAGAGGCTGATTATTGCATCTGGGGAATACACATTAGAAACGACTGGCATTTCTGGTTCATATATAGGTGGAGAAATACTCTGCCAGATGGGCATTTATTTACTTACTTATTTATTTATTTTCCTAGCTAGAAATAACAGGCAACATATGAGAAAGTGTAGAAAATACTATGTTGGCATTCGTAAGCAGGATCTCACGAAGGTTGAATGGAGCTGATGTGCTGAGAATTCTTTTTGTTTTTTTGTTTTTGTTTTTAATTTTAATGACCAATGTAGTATTTTTTGAAACATCTGTAGATTATTGTTCATTCCAAAGGGAATTATATTTTTTCAAGCAATTTGGCCATTGTAGTAGCTCTGCAGATAATAACAGCATATAGCAAATTTTGAGCACTTACTCTCTGCCAAGTACTGTGGTGGGACCTTTAAATACATTATATGAGTGCATTCTTAGGACAAGCCTGCAAGGGAGTTATTATTATTCCCATATTACAGATAAGGAATTCTGAGTCAAAACTAGGCTGTAAAACTCAGATTTTCTGTTTTGTATATCACAGCATCAAGGCTATACCAGAGCTTTATCAGCTGGCCCTGTAGTTACTTATGTTTTAATTGCTTTGTTCCTAAAATGAATTGACTATATAATGATACCCATTGAGGGTGCCTGGGTTGCTCAGCCGGTTGATTGTCTGCCTTCTGCTCAGGTCATGATCACAGGATCCTGGGATTGAGCCCCACATTGGTCTCCATGCTCAGTGGGGAGCCTGCTTCTCCCTCCCCCTCTGCTTGTAGCTCCACCTGCTTGTGTTTTCTCTCTCTCTCTCTTTCTCTCTCTCTCCCATTCTATCAAATAAATAAATAAATAAATATTTTTTAAAAAAATGATATCCATTGACAGAGAAACCATGGATATTTTTATATGTTTTCTCAGGCCTGGGGGTTTTATAGATACCAAGTTGAATCTAACTCGCTTCCAGATTTAAATGCTTCTATTCATTCATTCATCAAAATCAGTTGACTGGACCCAATGATCTTAGATCTTTTAAAAATAATGGTCATGTGATTCAACTTCCTCACTTCTCAAAAAAGAAACTAAGGTGCTGAAAGTTTAAATAATTGGATCACTTTGATTTTTAGTCAATTATGTCATTAGAATCTAGGTCTCTCTATTTCTTAGTCCCAGTACACATACACATACTTAACTATAGGTTAGAACTATCAATTATAAATGACAAAACATAACAAACTATTTTAAGAAAAAAAAAGACCTTTACTAGCTTATATAATTAAAAAGTGAAGAGGTCAGGTACATTTAGATTCAAGAGGTCAAGTGATGTCCCCGGCACACTCTCACCCTCTCTCAACTATACCTTCTAGTTTCTTCTTGGACATTCTCTGTCAACATGATATCCATATTAGTTTTAGGCTTATATTATTGTGCCTCATTTCCAACAGAAAATAAAAACTACATTCTCCCCAACATAAGACCTGGGATTAGCTTTGATAGACTCTGATAAAAAATCACCCACACATTCTTGAGTCAATTAACAGTTTGGGAGTGCAGTGTCCTGATTGGGTAGGATTCATCATATGCCCGCTGCAGAAGGAGGAAGAGACGCAAGCCCTGCCAAGAATCATCTGAGAAGAGTAGGGACATAGGCCAAAACAAAGAGTGTAGTGAAGAAGAAAGTAGAATGGAGAGCAAGTATCATAAAACTGTAGTGTATTGCATACCCAATACTACATATGTGGGTAAGCATGTACTCAACAACCTTCAAAGATACAGAACGAATATTGCACTTCTAATAGTCACAAATAGGTGCCTTTCTGTTAATGGTAATAATTTCTGTAGTATAGGAATATAAGAAAGCATTTTGTTCATGAAAATATTTGAAGGTGAAATCGTTTGAGGGAGCTATTCAAATATTGCTTTCATATAAATAGAACCACGTTTGTTGTACCTTAAAAAGTCTGTGATAAATATTACCTCAAAGATCTGTTTGATTATATCTTATTTAGATATTTAAACAGGTGATCTATCTCTTTAGAATAATTGACAATAGAGAAGAGTAATGTGGTATTCTTTTAGGTGATCTAGATTTTTCAGATTATAGTAGTTTCAGCATGCTGATTCGGCTTATTTTTGGACTAGTCGGTTATTTGTTTTTGAATCCTTGCATGACCTCTTACCTTTTTTTTTTTTTAAGATTTTATTTATTTATCTGACAGAGAGAGATCACAAGTAGGCAGAGAGGTAGGCAGAGAGAGAAAGAGAGAGGAGGAAGCAGGCTCCCTGTCAAGCAGAGAGCCTGATGCGGGACTCAATCCCAGGACCCAGAGATCATGACCTGAGCCAAAGGCAGAGGCTTAACCCAGTGAGCCACCCAGGCGCCCAACCTACTACCTTTTAATCAGCTTCTAAATTAGTCACATAAATGTAGGGATTACATAGAAACATTGCTACAAACAACATTCTTTTTCTGTTAAATTCGTCATCTGAAAACACAAATTCAGTTTCATATTTCAGTATCTAACATTGATTATTCTTTGTTTATCAGTGTTCCAAGATGCACTGTTTATGCACAACACCCAGTGCTCCAGGCAATACATAACACTGATTATTCTTTTTTTTTTTTAAAGATTTTATTTATTTATTTGTCAGAGAGAGAGGAGCGAGAGTGAGCACAAGCAGACTGGAAAGCAGAGGCAGAGGGAGAAGCAGGCTCCCAGCTGAGCAAGGAGCCCGATGTGGGACTCGATCCCAAGACGCTGGGATCATCCCCTGAGCCAAAGGCAGCTGCTTAACCAGCTGAGCCACCCAGGCGTCCCAACACTGATCATTCTAACAGTTATATTAAAGTCCCTATTTAGCAACTGGTAGAAGTTATTGGTTTAAAATTTCCATCCTTGGGACATCCGGGTGGCTCAGTCAGTTAAGTGCATGCCTTTGGCTCAGATTCTTGGGATCAAGTCCCACATCGGTTCCTTGCTCAGCAGGGAGTCAGCTTCTCTCTCGGCCCCTCCCCTATCTTGTGCTCGCTCTCTCCCTCTCTCTCTCTGATAAATAAATAAAATCTTTTAAAAATAAATTAAAAATAAATAAACAAATAAATAAAAGTCCCATCCTTTAAAAGTATATATCTATCATTTGATCTCAAATCTTATTGGTCCCATACTGATTATTTTAGATAAGTTCAGGCTTTACTCTCCTTTTCCTTAAGTATTTCAAAATTCAGCTTTTCTTTTTTTTAAAATATTTTATTTATTTATTTGACAGAGAGAGATCACAGGTAGGCAGAGAGGCTGGCAGAGAGAGAGAGAGAGAAGGAAGCAGGCTCCCCGCGGAGCAGAGAGCCCGATGTGGGACTCAATCCCAGGACCCCGAGATCACGACCTGAGCCGAAGGCAGCAGCTTAACCCACTGAGCCACCCAGGCGCCCCCAAAATTCAGCTTTTCTTATTCTGTTAAAATTTTAATGAGATGTAGCCTATATGTTAAAGTCTAAAGTATCTCTTAAGGGTAAGATTTAATCATAGTCACAATGGAATATTATTCAGCCATTAAAAAGAATGAACTGTTGCCTTTTTGCAATGCCATAGGTAGAGCTAGAAGGTATAACCTTAAGCAAAATAATCCAGTCAGAGAAAGACAGATACCATATTATTTCACTCCTATGTGGAATTTAAGAAACAAAACAATTATCCAATGGGAAAAAAAATATGAGAGACAGAGAGAAACCAAGAAATAGACTCTTAACTCTAGATAACAAACTGATAGTTAACAGAGGGAAGGGGGCAGAGGGATGGTCAAGTAAGTGATGGGACTAAGGAAAACACTTGTGTTGAGCACAGGGTGATGTATGGAATTGTTGAGCCACTGTATTATATACCTGAAACTAGTAGAATACTGTGTGTTAACTAACTGGAATGGAAATGAAAACTTAAAATAATCATACTCACGTCCGCTCATTTCAAGGCTATGTGTATCAGTCTGTTTGGCAATAAACACTATTTGGCTCCTGAGGATCCATTAACTGACCTTGAGTTGAAATCTGAGCTGCCTGCATCATGTGACTCTCAACATTCTGTTTTTATTCCAGTGGTAATGAATACATTGCATTCAGAGTCTAGAGTGACTTAGAAAAGATTTGATACTTTTCAAAGAAATTCACCAGTAAAAGTTACATGATGCTTGGGGCACCTGGGTGGCTCACTGGGTTAAGCCTCTGCCTTCAGCTCAGGTCGAGATCTCAGGCTCCTGGGATCGAGCCCCGCATGGGCTCTCTGCTCAGCAGGGAGGGGAGTCTGCTTCCTCCTCTCTCTGCCTGCCTCTGCCTGCTTGTGATTTCTGTCTGTCAAATATATAAAAAAAATATTTAAAAAAAAGTTACATGATGCTTTTCACTTGAAAACAAGCAAATGGTACTTTATTATGGGAGAGCAATCTAATTTAATATGCACTCAAGTTATGAAAATGTGCTACACATCTGCATTAATTTATGAGATTTTGTCTAGTTGGATTTTAATATGTTTATAAACCCTTTGTTTTAAAATAATGACAGGATATTTTGGCAATGTGCTTTTCTCATTGTATAGAAAAATTTGAGGTTCAACAAAAAGTGATAATGGTAAAGTTCACATTCTGAGTACAAAAAACATGAGTGCATCAATTAGGGTCAGATTTGGCTACAAGTAACAGAATACCCCAAATTGTGTTTTGTTAGGTAAGTGAGATTTATTTCCCTGTCACAGAAAATAGTTTCATTTGTAAGTAGTACGTTGCTTGCAGGGCAGGACAATAGTCTGGAGGGATCCAGGAACCTTCCTTCTTACTATAGTACCTTCCATCCTCAGTGGTACCTCATGGTCTTAGATGGTTGCTGGACCTCCAGTCTCTTTTCCAGTAGTAGGAGGAAGGAAACCAGCAGAGTGAAAATAGGTAATGTCCGGGCTGAGTCAGCTCCCTTTGACCAGTTCTCCCCCAAACATACCCTTGCTTAGTTTAACTTGTAGTAGTCATTATCAAAATAGTCTAATTCATTCTTTCATAACAATTGATGCTGAAAGCTTTACTTCTATCTCTAGTAACAATAATTTTGATAGTTCTGATTTCCATTTTCTGGGGGTATAAATCCATGTCACTAAGTTTTTAATAAATATGCATGTATTTTAATTTATGTTTTCTTAAATTCCAGTTTGGAACTCTTAGAGATACTAAGATGTTCACATGTTGTCCAATATCTGTATGAGTGCTTTACCTAACCATAAATTCAGATATATCTTTAATACTGTGATAATATCTTCTTTTGTAAAGTATTAAAACATTTTTTTTTTTTTACTCTCTTTGCTGGTACTAATGGACACTAGTGATGTTGTACCCAAATCACCTTAACCAAGTCA
Source organism: Mustela nigripes (assembly GCF_022355385.1). Classification (NCBI taxonomy): domain Eukaryota; kingdom Metazoa; phylum Chordata; class Mammalia; order Carnivora; family Mustelidae; genus Mustela; species Mustela nigripes. The sequence goes on from NC_081575.1 coordinate 95,753,047, forward strand.
GTGTACCCATCCCTAAACTGCTGGGAGTACTCACTGCTCATGGTGGTCTCCTTCTCTGGAGATCTTCCTTGTTCTGAAAGGAGCCCTGAGCCTGGAGACCACATATCTTTCATCCCAGGTCAGCTTGAAGTTAATACTATCTGATGGGAGTGTACAAAAGCCCAGCTCCTTTGCAACAAGGTGGGACCAACTTTTTGGTGCAATTTGTACTCAGGAGCTCCCTCCAGAAACATGTGGAACTCAATGTGTGACTGGGATCTCATCCTTGTTTAGTTTTCCCCTGCCCTTATATTTACCTCTTTATACCCTTATCTTTTGTGTACTTACTCAGTATATCACTTTTGCAGGTATGACTGTCTCAAACTGTGCTAGTAGGAACTCCAACTTAAGATAGAGTCTTAATAAGAAGCAAGAATTGCCCAATCATATTTGCCATTCAATATATGATGAAATAAAACTTTCCTTTAATTTATCTTTAAAAGAGAGGTGAGAGAGACATTTTAGTATAGCTGAAACAATTCAGGAGGATTATGAAATTTTATTTTTATGTCTCCACTTTAACTTTTCTACCATTGGGAATCTAATGGTTCCTTCTGGTTTAAAATATTTGTGATTCTATACTCTGCTTTGCACATACCAGGTAGCTTCTGGAAAGTAATAACCTAACTCATAGCTTTGGCCATAACAACTTGCACAGAGTAAATGCTCGAAATATAGCCATTACATTAAATTGATCCATTAAAATTTATGTTCCTTCTTTGATAACCTCCCCATAGTTCTGCACATATCTCTGTGCAAAGTTGGGAAATTACATGTAGTAATAAAAAAGAAAGACAAAAATTGCATGAACCTTTATATATATGATACATGTATAAGTGTATATATCTGTGGAGGATAGGACATTAGAAATTCATTTGGAGGTCCCCAGTTATTAGTTTTATTTGGAGGAACAGGTGGCCTAAAAGCAAGGTTTTGTTGGATGTGGATGATGGAAATTGATGGAAAAACAGCCTTTTGCTAGAGGATGTATCAAGAAATTATAATCTTACCAAAGTTATCAGTGCCATAACAAATGAAGACAAATGACATTTGTTTTTTATATCATTCCTTCCCTACTCACTGCTCCTCACTCACAAATGCTGTGTTTCATCAACACTTCTGTCTTTCTCTCATATGTACTCATACACTCATAAACTTCTATACTCTGTCAATGTCTGTGTGCCTCTTCTCTGGTGAGCCATGAAACCCATGTAGGAAACTGCATGTTCTAGATACTTCTAATGGCAGGTTCTTCTTGTTGATATCCTCTCTGTGCCCTATTTCATATGAGTTTCTATTTATACAAAATATTTGTTCTTCTGACTCAGGGGGATTTTCAGGACATGTACCTCCTGACAGCCTGAATTAGTTCAGGTCTAATTCAGAAACAGAACCCTTCAGATTAGAAATCTTGGAGCTAAAAAAAAAAAGTACTGAACAGAAACAGGGTGTGACACAGACTCATGCAAAAGAAGACTAGGTAACAAGACTTACTGATACATGAGAATCTTGGCAAGGGGTGAAGTGGGTGAGGAGAGGGGGTTGGCTTGGACTGAGTAGCTGAAAATCAGGGTGGTTAGAGAAAAAGTTAATCTTCATAAATGTAAATATATGACATTGAAGGCTGCCCCTTGCTACCAGGTGATGTTCAGAAAGTATGGGGTGAATGGCTAATGAGCAAAAAAAAAAAAAAAGATAGATTTTAAAAGATTAAATGGTAGAGGCAACAGGAGTTTGAAGGATGGCTGCCTTGGAAGAGCTGCATATGTGAGCAGCATTAAATAGAGAGTATATCAGGTTTATAAAGGAAACCAAATAAAATTCTAGACCTCTATGAGATCTTAAAATTCTACAATTCTTCAAACCAGGCCATCCATACCACCAGTTCATGGATAAAGAACCAGGGTATTAGGTGGCATGTCTAAGACCTCAGAACTGTTAATGGCATATTAGACCCAAACTCATCAGTGAGACTGGTGAAGGGCTCTAGAGTTCAAAGTCCAGTTCTACCATTTATTTGTTATATAGTGTATATATACCTCTGTGTCCACATATGTAAAATAAGATCACTGTACCTTTCCCACAAGTTTTTTTTTTTTTTTATTTCTTTTCAGGGTAACAGAATCCATTGTTTATGCGCCACACCCAGTGTTCCATGCAATACGTGCCCTCTATAATACCCACAAGTTCTGAGTATAAATAAAGGTGTCACCACAAGTAATGTGTTTGTAAGAGAGTCTGACATAACTTAAATGCTCACTCAGGGTAAGCTGTTATTCTTCTTTGTTCTTCCTCCAATTCCTCGGCATAGAGCTCTCTGGAATGACAGCATCCAATGGCTCGTTCTGCAACTTCATCTTTTTAAGACTAAACAGGTTTCACCATATCTCTGAGATTTAGTTTCTTATCTGTAAAATATGGAGAAAAAACTGGCCTCTCCTTATCTGGTTGCCATGAGGATTAAATGAGATAGCATGTGGAAAAGTCTTAGTATGTAATAAGGTCTGGCATACAATATGCAGTAAAGAAAACAATTTTTCTTACATTTCTTGTGCTTTTCATATGAAAGTTAACTGATAACCGAGTTGAATGAGTATTTGCTCATTTACAATGCAAAATAATATGTTTCCCTGCTTACTCAGTAAAGAAAGTAAGTCTAAAAGAGCTGAAATGTCTCCCTTAGAAGTATTAAAAAGCTAATCCATGTTTCAAATACAGATTTCATTCTCAAGTCTGTGTTATTTCTACTTCATTGTGCTTCTTTCCTGTGAAGTGAAAATAATATTCCCTAAATCATAGTATTTTTGTGGATGTTGAATGACATAAATATAAAGTGCATAGCATATAGCCGGTACTTAATAAATGATCCCTGTCACTAGGGAAGAAATAGATGTTCCTCCTTTGTTTAGCCCCCGTGTTGCCAGCCAAATGCCCTAAGCACAACAGGGAGAAATTGGCCTGATGTGTTGAATTTTGGAAAGCCATCTTGACTTCTGTCCTGAATCCAACTCTCAAACTATTACTTAGCTCTTCTATACTCTTCCAATAATAAAGGATCCTTCCATTATCCCTCAAATGGAGTGATTTCAAAAACACTGTAGGAAGAATGCTCTTCTGTTACTTCTAACATTAAGAGTCAGGGTGTCATTACTTCCACAAGAAGGGGAGGAACACGATTTCCTCTCTGTCTCTTCTCCAATAATTGGGTGGGTTCTTTGATTGTTCTGATGACCCAATAGAGAATCCCTGATGCAGAAGGTAGCTGTACCTCATCTTCACAGCTCCTCTCACATCAAAGGCCTGTAGCCTTGAAGAATGATGTGTGATTCTTGAGAGCCTTTGGGGATGGGTGGCAGGAAAATCAAGAATGAAAGCTAAACTGACCCTTAGAGAAGTTATCAAATTGTCAGTGGCATTTTGTAGCTGCTGACTTGGGACAACTGCCTTGCAATAGAGATCTCACTGCTGACTTTATTTAGCTTCCTTTGGATTATGGTTAAGATTGGAAGCCACATGACTCAAAGGATGGCAACTTGAAAATATTCTTGCCCCACCCTTTTTCCCCAAAAACAGATTATTAGGCATGATAGGATTTCATGCATGAATTTCATGACATGGCTTTCTCATTTTATGCTATCATTGAAATGGCTGTCCCTAATGTCAGTTCTTTTTCTTATTTGAATCCTACTCCAAATTCATCCTATCTTTTAACAAGTTTTTCCTGACTTGACAGTTAACCTGCTTTCATGACTGGGCTTAAGTCTTAATTCTTTAGTCAAGTTCTCCTTGACTACCGCAGTACAAATAGTTATCGCCTTCCCCTAAACTCATCTTCACTGTTCTTCTAGTTGCTGTACTGCATTAGGCTAACATATGCAGATATAACCCTTATCAATCTAGACATGTGCACAGTCCAATTTCAGATAGATGCCACATTCAATCAAGCAAGGGTCAAAGGAAGATTCAGCAATCATGTATGTAAATTTCTCAAGAATCTAAAAGCAGATATCAAAATCTACAGCATTTATTATAATATTCCTGTCTTCTTCCATTTTCTGGCTCCTTGGATTCACAGGAGACTTTAATTTTCTAATGCTGGGGAAACTCTCCAGACCTCATCAACACCCTTTACTTCAGTAGCTAGCTATAACTCTGCATATTCACAGAAGAGGCACTCCTGGCAGGTGATTCTCCAAACCAGTCCCTTTGAGAAGAGTGAGATGTCTTTGCTCTGGCTGTTTTCCCCCATGATTGGCACCCAAGAAGACTGCTGTCAGTCCTCTTTCCCAATTCAAAATGTAATTTTCTTGTAGTTACTGAGCCTGTTATATAGGTATAGTCATTTTTATGTGTGGAGAGTTTTTCACAACCAGATTCTCAAGTCTTTAGAAATAGGAGCTAATTATTATTCATCACTGCTGTTCCTCTCCCTCTGCCCTCTCATTTTCTAACACAGTGTGGTGAATTTTTAGCACTTTGTAGGTGAAGCACTCAGCAATGGTTGGTGAATTTCAGAAAAAAAACTGTAAGAGTCATCTGAACTTACTATAGTATTAGGCATAATAATAGAAACCTAAATAGACTATGATAAATCATGACTTTTTCTTTATTCTTTGGAATATTTGATTGCCAAGTTCTGAGAATCCCAGTATCTAGCCATGGTATCATTCCATCAAGCTTATCATTCTCAGCTGATATTCTATTAAGCCAGTGTGAATGGGCTCCTGTTGGTGAAACAAGATTATGCACTTTAATGTCTAAAAGAAGCAAAAGTAACAAATGCACACATTCTACCACTGAGAAGATACTTTAAACTGTAATTTTTCATTCTTTGCTATTCTGTATCTCTGTTGCATGTATTTGGTGGGGGGCACAAAACATCATAAAGATTTCTGTTCATCAAGTCATAGACTTGGGGACATGAAACACAAACAACTACCTTTTTGATCGTAATACTTAGACATTATAGCCATTTTTCCAGTATCTAGGAATATCTAAATTTAAAGATAAATTAGTGGGTTTTAGCTGGTAGGTGATAGTGGATCCTTAAAAATCAAATATGAGCCCTGAGTCCATATTCCAGATAACAATATATATACATAGAATTTTTGCTTGGAATTTAGGAGTTGAATAGACCTCTGGACTGCAAGTTAAAAACTTTGTCTCAAAGTAAACTTAGAGACTAAATTATAGAAAACTGTAAGTTGACTTATAGACTGAGTTATAGAAAAAGTAACATGTTGAAATAAAGTTTGGGACTAATGGATATGGTTTTACTAATAGTGGCATGAGGTTTTTGAGTTTTTCCTCTTTTTTAAAAAAATAATATTTGTTAAGTCTGATATTTTAGATAGTAACTTCTAAAGTCCCTCTAAGTAAATTAAGTTTTTATGCCTTTGAAGAAGAATGATGTTCAGTTTTACACTATGGCAAATACACACACACACACACACACACACACATATGTGTGTGTGTATATATATATTCAGGCACTTTATCCTTCCTCTTTAAAAAATATTTCTATTCATTCTTGAAAAAACTTAATGCATGCAAGTGTGTGTACTATTTAATATTATGTGATTAAGACCCTTTGGTAGACACATAGTCAGCTGTAGACTACACATGTTTTTAGTGTTTGGAGAAATACTACTAATGTGTTAAATGCAGAATAAGATCTTAACTGATACTACATTGGGAGTGTAATGTCTCTCAGTAGTATTTATTTCATGAAAATTTACTCTTTTAGGCTGTTTGAGAGACCAGAGTGTTATGTATATCTAAGGGTCATAGAATGGAGAGGACAAAAGCCCCCTTTGCCTTTGTTCCGTGTTCTCTCTGCTATTTGTTGTTGGCGCTATATAGGGTATCACCTACATGTAAATGTTATTTCATTCCCACGCCAGCTTCTGTCATTTCTTTCTTTATATGTGTTTACTTCCTCTTATGTTTTGTGGGGAAAAAATCCAAATCTCTGTCAGAAGCAGTGTATCTGGGATACCTGGATGGCTCAGTGGGATAAGCCTTTGCCTTCGGCTCAGGTCATGATTTCAGGGTCCTGGGATCCAGCCCCACATTGCTCTCTGCTCAGCAGGGACCCTGCTTCCTCCTCTTTCTCTCTGCCTACCTCTCTGCCTACTTGTGATCCCTCTCTCTGTCAAATAAATAAATAAAATCTTAAAAAAAAACAGTATATCTGACTCTTCTGATTTGATAAAGTATAGCAGAAAATTACATGATTTGTTTCTTAATTATTTTGCATGATTTACTAAAAGTACAATATGGGTATTTGGGGGTCCCATGTGGGGATGCATAATCACATCCATAGAAGGAATTGATTTCAAGGGTTTGAGAATAACCTATGAGTAGATTTAAAAAAAGAATCAGGACAATATTACAGACTGTAACCAGAAGTGGAAAAAAAAAAAAAAAACTGCAAAAGAAATAGCTTTAGAGGTCTCAAATCTGCTTTCAAAATGCTGGGATCTAGTTCTCATAAATTAGAGTTCTCAGTAAATGTAGGACAAGTCCCAGCTGTACCTTAGCATTAACATTAAAACTAAGACATATCTTGCATCTACTTCTCCCTTAAATCCCCAGAGGTTTCAGACAAGAGAGCAGGTCAAAATGAAGTCCCCTACCACTTCCTCTTCCCCAGTAAGCAGGTCTCATCTGTTCTATTTCCATTTTGAGGCACTTCGACATCTGAGAGAGATAGTTTAAAGAGAAAGTACTCAATCCATCTGGTCTGGGGTTTCCAAAATTACAGAAGTTATTTCAGTATCATTAAATTTGTTAAGCTTATGCAATAAAATCTGGAGAACTGTGACTCATTAGGGAAGGGATCCACTAATGTGCATGTGCACTTTGATGCCTTAAATATAAACTTGCATGGTCTCCATTTCTTCAAAGATTTCTATCCATTTTCTTGATGTAACTGAATGCTGGCCCTTCTTTAAAGATAGGATTTTCCTGTAACAGCTCGGGTTTTTCACATGCACAAAAATCAATATCATTGTTAAAACTTTAGAAAGATTGATAAAAATTAAAAGATGGAGACACAAACCACTATAATATCAGGAATGAAACTACAGATCTTGCTGTCATTAGAAGAATAATAAGAGGGGCACCTGGATGGCTCAGTGAGTTAAAGCCTCTGCTTTCGGCTCGGGTCATGATCCCAGGGTCTTGGGATCGTGCCCCACATAGAGCCCCACATTGGGCTCTCTGCTTGGCAGGGCGCCTGCTTCCCTTCCTCTCTCTCTTTCTGCCTGCTTCTCTGTCTACTTGTGATCTCTGTCTGTCAAATAAATAAAATCTTAAAAAAAAAATAGAAGGCTAATAAGAGAATACCATGAATAACTTTATGCAACAATTTCACTTAGAAGTATATCAGTTTTTTTGAAACCCAAAACTATAGAATTCAAGCAAGATGAAATACACGATCTAAAGAGTCCTATAACCCTTAAAAATTGGATTTGTAAACTAGAAAACTCCTCAAAAAGGAATTCATTATAGTATTACTCCAAATATTTACACAGAAATTAGCAACAGTTTTGCCATATTTTTACCAATACAGAAATCTGTTGTACTTCCATATACTAAAAATGAACATACATAAACCAGAATTTAAACATAAAACCATTTATAATAACTCTCAAGAAAATGATATTATGCTGAGTGAAATAAGTCAAACAGAGAGAGTCAACTATCATATGTTTTCACTTATTTGTGGAGCATAACAAATAGCATGGAGGACATGGGGAGTTAGAGAGGAGAAGGGAGTTGGGGTAAATTGGAAGGGGAGGTGAACCATGAGAGACTATGGACTCTGAAAAACAATCTGAGGGGTTTGAAGTGACAGGGGTTGGGAGTTTGGGGTACCAGGTGGTGGGTATTAGAGAGGGCACGGATTGCATGGAGCACTGGGTGTGGTACAAAAACAATGAATACTGTTATGCTGAAAATAAATTTAAAAAATTTAAAAAAAAGAAAATGAATTACATAGGCATACATAAAACAAATGCATAAAATTTATATGAAGTTTACAAAATAATAAAGACCTAGAGAAATAGAGAGATGTACCTTGTTCATGGATTAGAGTACATATTTAATATGTCATTTTTTTCTCAACTTGATATAAGGTTTAATAAAGTTACTATTAAAACCCCAACAAGATTATTTGAAGACATCCATAAGTTTATTCCAAAATTTATATGGAAATTTGCAGGGCCTAGAATTAGGTATAAAAACATTGACAAAGAAGAATAAAGTAGGTAAAATGACATGACCCGTTATGTAGCCACAGTAATCAAGACTGTGTGATATTGCAGGAGGATAGACACATAGATCAATGGAACAGAATAAAGAACCCAGAAATAGACTCACGAATATATGCCCTATTGATTTTTGACAAAGGAGTAAAATCATTTCAGTAGAGGAAGGATAGAATCTTTAACAAATGGTGCTGAAGCAATTAGACATTAGCAAGACAAAATGTACTTCTACAATAATTAAAATTATTTTATAAGTAAATAAAATAAAGTAGAAAAAACTTATGTTGTAATGTTAAAACATTATTTAGTATGCTAAATTCTGTGAAAGAATACTTTATCTTAAATATGAGAAAAGATAAAATGATGATTCCTCATTTTTTTATATTGTAGTAGAATATTTTTTTTTAATTTTTTATTTTTGATAAACATATATTTTTATCCCCAGGGGTACAGGTCTGTGAATCACCAGGTTTACACACTTTTTAATAAGCTCGTGGTATGTTCATCTGACTACCCCAGGGAAAGTAACTTTGCCATTAACAAATTATGGAAGTTCAGCAAAATAATGGTTTATTTGGTTACTGGAACTACTGATGACGTTTTTCTTGACATCTTATTCTGCTGTATTCCCAAATATCTGTAGTAAGTTTTACTTTTCTCATGGGATTTGAAAAGATACAGTTTGTATGAAGGAGAAGGTGAGAGATAAGGCATTCTCACAATGGGTCTAGATGTAATAAAGATTCTTTCTTAAAATGTTATTAACTTTAACTAAAAATTTTAAAAGAAAAAAAAATTTTAAAATCTTCCATGACCTAGACTTCACACCTAATACAAAAATTCACAGATGAGAATGTCTTTTTTCTTTTTCCATATGTCAGTTACAATCACACGGTCTCTTTCTGTTGTTGCCAATATCGTAGACCCATGCCATGTGTGGCTACTGAGCACTTGAAAGGTAGCTAACATGAATTGGACTGTGCTGTAAATGTAAATTTGTCCTGGATTTGGGGGACTTAGTATGAAAAATAAGAAATATCTCATTACTGATTTTATATTGATTAAATCTTAAAATATAATATTTTGTATATGTTCAGTTAAATAAAATATATTACTAAAATTAACTCACCTTCTTTAGGTTTTTAGTGTGAAGATTTGAAATGTTAAAATTACATATAGAGCTTGCATTAAACTTTATTGGCCAGAGCTACTCTAAAATATAAGTTCCAGTTTCAGTTTTGTTATATTTGAATGAGAATGAAAATGCACCTGTTAAAAAGCAGAATCAGTAGCGGGGGGGTGGGAGGTTGGGGGTACCAGGTGGTGGGTATTATAGAGGACACAGATTGCATGGAGCCCTGGGTGTGGTGAAAAAATAATGAATACTGTTTTTATTAAAATAAATAGATAAATTTAAAAAAAAAAAAAGCAGAATCAGACCTGTAAATACAGAGAGCAAACTGATAGTTGCTATTGGGGAGGGGGATGCAAGAATGAGCACGGTGGGTGAAGAGTGGGAGGCATGGGCTTCTAGCTATGGGATGAATAAATCATGGGACTAAAATGCGCAGTGTAGGGAATGTAGTCAGTGATACTATAATACTGCTGTGTGGTGACAGATGGAAGCTACACTTATGGAGAGCATAGTGTAACATATAGAGGTATTGAATCACCATGTTGTACACCAGAAACTAATGTAACACTGTCAACTATGCTCAAAAAATTTTTTTAATAAAAATAAACTTGTGATGCAATTTGCATAGAGAACTAAAACCTTTTTAATCAAATTTTAAAATGCTTAATTTAGTTTTTGTGTAAATGAATTTTTGTGATCATATTCATTTAAGCAATGAATACCAAGTAGAATTCCTTCTAGTTACTTGGAGATGACAAGGCCCTTGTCTTTGTAGAACTTACATTTGTCAGTTGAGAATCTTTACTTAATTTATGTAACTCTAGAAATAATTTAATCTGGCTTAATTAACTCCACTCACCTAGTGGGAGAAGAACCAGTGTGCCTACCAGAAAGTTGAGTATTATCTACAAGAATCCATCTTACCTTAAGGAAAGAATTAGACAATGTGCATTCTAGAAGAAATGCAGTGTTTATTAATTTGGCAAATTGGCTAAGCAGACATTGGTTACATGGAGATCTGTTCAGAGATCTTTCAATTCAAGTCAGATTTCCTAACCTGTTAAATTTTGACAGTTGGCTTCAATCTCTAATTTCGATGTCTGGACATTGCCTGGAAGAAAGTGTCTGTCTTTGTTTAGTCGTTTAACTTGAATACTAGAAATTGGTTTATACTCTCATGTAGGCATTTTCACTGTTGTTCAGAAATATATTTAATGGGATCCTAAGACTGGATTCAGAAGAAAAGTAAACTGTCATCCAAATATTGTTAACTCTATCAATAAATTGGTAGCTTGAGGGCATAGAGAGCACTTGTATTGTTTCAGTGGCCTTAGTGTCCAGTAAATTTACTCCAATAAATAGTAACTAAAGCAGTTTTCTTGACAGTTACATTTTCTAGCCATTGATTTTTGTAAGAGTACAACATTTAGAATTCTGAGAGAGCTTTAAGTAAGCTTGAGTTCAGTTGAAATGTTATGAATAGTGATTTGGTTTTTCTGTTCATTAGTTACTGTAAGCATTTATGTAATTAGGAGGCCCCAATACTGTTAAAGGTGGATCGGATGAAAAACAAATGTGCAGAAACCTTCTGTGAATGCACTAGAATCAATAGAGGCTGAAAAAGTTTACTATCTTATAGAGAGTTGAAAAGGGTCTTATTTGGAAATTCAAAAAAATATTCAAGCCTTGATATATTCGTTGCCACTTTTGTTGCTCATGTAATAACCCTTTTTCTATACTCTATTGGAAATCCTCACTTCTAAAATTGGTTATATTTCACTTAGAGATCTACTTGTATCCTTCATGCCTTTCTATTGTTAAACAACAAAAATTCAACCAACCACAATTTAAGGTTTTATTGGTTGATTCATGAATTGGACAGCACCCCAACTAGCAAGTAGAAAGGAACACCAAGGAGCTATACAAAATAGAAGGCTCTAATAGGCAAAAGGAGGGAAGGGATGAGGAAAGTGCAGATTACCCCATCTTTGTTTGGGAAATGGAAAAGGTCTGTGTGGCAAATTACCTCATTGGTATTGACCAGAAGATTTTAGACTGACTGGCTAAGGCTATCTTCCTGGGGAACACTGGAAGTGCAGATGAGTTAGATATTAAGCTGTGGTTTGGGGATGTGGGCTTAGCACCAATGAATCCATTTGGGTCCTTTTTTTTTTTTTTTTTTTTTTTTTTTTTTTTTTTTTTATTTCTATTCTTTTCGTTTCCATTACCCTTGAAAGACTCTTCTCATTGGTAATGCTGGCTAACCCTCAGCCACATTCATATCCCATCAATATATCTCAGTGTGTACTGAGCTTGATCCCATAACTCTTTGCTGGAGATTTTGATAATTTCCGCTGATCTACTATTTGTTTTCCAATGTCTGTTTCTAACTTCTGTTTACCTCTTCTGTTCTCCAAGAGCACTCGGGGTTTTTCTCTCCCCAACATGTCTACTTACCTTGCTGTTTCCAAACATGGGAAATTTAAATTTATCTTAATACCTAAATTATCTGAATTCAAGTTTATAGGAATCTATATATCAAGAATTTTCTAGGATTTAATTTGAAAACCAGTGATCAGATTCTGGCTTATGATCTACAGATTAATAAAACACTTGAGCCCTCTATCTACAGTCCCAATACCATAAAGTAAAAAATGAAGGTCAGAATTAAGACTGGGCAGTATTGTAGGATCCCAAAGTTCCTTGTGATGTTAAAAAACAAACAGTGAATGAAGTTACTTCTGTATATTACATAATGACACTAACTCCCACATTTTATATATGTTTGCCTTTAAAGATAAGTCTCATTTAATCAGTTTCATTTCACTACATTGTGTAGAACCCTGGAAACTTAGATATAAACACCTAAGTACACTTACACATGTGCCACACTCCCTCCCCACCAATCTTTCTCATTATTTTGTTTAATATTTTATTTATTTATTTGACAGACAAGAGATCACAAGTAGGTAGAGAGGCAGGCAGAAAGAGGTGCAGTGGTGGGGGGGGGAGCAGGCTCCCCGCTGAGCAGAGAACCCTATGCAGGGCTCAATCCCAGGACCCTGGGACCAGGACCTGAGCCGAAGGCAGAGGCTTAACCCACTGAGCCACCCAGACGCCCCTCTAATTATTTTAGAATTTAGATATAGCCATGGTTTTATATCACAAATCATAAAGTTCTTTTGGTTTGGCTGTCAGAATTTTTATGTCAAACCATTAATGGTGCTTGCTTTGTGCCAGATACTGTTCTAAGCACTTTGCAAGTATTAACTCATTTAACCTTCACAAAACCTTTAAAAGATACACAATATTATTCTCACTTTATGGACAAAGAAATTAAGACACTGGCTGATTAATGAACATGCTCAAGGTCATGCAACTCAAAATAGTAAATGGAAACTGACTCTGAGCCATCTTGTTCCCAAGTCCAAGCTTTTAATTCTTTGGCTCTGCTATTTGCATACATGGTATTTCTATGAGAAGTTTTGGTCCCCTATGCTTAAAGATAAATTAATAATTAAGCCATCTTATTTCTCTATACTCAAACTTGTCTCAAAATTACTTTTGTATGTGAAACATATTTAAGCAGGTTTTCATTATACAGTTTCCTTCTGAGTGGAAATTGGTCCTTAAATAGACAAAACAAATTATATTTCAGAGAAGTCAAGTTAAAAAAAAGTTTCTAGATGAAGGGTATATGAGAATATGTGATTTAATTTCTGAAACTTTCTTGTAAGTCTGAGTTTGTTTTAAAACATACAGTTGAAATGTTCCAAAGTGTTATTAATCAAACTGAAGAAGATAAATTGAAGTGGTACTACTTAGTGTACAAATTCAAGAACATGCCATTCATATCACATTCTATATGAGCAGTGCTCCCCAAAGTTGTACAATGAGGAAGACCTGAAGTGATTTTATTTACATTAAAATCATGGAAGAGTAGGAACAGTGCTGGAGGGGAGGTGGGCAGGTGGATGGGTTAAATGGGTGGTGGGTATTAAGGAGGGCACTTGTGATGGGTGGGCCCTGGGTATTATGTGTGAATTACAAATCACTAAATTCTAGTCTTGAGATGAATATTACACTATATGTTAACTAACTGGAATTTAAATAAAAATTTGAAACAAAAAAATCAATAACAGAAAAACTGACAAAAGACAATGATCTGGATTGTGCCTCAGCTTCCACAAGTGTATGTTTTAGTGTTCTTCAGCAAAAATCACTCAAGCATTGTTTCCTACCATAGTGAAAATGCTTAGGACCTCTCAGAAATAGGTCATTTGTTAATAACATAAATACATAATGGAGGTCATGGAGTAGTCTCATTCACAAATGTAATCCCAGAGCACAGACAACACCTGGTCTGTAGTGGGTACTTAATTTTTGGAATGGTTAAGCAAATCTGTGAATGATGGATGGAGGTAGATGCTTTTTTTTTTATTTTAAACAAATTTCAAATGTGTTAATATTATTTTGATAACCTTCTCAATTGACTTAGGTTGAAAGTAATCTTTTTATCTTTTTTTTTTTTTTTAACAGAGATCACAAGTAGGCAGAGAAGCAGGCAGAAATAGTGGAGGAAACAAGTTCCCTGCTGAGCAGAGAGCCCAATGAGGGGCTTGATCCCAGGAACCTGGGATCATGGCCTGAGCCGAAGGCAGAGGCTTAACCAACTGAGCCACCCAGGCGCCCCGAAAGTAATCTTTTTATCTGATAGAATAGTAAAAGGCATCCGGGTTTCAACAACCCATCTATGTCCACCCAGCTTGTTGGCGTGTTTGTCTGTGTGTGTGTGTGTGTGTACACACATACTCAGAAAGAAAGCCCAATCAAGACTTCCAGTCCAAGGTTCCTTTCACTATAGTACATTTGAACTGAAAAGAGGAAAAATCATAAAGGAAGGAAATTTATTTAAAAGTAGACCTAGATGTACAAACTAGGGTGCATGCTTTTTCTGGATGCCTGTTTCATAATACCAGAAAAAAATAGGAAGTAATTTCAATGAAATATGTAATAGAATGTGACCTAAAAACTCTGTAAATCAAAAATAAATCCATATTTTCACAATTTAGAAATAAACTATTTTCTTTATTAAATTCCTCTGTGTATGGGGAATTGTGCTGTGTTTTTTGAATTGAAGTTTTAATTTATTTAATAGTCTTGATTACTCTTTGAGAATAGAAGTATCTCTAAATTTTACTTGCATGTTTTGAAGAAAAATTCTCTATTGATCTCTTTCTCACATCTTCTCATATATCTTATTTCACTTTCAATTTCCTGCAAGCTTATCTTTCCTGTTAAATTATTTCTTTCCCTTTCTCAGTGATGACTGATAATGATAATGTAGAGATATGTTTCCTTCTAACATCCAGACTACTATCCCATCTTTATCAATCACTCCATCATATTTTTAAATCTGGACTCCACTGCTGAAATCTCTCCTGGCCTGGTTTCCCTGTATCTTCTCATCTTCCAATCCCCACACTGAGAACTTTCATTCCTCCAGCATCCTTCCAATCATTTCAGAAAGCTGCCCTCAATCGCTTCTTCTGTTGCTAAAACAACACCATTAGTCACTTTCAGTTATCTTCCTCTCTTCCTATACATCAAAACTTCAAATTTTGCCTTATCCTCAATTTCTGTTCTACTACAGCTTTTTTGGTTTGACTTTTAACACCAAATCATCCTGTTCTGTATGTTTTTTTTTTCATTACTTTTTTTCACTTGGTGCCTTTGTTTTCTGCTGATGCTGTAACCACCTTTGTTCTATTTTCTTTGCACAACAAGTATTGGCCATTGAAAAATCTTCTCTTTTCCCCTTTGTTTACTACTTATCCTGGTCTGGTACCTATTTTTTTTATTGACATGTGATTGACATCGCATGTTGTGTTAGTATCAGGTGCATAACATAACGATTCAGTATTCACATATATGGCAAAAAGACGAAACATGATTACCACAGTAGCAACTGTCAGCATACATAGTTAAAAATTTTTTTGTAACAGGATATTTTAAGATCTACTCCCTTAGCAAATTGCCAATATGCAATACAGTATTGTTAACTATAGTCACCATACTGTACTCTGATACCTATTTTAATATGTTTTTATATGTAAATACCTAGAGTAACTGAGGTTAAAAAAAATAGATGAAATTGTGATTCTCTGTTGTCTGTCAGTTGAGAAATAGTTCATTTTAGAACTTTCTCTAAAACTTGATTTACACTTTATTTGTATTTCCTTTTCTTGTTTGCATTCTAATGTGTTTGTCTCAGAGTTAGATGGAATAGTTGGAGTTATTCACTTTTAATTAATAGTTATAAATCATTTCCAAAAACAGTTGTGGGTTCTCAAAAAAATGCTAGAAAAAGAAGGCTAGCATTGTTTCCATGCACTCTCCACATTTCTTCGGGCTACAGAAATAGTCTTTGATGAATGCTCTTGTTTATTGAATGTGTTTAAACTAGACAGAAATGAGAGGTGATCTGTGTTGCAGAAGTTGAAGGGATTTCCCCCCTAAGTTCTTATTCCCACTTCCAATTATGAACTCAGAGAAAGAAAATTGTTTTTCTTCCTGTGGAGTGCTGAAACCCATACTGACATGTAGGAGGCAGAAGCAGAAGTTCTGTGGGTTTGTCAAAATGGCAAGGACATGTTGTCTTGAGAACAACTTAGTAAAGCCAGCAAGTTCACTAGGATGAAGCAGAGAACTATACACTACTAATCTAATATAAATTCAGTCCCTGGGATTAATTTCCTTCTAGTTCCAAATTTGCAAATTTAAGCAATCATGTCTTGAAATTTCTTAATGTCACATAACAGAGATGTTTAATGAGATTTTAATTTAGCTAGGTCTGGGTGCCAAAAAGAAAAAAGAAAGCAGGGGATAACCTCAAGTGCCAACTCTAATTAATTGGTGGTATCTTCTTGGACTGAAATGATGAGAAGGTCCATCTGGATTCAATAGGAGAGTGCAGTGATCTATTAGCCATGCTTGCCGGCAGCCCAGAAATAAGAAGGCAGGATCACGGAGTTGTCTATGGACCCTGTTGTGCTAGAACATGTTTCTGCACTTAAGGTTTGCATTTCAGCCCTAGAAATTCTTAATCAGGCCTCTTCCTTTCTGATGCATACTACATTTTTTGTATCTGGTTGAGAGGTATCCTGTGAAAATAGTGTAGCAATAATACCCCTTGCAGGGTGCCTGGGTGGCTCAGTGGGTTAAAGCCTCTGCCTTCAGCTCAGGTCATGATCCCAGGGTCCTGGGATGGAGCCCCACATCCGGCTCTTTGCTCAGCAGGGAGCCTGCTTCCCCCCCTCTCTCTCTGCTGCCTCTCTACCTGCTTGTCATCTCTGTCAAATAAATAAATAAATAAAATCTTTTAATTTTTTAAAAAAATTTAAATAAATAAATAAATAAATAATACCCCTTGAAAGAGCTAATATCTTGAAAATATAGATACATGGTACTTCTATAACTCTGGTTATCTGTTCTTAGAATATAAACCTAGGTGTTCGTGAACTACTGGATCACTAGATTTTATCATGTATGTTTATTATTGATAATCTCAAGGTGAATTTCTTGGTCTTTAAGTTGTTTAAGGATCAAAAATAATTATTTCAATTAAAGAGTCTTATCCTTAGCAAGTAAAAAATACTTAAGCTATAAAGTTTCCAAAGATAGCTTAGAGCTTAGAAATGGCCTGATTTTTCAAAATTAAGTAATAGGTATATTTAATTTTTTAAATTTCTGTATATGTGGCAAAATGATCAAACATGTTTAAAAGCTACAGATGAATTTGGCATATGGTTTTATCACTTTTTGTGAAAAATTTATTTTGTGTATATTCTGTCAACTTTTAGTGTACGCAGAATGTTCTATCTTGACTTCAACTGATTAAGCACTCTGAGGGCATGGACCAAGTTTGGTCTCTAACAATTTGCATAATTTGAGACAAAGTGGCCTTGGAATTATTGTATGATCATTTAATATATAAAAGTAAGCAGGAATAGTAGCTATAGTCTTTGCTGGAGAACCCTATGGGGAGAGAAAAGCATATGGGTTTCATTTTGGCAAGTGAGGGGAGGAAAGTTATTAAGGCATGCAATACAACAAAAAAGAATTCACAACATTGAGCAACATATTGTCTGTGGGTAGCAGAGGCTCACAAGAACCTGACAACTTTCTAAGTTTTTATCTTGGAAAACACATGAGTGGGTCGATTTGCACTTTGTTTGTACTTTATAAGTTGAGAATGTGTTTACCTTGAAGAACTTTTCTTTCAACTTTCAATACATCACTCTGTAAGTTCCATGACCACCTTGTTTTTAAGAGTAAGGGGGGCAATGTAACCCTGAGCACATTTCTCCTAAAACTTGTGTGTCTGTTTAAATGGCCTCTTTACTGAAGAGACATCCTATAAATATCTATTATATGAGGATCTTATTTCATCATTTTCATATTTGTTACTGGCCTGATATATCACAACATGTTTTATGTGAAGATGGACATGCTAAGGATTCCTTTTGAAATTTTGTGTGTGTGTGTGTGTGTGTATAAAGATTTTATTTATTTGAGAGGGAGAGAGAGGGAGAGCACAAGCAGGGAAGCAGCAGAGGGAGAGGAAGAAGCAGGCTCACCACCAAACAAAGAGCCTACTGTGGGGCTCAATCCCAGGACTCTGGGATCATTACCTGAGCAAAAGTCAGGTGCTTAACTGACTGAGCCTCTCTGGCACCCCGTGTATATATATATATATTTTAATTTATTTTCAGCATAACAGTATTCATTACTTTTTCACCACACCCAGTGCCCGTGTATATATTTTTTGAATCTATATTAAGTGAAGCCAAAGGAAGCTGGAAAGGTCTATTTGCCTACTATGCACTGTAGACTTGCAGCAGAAATGGGCTTCCCTTCAGTTTAAATATTGGAGAATTTTAAAATGTCTAACTTCAATCAACAGTTTATGATGTTGCTAGACTAATACAACAAATGATTATCTAATATTGTAGGTTATTCTCAGGAGCAATAAAACTTTTTATTAGGGTACTTAAAATTTTTGGAGCACAAACACATGACATGAATTTCTTACACAAATGTATAAGCAATGAAAATTTTACAGTAAGTTAAATGGGGCTGGATCCCAGGACCCTGGGATCATGACCTGAGCTGGAGGCAGAGGCTTTAACCCACTGAGCCACCCATGCACCCCTCAAATCTGCATTTGATATGTCACTGACATCAGTTCCTTTTTTGTGTATTACAATGGTTATCATCCTCCTCTAGGACTTCATCTCCATTTTCTTACTAATTCTTTCTTTCCCTTTCAGAGTGTCCTATAAGATTACTCTTCTTAAAACGTGATTGAGAGGTGCCTGGCCAGCTCAGTTGGTAGAGCACATGACTCTTGATCTCGGGGTTGTGAATTTGAGCCCCACATTGGGGAGATCACTTAAAAAATAAAACTAATTTTTTTTAAATATGATTGTTTCTGAAAATAAATAAATTAATTTATTTAAAAAAACAGATTGAATAATGTCTTGGCTATAGTCTGCAGCCTTTATTGCACTGAGTTAAGTATGTATTTGGCAGTCTCGGTCCCTAATCATTTGCTCATAAGTTGATTGTTAAGATGATACTTGATAATTTGAATCGCACTTGATAATTTTAGAGAGTTTTTACATAGTTATGTCATTAGATTTTCTATAAAGCTTTGTGTGACAGGTAGTTTTTAGTACCAATCTCTTATCAGAAAGGAATGTAACTTTTGCAATTTACAAATCACAAATTTAGCTGTTGTAGCTATGGGATTTGAACTTACAGAGCCTTAGACTCTAGAACAGTGTTTCTGTCAAAGTTGCTCCCCCCCAGTGGCTTCCATTTTTGCCTCTTATGGCCCAAGTCACTTATCTTCACACTCCTCATCCAGAGATTTAGTGTGTTAAGGCTCATCTCCAGCTCTAATTATTCCATGGTGAGAGATTAATTTTGGAAATATGAATGGGAAATAACTTAGTCATTGCCTAACTTCAAGGCATTTTGGGCAGAGTTCCAGGAGTAGGTTAAATGTTGCTAACTTATGGAAGCAAAAGGGATATAATTTAGTAAAAATGACAAAAAAGAAATAAATGCCAGAGCCTTGAAGGCAAATTCTCTCCAGGCTTAGACATCTTAGTGACAGATACAGTTCCAAGATAGGTTTTGTGATATGGGAAGGAGGAGGATGAGTATCATCTGGAGATGAAAGATTAAAGGCTATCTTGGGAAGGATACAAGTTTTGGGAATGCCCTTAGAGCAGAGGTCAATAAACGAAGTCAGTCACAGGGAATTTTGATAAAATCAAAAGTCTTATGTTGCTCTTAGAAAGGTTATTTAAGGGGCACCTGGGTGGCTCAGTTGATTAAGCATCAGCCTTAGGCTCAGGTCATGATCCTGGGGTCCTGGGATCAAGTTCCACATGGGGCTCCCTACTCAGTGGGGAGAGTGCTTCTCCCTCTGCCCCTTCCCCCGCTCGTACTTGCTCATTCTCTCTCTCAAATAAATAAGTTTTTTTTTTTTTAAAAAGAAAGAAATTGCTTTTGGTTGGAGTGAGTTATCTATAACTTCTAATAAAGATCTTTAAGAAAAGGCATTTAAGTACATTGAGACTCAAATTTTCATCTTTAAAATGGGGTCAGTAATTTTTCCTTTAATGTTTTGCTTAAATATTCAGTGAGATATGTGAAATGCTCTGTAAGCAATAAAATGCTATGCCAATGCAAAGAGTTCTGTAATATCAAATCTGTTATACAATGTCAGAGTGATTATTAGAATAAAAGAGAATCTTTAGCACCAGCGTTGGAAATTTAATTCATTTATATTGCTCAAGTCTCAATATGAAAAAAAAGTGTAAAAACTCTTAATTTTGTTTTTAAATTTTATTATGCCACATTAAAGTTGGCTAAAAATCTACTGTTTCTATGACTTTAGTGGATTGTCACTGGCTAAGCAAGACAAATGTTATCATGTAGATTTTAAGGAGATCGTAAACTCTTGATATCTACCAAACTTTCTTGGAGAGAATCACATTTACCCTTGATAAATGGGGTCAAATACTGGTAATAATACCAGACATTACCATCTAAGATCACTGGAGAACTTAAGAAACTTTTTTCAGCTTTTTAATAATAGATTTTTTGAATTTTCCTTTGCCTTACCCAAGTTATTTATTTATTTTAGTGGAATGTGTTTCAGGATGTCACTGTGCTATTTTTCACTTCCCAGGCATGCTTGGCCCAGGGGCAGGTGAGGCTGAAATCTAGCCTTCCATAAAGGCACCCAAGCTATGCTCCCTGGCATGGGGCTGTGTTTGCCCTGAGGAAGCAGAGCCTTGTTTCACATAAAGGCGTTATCCCTGTCCCCACTGCTCCTGGTGGCTGAATCTACTCTAGTGGTTGACTTCCTTTTATTCCTTCAAAGGTGCCATATCGTATAGGTTGGCCTATTGTTGTTGTCATCTTAATCAAAAAGATTATGAAGGGTACATGCATAGAAGTTTAAAAAAATTCAGGAATGATAAGTAAAAGGTTTAGTCAAAACATAAAAGACATTTCAGATACACTGGAAGTAATAGGACTTAATATGGTCTTTAGAGCTGAGAAAGTGGAGTTTGAAAGGAGAAAGTCAGAGACACTCACCATGTCAGCCCCAAGATGGTGTGGATAGAAAATTTCCATTTGTGTGGAAATCTGAGAAGATGGTCTGCCATGAAAGAGTCTAACCATGAAAGAGGTGTTTTGTGGAGGTGTGTGGAAGCCATTGCTTTTGACAACGTCCACTTAGCAGTGGGCTTGGGACCACCATTAGTCAGTCTCATTGTCACAAGCAAAAATGTGAAAGAAAACTGGGAAGTTAAAAGTGCAAAGCATAAAAACTATAGAAATAAGATGTTGATTTTATTTTTTAAAATTATAATATAAAGCCGGGGTCCAGAATGCGTGCTAAGGAGGTAAAGCACACCTACTCTCTTGGTCCATTTGGGATGTTATCATAGAACACTGTAGAACACCTGGCTTAAAACAATAGTGATGTGTTTCGGGGGTGCCTGGGTGGCTCAGTGGGTTAAAGCCTCTGCCTTCGGCTCAGGTCCTGATCCCAGGGTCCCGGGATCGAGCCCCGCATCGGGCTCTCTGCTCAGTGGGAAGCCTGCTTCCTCCTCTCTCTCTACTTGTGATTTCTGTCTGTCAAATAAATCTTTAAAACAAAACAAAACAAAACAAAAAAACAATAGTGATGTGTTTCTTACAGTTCTGGAGGCTGGGAAGTCCAAGACAGAGGTGCCAGCAGTTTCAGGATGTCTGGTGAGGACTTGCTTCTTAGTTCACAAATGGTTGTCTTCTCTCTCAGAGTCCTCACATAGTGGAAAGGGAGATGAGTTCAGTGGGGTCCTTTTTATAAAAGTCCTAATCCCATTCCTAAGGGGTCCTCCCTCATGACCTCATCGTCTCCCAAAGTGCCCACCTCCTAATACCTTCATGTAAGGATTTGGTTTCAGCATATGAGGTTTCAAGTGTTACAAACATTCTGTGTACCCACTAAAGTGCTGCTTATTCTGAATGAGAGACTCAGATATTTTTTGTTGTAATGCTAAAAATGTTAGAGAACCTCACTAAACCTGTGTTTGTGAAGTGGGAATAAATACAGTGATATGCATATTTTATGACATGGTATTTGTAAAATTTTTCATATATCGTAGGTACCTAGTGAATGTTAGCTATCAATTTTGGTTGTTATATTAAGTTATTGGAGGCTGCGCATTATTGGAAATGTGACTTCTGTATTTTAGGCCAGCGGGATATCAAAGTAGTAAATTCATCATTAATGTACACACTTTTGACACTTGCTTCCTTCACTATTTAAAAATATTGATGTAAGCAGACAGTTCATCTCCTGAATGGAAGGGAATATGTTCTCATGATCACTCAAGTGATATACTATAACTCATCTGACGTTTAAAATGTCGGTTTGATTGAGAAATGAGTTCTGGGCAGATTAATGTGATTTAAATGGGGTTTGGTTTATGTACAGACCAAGTGAATGATGACTGGGTTCTAGACACTGGCTAGACCAGGCAGGAGTAGGGCAGTTCCCTAGGGTCCTGGAGTATTAGGTTTAAGCAACAGGAGGGAGGTTGTGCTGCCTTTGTCACCAACAGGTGTGTCCCATATTAGGTAATAGGTTGGCATACCTGATTATCAGGAGAAGATGTGAAAGTCTTGGGACCTTTGGTTGGTAGATAATGTGAAGAAATAGAACCAAGTGTTGAAATGATCGATTATTACACAACTCATTCGGGGCATGGCCAATGTGCTGGTCTAGGAAGACAGGATCAGAGAATCAAAGAGCTCTTTCCAGTTAGAAGCTTGGGCCTGAGAGGAATGAAGAGGAAAACAACTTACTTGAAGGTCAAGGCAGACAATGAGTCCTAAGAAACAAAGCAAGAACCTGGCTTGAAACCAGAATCATAGCAATTTGTGATGAAGTTGCTCTTGGTGGCCTCTCTTTGGGATCTTCCTAAATCCCTTAGTCTCCTCAGGTGCACATAGGGCCTGAATAGAAAGGCTGGAGAGCCACAGACTATAAGAGATAAGCAAATACTTAATGTACCCCAGAACATTTAGAACCTTAAATAAAATTAGAATGTTCTCCTTGTATACAAAGTATTAGGAGTGATCAGCACAGAAACATATAGGTTGTTATTTTGTGTGAGGTCATAAGTTAAAGAATTTTTATTACCACTGTTGGGCTTGAACTTAATGAATTATACTTGATTCCTGTGTACTTTTAGAGCTTTATACCTAAACATGACTTCTCTGTCCAACAAATCCATGCCTACTTACTTTTGGGCCTCTCTCCCTTTGATCAGTACCGCTTTTCATTTAAAAGCTCTGTTTTGTTTGCCAGCTAAGTTGGATGCGAGAGCAGGAGGTTGAATTGAGAATTGAGAGATTGATGGATCCAGTTCATTGAAGATTGCATTCCTGTGTGTCCTGGGTTGAAGAGGACCCCCAAACTCCTCAAATTCATGTCGTTCTCAGAACTTCACAAATGTAAAATTGTTTGGAAATAGAGTTGTTGCAGGTAGAATTAGGATGTCGTCACACTAGAATATGGTGGTCCCTTAATCTAGAATGATGATTATTGTCCTTATAAGAAGACAAGAGGAGATACAGAGAAGGAGACAGACAAGGAGAATGCTGTGTGAAAACAGAAGTAGAAACATGAGTGAGGCATCCACAAGCCAAGAAATTGCTGGCAAGCCAAGGACTGTTGACAACACCACAAACTAAGAGAACGGCATGAAACACATTCTCCCCTTGAGACTTCAGAGAGAACATGGCCCTGCCGAGAGGTCAAAATCCTGATTTTGGATTTCTAGCCTCCTGACTAGAGAGAAAGTAGAGTTTGAAAGGAGGAAGTGAGAGACACTCACCATTTTGGCCCAAGGATGGCATGGGTGGAATAGTTCAGGGAGGCAAGAAATGACTGTTGTTTGAAATATCCAGTTTGTTATAGCTGCCCCAGGAGTCAGATATAACATAGAAAGGAATTTAAGTTTATATTAATTTATCTATAAATAATTTTAATTGCCAGACCTACTCTCCCATTGGACATCAGTTTTTATGTATCTTTTGTCATCTAACACATTATTCAAGTAATAAGTTTGAGGGATTTAAAAAAAAAGATGTAATAACTCCTTGAAGGTACCCAAAATTCTGGTAGGTAAATCAGGCCAATGCCAGGAGAGCATTTGATATAGTTCCTCACAATAGCCTTCTGTGCACTTAGAGAAATGCATCATCTAAATAAATTTCTTGTTGTATATTTGATGATTTAGACTTTGGTCTGAAAGAGACAGAATAAGGCATATTAAGAAAAACTATGGGAAAAAAATAGGTATACCTTTTTTTTTTCAGCAAGTGCTTCTTTTCTTTTCTTTTTTTTTTTTAAATTTCTTTTCAGTGTACCAGAATTCATTGTTTATGCCCTACACCCAGTGCTCCATGCAATATGTGCCCTCCATAATACCCACTGCCAGGCTCATCCAACCTCCCACCCTCCTCCCCTCCAAAACCCTCAGATTGTTTCTCAGAGTCCACAGTCTCTCATGGTTCCTCACCCCTCTGATTTCCCCTAACTCCCTTCTCCTCTCTAGCTCCCCATGTTCTCTGTGTTATTCCTTATGCTCCACAAATAAACAAAACCATATGATAATTGACTCTCTCTGTTTGACTTATTTCACTCAGCATAATCTCTTTCAGTCCCATCCATGTTGTATGATACAAAAGTTGGGTATTCATCCTTTCTGATGGAGGCATAATATTCCATAGTGTATATGGACCACATCTTCCTTATCCATTCGTCCGTTGAAGGGCATCTTGGTTCTTTCCACAGTTTGGCGACCGTGGCCATTGCTGCTATAAACATTGGGGTACAGATGGCCTTTCTTTTCACGACATCTATATCTTCAGGGTAAATACACAGTAGTGTAATTTCAGGGTCATAGGGAAGCTCTATCTTTAATTTATTAAGGAATCTCCACACTGTTCTCCAAAGTGGCTGCACCAACTTGCATTCCCACCAACAGTGTAAGAGGGTTCCTCTTTCTCCACATCCTCTCCAACACACGTTGTTTCCTGTCTTGTTAGTTTTTGCCATTCTAACTAGTATAAGGTGGTATCTCAATGTAGTTTTAATTTGAATCTCCCTGATGGCTAGTGATGATGAACATTTTTTCATGTGTCTGATAGCCATTTGTATGTCTTCATTGGAGAAGTGTCTGTTCATGTCTTCTGCCCAAAAAATAGGTATATCTTAAATAGAGAAATGAAAATAGGCAGACTTGCCCATCACCAACACATATTATTTATATTTATCCCTCTTCTTAGGAAACCAATAGTTGTGTTCTACCTCCCCCACTTTTAGTAATATCTTGCAATCTTACAGATCTTTAAAGTATTATCTTTACAGTGCCACCCCTCATGACTCATCTTCCTGTCATTGTTTAGGACAAATGCAATTCTTCTATAATCTAGCATATACCATGCCCATGGATCTTCTCTGTAAATTCTTTGAAGATAGGTACACCATTTTATTCATCTTTGAATTACCAAAGCCCTAAAATATCTGAGCCCTGGTAGAAGTGTGTCTTGAGAGGGGGAGTCTTAGTCACCAGTGTATGGTGTGGCAGTGACTTAAGTATACTCCTTAGGTTTTGTGACCATTAAAAAAATTTCCATTTAAAAAAGAGTGTGTTGGGGCACCTGGGTGGCTCAGTGGGTTAAGCTGCTGCCTTCGGCTCAGGTCATGATCTCAGGATCCTTGGATCAAGTCCTGCATCGGGCTCTCTGCTCAGCAGGGAGCCCGCTTCCCTCTCTCTCTCTCTCTCTCTGCCTGCCTTTCCATCTACTTGTGATTTCTCCCTGTCAAATAAATAAGTAAAATCTTAAAAAAATAAATAAAAATAAAAAAGTGTGGACGACATGGATGGAACTAGAGGGTATTATGCTTAGTGAAATAAGTCAATCAGAGAGAGACAAGTATCATATGATCTCCCTGATATGAGGAAGTGGAGATGCAATGGGGTGGGGGTTGGGAGTATGAAAAGAATAAATGAAACAAGATGGGATCAGGAGGGAGACAAACCAGAAAAGACTCTTACTGTCACAAAACAAACTGAGGGTTGCTGGAGGGAGAGGTGTAGGGAGAGGGTGGCGGGGTTATGGACATTGAGGAGGGTATGTGCTATGGTGAGGGCTGTGAAGTGTGTAAACCTGGTGATTCACAGACCTGTAACCCTGGGGCTAATAATACATTATATGTTTATTAAAAATTAAAAATTTAAAAAAAAAATAAAAAATTAAAAAGAGCATGAAAAGAAATGGATTCCTTTTCCACTGATGTTCAAGTGGACAATTTTTTTGGACATTTTCAAAAATGAGAGGGATTCTTTTTAGTTTGGGGTGTGCGTGTGTGTGTGTGTGTGTGTGTGTGTACTGTGCTATCTAAAAACACCATAAACCCTTGCTGGGTGTTTTAGCACTTTTTCTTTGAGTACAGTTGACACACAGTGTTACATGAGTTTCAGGTATACAACATGGTGATTCGACAAGTGTATACCTTATGCTATGCTCACCACAAGTGGAGCTACCATCTGTCATCATACAACACTATTACAGTGCCATTGACTTATATTCCCTATGCTGTATCTTTTATTCCCAAGATTTATTCATTCTATGACTGAGAGGCTGTACCTCCCAGTCCCTTTCAGCCATTTTGCCCCTTCCCCACCTCATCCCCTCTGGCAACTATCATTTTTGTTCTCTGAATTTATAGGTTTGATTCTGTCTTTTGGTTGTTATTTTTCCTTGTTTGTTTTAAGTAAACTCTGTACCCAATGTAGGATTCGAACTCATGATTGTGAGATCAAGTGTCACATGCGCTACTGATTCAGCCAGCCCCTGTTCATTTGTTTGTTTTTGTCATTATCATTCCTTTGGTTAAGGCCTTGATGTTGCTAAAATTTTACATTAAGAAGTAGAAATCATAAAACATCCAGTCATTGGTAGCTAATCATTCTTTGCAGACAGGTAGCATATCTGCATATTTGTTTACCAGGGATTTTAATTAATGTTTCAGAGAGACCCAAAGACTCAGAGGGCAGCACTGGTTCCAAGTGGCTGCATTTCTTTAAGGCCTGAGGCTCTATGGAGGCTTCTGGATTTGAAATGCTTATGAACATTGTCTAAATTGCAACCTAGATCGGTACTGTGAAGATTATTAATAGCTGGGGTCAGCAGAAGGAGAAAGGAAAAAATGAACACAAGATATTTGCCCTCCCAAATCATAAAAGCTTCCATTTTTGAGGAAAGGAGACAAAAGTGTTATATTCATTAAAAAATTGAAAATTTGACATTATTGTCATTAGCCATAAAGCAGGAGAGAGGTAGGTGAATCTATGGGAGCATTTTAGAAAAAAATCCAAAATCAAAATTAGTTTCTGAATTGTACTTCTGGAAAAAGGACATAATATGTAACCAGGCCATGTCTCTCATAACTTTGTTAAATTAGACGACAAAAATCACATGGATAAGAAAATGTGATTAAATCACTCAAAATAAGAATGTCATTGTTATCACTTTCTTTTAATAACTGAAATGTGAGGAAAGATATCCTTTTAAACTATGCGTGAGCAATTCCAGTATCTTCTTAGAAATGAAAACTGGATTTTAATATGGGCTTGTCTTTGACCATATTCTAAAAGGATAATATAATGAGTTGGCAAAAGATCCCACAAAGGGAGCTTGCATGTAAGGGAACAAATACAAGCACAAAGAAACTCCTACAAACAAAAGTCAATGTAACTGGCAACAAGATTTAAGAGAAAAAACAAAAGCAGAGCCAGGGAGACAGAATATGTTTTTGCCTCCCAATTTTGGTGTTTTCTCATCTAAGGAAAAATAAAGCAAAAGCAGATATGAAACATTCCATCTTTGTGGCAGGTGGGGGGGGTAGAAGAATTCAGGATTATTTTTTATAAACTGATTTGGTATTAATTCATAGACTACAAGACATCCCTACTTTAGAAGTTCTCACACTTCGAATATTGCTGCTGATTATTAGAATTTTGTAAAGTATTTTTTTCTTAAGTTACTAATGCTCATAGGAAACCTAATTTATTTAAATAGAGAATTCTTGAAAGAAATAAACTGAATGAAAACACAACTGATATTTTGACAACTTCTTGGTTATTGCTTTAGAAATAAAATGGAAGGAAAAGTATATGTCAAGATTACAATTTTTTATCTTTAGACACATTGTTTGTATCATGTGACCTATTTAGTACTAAAGATTTTGGGGCCTTTCTACAGTTCTTCTCCACCTATTAAAAGTGAAAGAGGGACACTGGGGTGGCTCAGTCGGTTAAAAATCGACCTTCAGCTCAGGTCATGATCCCAGAGTCCTGGGATCAAGTCCCACGTTGGGCTCCTTGTTCAGCAGGGAGCCTACTTCTCCCTCTGCCTTCTGCTCCCCCTGATTGTACGTGCGCTTTCTCTCTCTCTCTCTCTGACAAGTAAATAAAATCATTAAAAAAGGTGAAAGAAACTGGGGCACCTTGGTGCCTTAGTTGGTTAAGCATCTGACTCTTGGTTTTGGCTCAGGTCTTGATCTCAGGGTTGTGAGACTGAGCTCCGCATCAGGCTCAGTGCGAGCATGCAGCCTGCTTGGATTTCTCTCTCTCCTTCTTCCTCTGTGCCCCCCTAAAAAATGAAAGAAATTACCTGTGCTACTTTTTAAAGATTCCTGTGATTTTAGAATATCCAGAGGGCAAATGAGTCTTGCTTGATGTAAAATTGGTGGACAAATTTTATTTTACAACAAAGGTAAAGAAGTGAGTATTAATATGGCACACAGCTTTCAATAAAATCCCTTTTAATAATTGTCTTAATATTTGTTTTACCTTATTATATATTTCAGTTTTATTCTTAAATACTTTTTAGAAATATCTCCTTTAAGCCAATTTGTATATTCCCATTTTTATATATTTTCACATATTTTCTTACTTTCTAGTTTTGTATTCCTTTTTGAAAAATTATATGGCATTAAGATACTAATTTTTTTAAAAAGAGGGAATTTAGTGTCCCTTGTGAGAAATACAGTTATTTTTGACCATATATTCTTTTCTCTGATATATAAACTATTTATAACCATAATGGTTTATATCTGAGTCAAGTATACATAATGAATACAACACCATCTACATTTGTTAATTGAAACAATTTGCAACTAATTTTAAAAACTGCTGAAAATTTTCCCTTGCCATAATGTGCAATTTTTAATGTACCACCTTCTGTTTTCTCAATGAGATCATTGCTTTTAAAATTTTCCTTAGTTCCTAAACTACATGTTCATTGTTTTTTGTTTGTTGGTTGGTTTGTTTCTGTTTTTTGTTTTTCTGTACATTTGGTTTCAGTGACTACGTATTTGAAGGAAAGAGAGAGTAGGTTTTCTGGTGAGTTATGATGGTAATATGATTGCTGGATGAAGCAGATTCTAACATTGGGAATGACCATAAAATGGTCATGTATTTAACAGAAATAACTTTCTCCGTGTTAGAGCAATATATTATAATAGCTTTCTGTATGTGAATTTACTTCTCTCCTCCATAGAATTACTAAGTAACTAGTATATTCCACAGATAAAAATCTTCAGTGGATTTCACTATGCTTTAATGTATGTATATATACATATACATAAGCATACACTAAATATAAATGCAACATTCCTTTTATGAAAAGAATCCATCAAAATCCCCTGTAGCTCTCAATAAGCTACTATCATTTTCTCATCAGTACACAAGGAAAACTAATGACTCTCTCATCCCTTAAATTTTCTAAGGATCCAAGACTTTTTAAAAAATCCCGAACAAATCCAAGATCCATATAGTAAGTAATGTAGTGAATCTGTTTGATCACTTTTTTCAAAATTGTGTTAAAATTTTTGATCATGCTGAGTGAAATAAGTCAAGCAGAGAGAGTCAGTTATCATATGGTTTCACTTATTTGTGGAGCATAACAAAAACCATGGAGGACATGGGGAGTTAGATAGAAGGGGGTTGGGGTAAATTAGAAGGGGAGGTGAATCATGAGAGACTATGGACTCTGAAAAACAATCTGAGGGGTTTGAAGTGGCGGGGGGGGGGGGGGGGGTGGGGGTACCGGGTGGTGGGTATTATAGAGGGCACGGATTGCATGGAGCACTGGGTGTGGTGAAAAAACAATGAATACTGTTACGCTGAAAATAAATAAATGAGAAAAAAATTTGATCATTTTAAAACATGGTCTATTACTAAAAATATATTTAATTGAAGGTTATCAACTTTATTCTCTCCCTCTTTCGTTTTTTTAATTGACAGTTCATCTCAGGAAAATAAAGATAGTGATAACTAGTTGCTTTTTTTAGGTCTCAGTGTGGGCCACATTCCATGAATGGATTTGTTTTGGGCCTTCTTTAGTTTTTATTTGAATTGCAGTTAACGTACAGTGTAATATTAATTTCAGATGTAGAGTCTAGTGATTCAGTACTTACATATAACACCCAGTGCTCACAAGGCATTTACCGAAAGGACACAAATGTATTAATTTGAAGGTATACATACACCCCAATTTTTACAGCAGCATTATCAATAATAGTCAAATTATGGAAAGAGCCCACATGTTCATCAACTTATAAATAGATAAAGAAGCCATATATATGTATAGTGATATGTATATACACACACAGAAAGTGGAATATCACTCAGCCATAAAAAAGAATGAAATCTTACTTTGGTTTTTCTTATTTAATTAGTACACACTATAAGGGAGTTGTTAACAATTTACTTTCACGGGTAAGGAAACCAAGATTCAGAAAATTGAGTGATTTACTAAATATCACAGTTAAGTGATAGAGCTAGGGATTTTGGACACACAAGTAAAAGTGAAATATATACTTTTTTCCTTATACTTGTTGACTTCAGCATTCATGTTTAACTCTGACTCCAGAGACTTGTAATAACATATGTATTTCAAATGGAAAAAGCTTTGGATTACCTGAAAGAGTATTGCTAAAAAAATAAATTCTGTATCCATTTTGAGGTGCTGTGTCCATCCCTTCAGAAATAGACAAATAGAGCTTCTTTATGGCTCATAGGATTCCATGCCAGACTGCAGCATAGCCTAGGAAGGCTTGTTGATCTCACACTGTCCTTGCTCACAACCTCAAGTTCTTCTTAATAGTCTTGAATGTAGTTTAAAAGCCTTGGTGTAGTGTTCACTGTTTAATATGATGTCCTGAAATTGTGTTTCAAAATTATCTGTTCTTTTGGGATTCACTTCAGAATGGAAACCCTCTTACTCTAGTCAGGACAGTAATGGTTGTATGGTAGTAAATTATGCCATATGTCAAGGATCTAAGTGTAGTGGAAATCCCAAGTAGTTGAGTAAGGGAGTGGAGAAGTTCAATAACCTGAAACAGTATGAAATGTGGTGTCAGAATGGATTTCACTGTGTAGATGAGATCTGAGCAAGACTTGAGGCCAACCGTGTATCTGTAGGGAAACTCTTCTAGGTAGAGTGAACAACTAGAAAAAAGGGTTCTAAGGCCGGAGTGTGTTTGATGTGTTCAAGGAACAGCAATGAAAATGTGGATTTTATAACCAGATGGTAAGACATCTTAAAATTAAGGGGGTTAGGGTGCAGATTAAGGACTTGTGCACTTTGGTTCCTGTGCAGTGGAGAAAGAACATAGAGGCATTTGCAAAACAATCTAAGAGGAGATTCCTTTAGTAGTTTTGTAGTTTTATAATATCCCCCACAGGAAGGCCTTTTCTTTTTCCTTCAGCTCACTTTTACTGATTTTCTCACAAATTCAGTTGAGTTTAGAGAAAGAACACATTGCTTTATTTTCTACTCATATTTCATCTAATTATATAGTATATAATTATATTATTTGATTAAATAAGTAAGAATGAAAACAATCACAGTGGACTCTTAGTAAGCCATATGTTCTGGTTATCTATGGTATAATAACAAATTATTCTAAACTTACTAGCTGAAAACAGCAGTCACAATTAATATCTCATGATTCTGTGAGTTATGAATTTGGGCATAGGTTAGTGGGGTGATTTTTCTACTTGTGTTGTATAGCTGTGATCATGCAATGGTACCCAGCTGTCAAGTGGCTAGTCAGAAGAATCCAAAACAGCTTCACTCATATGTCTTGTGCATTAGTGGGGATGACTGGAAGATTTGGCTCAACACTGCTGACGTAATGCCTACAAGGTGGCCTCTCCAGCATAGTGGACTTAGTGTCGTTGAACTTCTCACATGGTAGCTGAGGGTCCAAGAGTAAATGATACAGAAGAAAGGAAGTGTAAGTTTCTGGACTCTTAATGTGTGGCTCTGGGAAGCAACAGAGCATTTTTTCTAGCAGATTCTATTTGTCAAGGGAGTCATAGAGTTCACTTATCTTAAAGAGTAGAAGCAAAGATTTTACCTCTTCAATGGAAAGAGTATCAAAAAATGTTGCAGCTATCCTTAGTCTATTGCAGTATAGAGTTTGACATAAAAGTGTAGCTTTCTAGTTAATATCTTTCAGCAGGTCATCTTGGTCCATTAGGAATCTAACAGAGGAAATGTGGAGTTTTGGATTATCCAAAAATTCAGGTAAATGGAGGCCTATTAAGACAGGTGATAGTAAGGGATACATGAAACCCCTATGTTTATAGCAGCATTCTTTATAGTATCCAAGCTATGGAAAGAACCCAAGTATCCACTGAATGATGAATGGATAAAGAATATATAGTATATATGTACAAAGGAGTATTATTTGGTCATAAAAAAGAAATTTTGCCATTTGCAACATGGATGGAACTAGAGAGGATTATGCTAAGCAAAACAAGTCAATCAGAGAAAGACAAATACCCTATGATTTCACTCATATGTGGAATTTAAGAAACAAAACAAATAAGCAAAGAGAAAAAATATGAGAGAGCAAAAGAGAGAAGGAAATTAAGAAACGGACTCAACTACAAAGAATATGTTGATGGTTAACAAAAGGGAGGGGGTGGGAGATAGGAGAAATAGGTGATGGGGATTAAGGAATGCACTTGTGATGAGCACTGGGTGATGTAACAAAGTGTTGAATCACTATGTTGTACACCTGAAACTGATACTACAGTGTATAATACCTAACTGGAATTAAAATAAAAACTTAAAAAGGGAGACAGATGCTAGTGTGATCCATTCATTGTTTTTATTTCACATTAACCTCATTTGTAACTATCACTCACATGTCTGCCTAGACATTTAGAATTGTAAAGGTACAGATATTATTTAGGAATGAATGTCCATCTCCACATAGAGTAATTATAAACAGTTTTTCTTTAATCTCTAGGAAACATATTCTTTTTGTCTGTTCTTTTTTTTTTTTAATATTTTTATTTATTTATTTGGCAGATGGAAATTGCAAGTAGGCAGAGAGGCAGGCAGAGAGAGGAGGAAGCAGGCTCCCTGCTGAGCACAGAGCCTGATGCGGGGCTTGATCCCAGGACCCTGGGATCATGACCTGAGCCGAAGGCAGAGGCTTAACCCACTGAGCCACCCAGGTGCCCCTGTCTGTTCTCTCTCTCTTTTTTTAAATTTATTTTTTATTTATTTTCAGAATAACAGTATTCATTATTTTTGCACCACACCCAGTGCTCCATGCAATCTGTGCCCTCTCTAATACCCACCACCTGGTTCCCCCAACCTCCCAACCCCCGGCACTTCAAACTCCTCAGATTGTTTTTCAGAGTCCATAGTCTCTCATGGTTCACCTCCCCTTCCAATTTCCCCCAACTCCCTTCTCCTCTCTAACTCCCCATGTCGTCCATGCTATTTATTATGCTCCACATATAAGTGAAACCATGTGATAATTGACTCTCTCTGCTTGACTTATTTCACTCAGCATAATCTCCTCCAGTCCCATCCATGTTGCTACAAAAGTTGGGTATTTGTCCTTTCTGATGGAGGCATAATACTCCATAGTGTATATGGACCACATCTTCCTTATCCATTCGTCCATTGAAGAGCATCTTGGTTCTTTCCACAGTTTGGCAACTGTGGCCATTGCTGCTATAAACATTGGGGTACAGATGGCCCTTCTTTTCACTACATCTGTATCTTTGGGGTAAATACCCAGTAGTGCAATTGCAGGGTCATAGGGAAGTTCTATTTTTAATTTCTTGAGAAATCTTCACACTGTTCTCCAAAGAGGCTGTACCAACTTACATTCCCAACTACAGGGTAAGAGGGTTCCCCTTTCTCCACATCCTCTCCAACACATGTTGTTTCCTTTTTTGCTAATTTTAGCCATTCTAAGTGGTGTAAGGTGGTATCTCAATGTGGTTTTAATTTGAATCTCCCTGATGGCTAGTGATGATGAACCTTTTTTCATGGGTCTGATAGCCATTTGTATGTCTTCATTGGCTGTCTGTTTTCTTTTAAACAAAACCTTTCACTTCTAAGTTTCAATTTACTATATTTTATGGTTTTAATACTTTCCTGATATGAAAACTTCCCATATTGGGATGCTCATGTAGATTATACACTGTAGTTAATCATCATGCAAAACATGGGCAGTCAGGTGTTAGACATTCTATTCCTGCTTGAACCCTGCAAAATAGTAACCATCTTCTCACTGGCTTTTTAGCACATCTGCTCCTTTTAAAACTATGGCAGGGAGGTGTGTAAGACTGAATCGATTGTCTCTAGGAGTTTACTTTGCTTCTTTAGAACTTTGTTTTTCATGAAAGGCAATTGCTCCTTGAGCAGTACTGACTGTTCCACACCCACTAATTATCATACAGCCATTTAAAGTTGAAATAGTAATCAAACCAATGAAAGCCTAAGATTAGCTATGCTCCTTTCTTGTTCCAGTGGAGTGACTCATCTGAATATCTATAAAGGATGTTGTGGTGCAGATGCAATAAAACAAATGCAATACACACTGTTCACGTGCAGCTTTGCATGTTAGGTTAAGTGTTAAGTTGGACATATTTTAACTTCTACAATTCAATTATAAGAGTTAAATGCTCTTAAAGGATCATTCAGGTTACAAATAGAAGATGAGGATTTGGCTTTTATTACAGAAAGAGAAATCTATTTTAAATGGTAACATTGATTTTTTTTTGCCCATCAGAAACTACTAGTTGATGCTTCTAGTAAAATTATTAAGAGCTAAGTATATAATGATGCTTGGGGCAAATTCTCATTTAAGGAATGGCATACTGCATGACAGGTTGTGAGGTATTAAGAGATAATTGCATGCCTAGAAGGTGTGGTGAATCATAGGAGCAAAGGCCAAGAACATTCGCAAACCAAAATTGACAGTCATTTCAAATATTACTCCCTGGTGTGTGTTATTCTACTTTAAAATTGTATACTTGTTGGTTATACATTTAAAGACAAAAAAACATAGTTAAATGAGTATTTTCATAATTTTTGGAAATGTATTTAAACATTTACTAACCCAGTGCAATTTATTCAATTCAAAATTACAAAATCATCGGGGCTATTGAATAGGTCACTATACAAAATACTATTCCAGACCTTCCTTTTGAAATAATCTTGAGTCCCAGAAGAATGCAATGCAAGCTATGAATCAAAGAAATGTAATGTTATGTCAAGTAATCAAGTGTTTATTTCTATGTATACTGATACCCTATATATGTAAAGTAATTCTTTTTTAAAAAAGTAATTATTTTTTAAAGTAATTTTATTTACTATAATTTATTTATTTGAGTCAAAATGCAAGTCCCTTCTTAATTTTCCTAGTTTTGATATAAAACCAGAGTGTTTCGTGATTGACAACCAGGGGAATTATGGATAAGAGAAAGGAGAGAAGGAAAAGGAGCATTTCCGTTTTATTAATTTGTGCTGAATGAAATAATATATGTGCCCTACCTCCCCTAAGTTCCTTACTCATGTAAAGATAGAGCTGTTTCTGCTGGTGGAACTAATGTTAATTATCTATACCCAAATGCCCTTAGTAGAGGCTACTGTGAGCACCTCGCTCCATTACTAGAACAATAACAGGTAAGAGCAAGAGAGATGCACAGTGACAAAACAAATGATCAGGGCCTCAGTTTAAATCTAGGTTCTTACATTTTTAACTTTGTGGTGCTAGAAGTTCTTAAACTTACTCATAGTTTTTCCATCAGCATCTGAAGTTGAATATTAATGGTGATTACACTCTACATTTTTTAGAAAGATTATATGAACTAATACATGAAAAGTGCTTTGTAAATAAACAGACTGATTAAAAACTGTGCCAAATATCCACCAAAAGGGTATTAATAGACAACCATCAATGAGGATATACAGATGACAGATATACATATATCATCAAGGAAATGCAAATTTAAGAAATGATATGCGACTACGCACCTATTAGAACAGCCAAAATCTAAATCACTGACACCACCAAATGCTGGTGAGGATATGGAACAGCAGGAACTCTCATTCACTGCTGATAGGAATCTAAAATGTTAGCATTATTACTCTGCAAGACAGTTTGGTCACTTTTTACAAAACATACTTTTACCATATGATCCAGCAATAGCACTCCCTGGTATTTACCCAAAGGAATTGAAAATTTATTCCATACAAAACCTGAACATGGGGGCGCCTGGTTGGCTCAGTGGGTTGGAGCCTCTGCCTTCGGCTCGGGTTGTGATCCTGGGGTCCTGGGATCGAGTCCCACATCAGGCTCTCTGCTCAGCAGGGAGCCTGCTTCCTCCTCTCTCTCTGTCTACCTGTGATCTCTGTCAAATAAATAAATAAAAATCTTTAAAAAAAAAACCTGAACATGGATATTTATAGTAGCTTTATTCATAATTGCCAAAACTTAGAAATAACCAAGATATCATTCAGCAAGTGAATGGATATATAAACTGTCCAGACAATGGAATATTATGTAGCACTAAAAAAAAAAAAGAAAACTATCAAGCCATGAAAAACATGGAGGAAAGTTAAATGCACATTACTAAGGAAAAGAAACCAATATGAAAAGACTACATATTATTTGTTTTCAACTACATGACATTTTGGAAAAGACAAAGCTATGGAAACAGTAAAAATATCACAGGTGGCCAGGAATTAGAATGGAGAAGGGGGGGTTGGATAGGCAGAGCACAGAAGACTTTTAGGGCAGTGAAAATATTCTGGATGGTACTATAATAATGGATATATGTCCTTATACATTTATGCAAAACCATTAAGATGCACAAGAGCAAAATTGAACATTAAGATAAACCATGGACTTTGAATGATTATGATGTATCAGTGCAGGTTTATCACTTGCAGCAAATGTACCATTTCGATGGGGGATTTGATACTGGGAGAAGCTATGCATATGTGGGGACAGGTATCTGTATTTTCTTCTCAGTTTTGCTGTGAACTCGAAACTAAAGTTAAAAAGATAAAGGCCATTAAAGAACTTTAAAAGGCATAAAAAGAAAGTCTCTTAAAATTTTAAAAAATATATTTTTAGTGTACCTGTATTTCCTTCACCTCTTATTCTATTTTTTGGAATTATTTTGTCATAAATGAGTGCTAAATTGATTCATTTTCTTTAATAACTGAAAAAAGAAGTGCTTTGTAAGGCTATCAACTCTTACTTATTATGTATTCAGTACATATTAGATATTTTTATTAATGTGTTAATACTCTCAATTTATAAAAATGTAAAAATCATGAGATTCATATGAAATGTCTAGAATAGGGAAATCAATACAGACACAAAGTAGATGAGTGGCTTCTAGGATCCAGAGAAACAAAAAATGGAGAATGACTGCTATTGGGTGTGAGGTTTCTTTTTCAAGGGTATGAAAATGTTTTGCATTATTTAGTGATGACAATTGAAAAACTCTAAATATACTAAATATCACTGAGTTCTACACTTGTACACTTGTGCACTTTAAAAGCATGAATTTTGTGGTATAGTAATTATGCCTCAGTGAAAATGTTCTAAAAACTAAATGAGAAGGATAGAGAGACAAGCAAATTTTGAAATAGTGTTTTCATAATGTTTACAAAATACCTACTATGTTAAGCACAGTCTAAAATATATAATACACATTATAATACATATAATAATATGTGGTATATATAATGTAATGATAGCACTTCATATACCTTTTATATCTCATATACCTAAATTCTCAATGAAGTACTTATTATAAATAAACAAAATACTTATCAGATAATAAGTGCTTCATTGAGGATAAAATGAAGTGACTGAATGGGTGGGTACTCTGGTTTCAGAAGTGAAGAAAGGCTTTGCTGAGGAGGTAATATCAGCTGAAATATGATTGTCTAGCATGAACCAGTCATGTAAAGACTAAGGAAGAACTTTCCAGAAGGAAGGAGTAGCTAGTACAAAGACTGAGACACATTAAGTGCTTTTATGTGTTTAAGGGGGACACAAAACAGATAAACAGGGAAGAGGGCTAGGGTCGTGCTTAGCAGTTTCACCTGGAAGGATCCTTTCCAAGTTTTCTCGTATATGAAATGAATAGTGATACTTAATACGGAGAATCATTATGAGGTTTTAAAAATACATAAGTAATCCTTAGTGTAGTGTCTAATTCACTGTTGAAAGTAAATAATTACTACTTTTCTATTAGTTTGTCAACTACCTGTAGACTGGTCTAATCATGGGCAAATTTAAAATAGATTGAAAGCACTCAACAGTGGTAACTTGGGCTTCTGGAAAACCCACTCTTTGTTAATCTGTGAGGAAAGAAATGGTGAGTTTTCCAGCAGTAACAGAGAAGTATTTCCAACAGTAACAGAGAAGAATTCCAGCAGTAACAAAAGAAGTAACAGAGAAAAAAAAATTGCTAATCCCCTCATTATTTCTTTTAGATTCCATATTGGACTTAATTCTGGTCTTCATGTTATTTTGTTTTAGTGTCAGATTGCATTTTCTTGCTTATTTTTTAAAGCTGATATTCTTTTTTTTCCCCCTATATAATCTGTGGGGTTTTTTTTCCCTCTCTTTGTATTCTTTATGTAATCAGAATAAATGTGTGCAAAGTTAGAATGAGCAAGTAGTATAAAAAATAAACTTTTTCTTATTTGGTTAATTTTCTAAAAGGCTATATATGAATTGTGGATATCAACAAAATGCAACACACTAAGTAATAGGAAAGTATCAAAGACCATTTCCCTTTTATTAAAATCATCAACAACAAGAACTTGGACAATAGTTTTCTGGCAAAGGTTGTCACCAACCTTCTAAACATAAGGCATAAAAGGAATTCTAGGTTTTGGACACTGTGTTATTCTCTAGGTATAGGAAGAAAATATAATGTTGCAATAAAAAGAATAAGCTCAGAACAAGCTTTGGAATAATCTAAATTTAAACTTACTGTCACTCTCTAGCAGTATAACCTTAAACTAGTTATGTAACCTTTCTAGGACTCAATTTCCTTATATATAAAATTATCATCATCATAATATATAAGATGCCATAAGAAAAGTAACAAGCACAGTTTCTCTGATACCCAATATTGATAATAATATCATCATCATCACTTCCTTTCCCTTTATAAAATCATAATGTTTATGACAGAAAAGTTATTCTAATTTAAAAATAAAGTTGATACCATTTTATAGTCAATATATATAAAAGTACAAAGAAATGGTGCTTGGGTGGCTCAGTCAGTTATGCATCTGCCTTCAGTTTAGGTTATGATCTCTAAGTCCTGGGATCAAGCCCCACATTGGACTTCCTGTTCAGTGGGGAGTCTACTTCTTTCTCTCTCTCTCTCTCTGCCCCTTCCCACTGCTTGTTTTCTGTCTCTCTCAAATAAATAATTTTTAAAAAATTTAAAAACATATGTCTATGAAAAATAGTAAAAAAAATTGTTTTAATTTCTTCTGGCTTGTAAACCTAAACTGGATAATTAGGATGATAATAAAAATAATCACTATTACATCATTTGTCTTATGATTAGCTTCTTTATATACTTTCCCTCAGTGGATATTTTTAAATGTTTCACAGCTGAATCTCTTAGAAATAACTTTCATTTCATATGATGTTCCAAATATTATATTGAGCATTTGACTCCAATTTCTTTGGAAATGTTGGGGGCCCCCATCCTATCCCTTCAACAATATTTGTGAGTAGAGAAACATCAAGGGCTATGCTGTAGCATGCACAAGAGATGTAGAAAGATATTGTTTAAATTAGTATCATAAATTTTCCTTTTATGTTTCCCAACCTCATATTTATTGAAATGCTTTAAATTACCTCAGACATCTAAGGATACAGCATTCAATTTATAATAATTTTTATGGTTAACTTAATTCCATTAACCTTATCTCTGAAAGGTGGCAAATTAAAGAGTCCAGAGTGCAGTTTCATTTCTTTTGGGAATGCTGTGAACTATTTAGGTGATTGCTATGTGGTTGGTGAGGGGAGTGTCCAAGAATTAGTCAGTTATGTAATTAAAAAAAAAAACAACAACAACAACCTTTTGTTTGGTCTATTTCACACAAAAGTTCCATACTGTGCTAGATGACATCAGTTGAAGGTACACTGCTCAAATCACTACAATTCTGATTATTCAGGGTTAAAAATGACAGGTTGGTATTTTCACCGACTGAAAGGCCTACATTTTCATTTTCTGACCAGATTTCACCTTAGTGAAAATAATCTTTAAAAACCATTTAGGCATTTCAGCTTGCAAAGTTTATGTTCTTGCTATAAAAATGTGTGTGTGCCAATTTGTATACACAACATGAGATTTTAGGCACTGGTATTAGGTAATTAAATGTGCTCTCATGGTGTAATAAATTCATTTCCTGTGTTGTGCACCACTTTTTGGGGAATGTGTACTGGTTAAATGATACTCAGTACATTGATTTGGAGGATTTGCTGCTTGCTTGTTTTAATATCGTAGAGGAAAAAAAAACTAGTTATATGTGGAGTTTGTTGAGTCTGTTGGATTTCTCCTGGGTATGACTATAGGAAAATGAATACAGTGTCACACAACTTAGGAAGTCTGACTAGTAATTTTCTGTTGTGCCTCCTTAGTAAAGTTTGTACAACTCTACCTTTCCAATCAGACTGAATATCATGGAGGCTCTTAAACTTATTCAAAGTTCTTCATGTATTCTGAAAAAACAGGTATTTAAAATTTATAAGCTCTCATACTATGTGGCCAATCCCAGAGTGTGCCCTTCATTTTTAGTATCAATTTTGCATTCTGATTGCACAAGTTAGCCCCTTTGGTTCATACACATGGGTGATATTAGAGAGAATATCAGAAAATATGTAACTACTCATTTAAAATGTTTGACCAGGGACACTTGGGTAGCACAATTGGTTGAACTTGTAACTCTTGATGTCATCTCAGGTCCTGATCTCAGCATCATGAGATTGAACCCTGCGTTGGGCTCCACGCTGAGTGTGGAGTTCACTTGAATTTCTCTCTCTCCCTCTCCTCCTCCTGCTAGTGCTCTTTCTATCTCTCTCTCTCTTTCAAATAAATAAATAATTTTTTAAAGAAATTAAAAAAATATAAAGTGTTTGACCAGTTGTGAGGTGTCGCTCTCGCCAGCAAGAACGACCAGAAGACCTCAGCGAAGCAAGCTTTATTTCTGCATAGCTGTTGGGATCTCTCTCTCCCCCGCCCGTGCATGTCTATATATACCAAGGTTCCACAACCAATCACTCGCAGCCACATAGATACAAAATCCTAAATTCCGCCTACTGGCTCGCATCCAGCCGCCATCTTAATGGCGTGTTTACTTTCGGGCACCGAAAAAGTCGTGTGGCGCCCAGGGCCCCCCCCCACTGCGGGCCCAGCCGGAGCAGCTCTGCACCATCGCCACCCGGCGGCGGC
Source organism: Mustela nigripes (assembly GCF_022355385.1). NCBI lineage: Eukaryota > Metazoa > Chordata > Mammalia > Carnivora > Mustelidae > Mustela > Mustela nigripes. The sequence goes on from NC_081575.1 coordinate 95,794,971, forward strand.
GACGGTTTGAGGCAGCGGCGGCCGAGGCAAGGAGCGGGCTCGGCGGAGCCCAGAAGCATCACCGCGCATGCGCTACAAGCCGCTCGGGCACCGACATCTCCCCCTTTGCTTTTATATTAGTCATGCAAGGCAGGAGATCGTGCCTGTCTTAGGTTGTCAGCTGCCATGAACATGCTTACCCGTCATCGGATAATTCCCCCTGGTTGGAGAACTCCTGGCTTAGGTTGCTATGTGCATGCAGCCAATCTTACCCTCATTGACTACCGATCTAGCGCTGCCAGCCAGATTTGGGGAAATGTACCAGCTTCTAGTGCCATGCAAGCTTGTACTAGCGCCAACTGTTGCCTACATTGTTGTTTACGTAATGATGCAAAACGGCGGAACATAAGGATTTACAACAGATACCCAATCCTGTAATGGAGCTATGTCAATCTCATCTGCTTAACTCTTTCGACAGATGAGCAGCAATAGAAAGGTCATTATAGGCCACGGAGGTTATGCAAAGTCCAGAAAGTGATTGGATGCATCCGGTCGTCAATAGTTTCTGGAGAATGTCCACTTGTTACAGATGTGGTGAGAGCTACAGCCGCTGCAGTTGCTGCAGCTGTGGAGGCTGCTACAGCCACAATAATGGCTGCAGTGATCCCAAAGTCTCTTTTATGTCTTGAGAGCAATACAGGCGAATTGTTAGGATTTACAGAAACGGGCATGGGAATGAAAGTAGGTATACAGGAGGGAGGATGGTGGACTCATTCGTCAGTGGCATGGGGAATGGCCAGGCTTTCACTATTGCCCATTGGTGCATCTGTTGAAGGGATGCTGGTGTCGCCAGGATCGCTATCAGGCCGAGCATCAGGACGGGGCGGGCCATGTTGATCGATTCTTCTAATCAGTCACTCCGGGACCCAGATAGGCACTTGGGCATCCTCTCCATTGGCCCGTGAGTATATCCTTCCACTTTGCCTGGGCTAGAGTGCGTTCGGTAACCGCCACATGCCTGTCCACTGCAGATGTACCATTATGGTCCAAGGACAAAAAATTTAAAATGTAAAGGGTGAGAGATGTAAGATCACGGGGTGACTTGTAGTCATCCCCTATTCCCCCTTTTCTTATTTTTTGTAAGCATCGTTTGAAGGTGCCATTGGCGCGTTCAATTATCCCTTGACCTTGTGGATTGTAAGGTATACCTGTAGTATGGACTATACCAAATTGACTTAGGAATTGATGGATAGATTTTGATGTATATGCAGGTCCATTATCTGTCTTTACTTGTTTTGGGATACCCCAATCTGCGAAGCATCGTAGGCAGTGTGTGATGACTTGTTTTGAATTCTCCACCGTGAGGGGAGTAGCCATTATGATACCCGAATAAGTGTCCACTGATATATGTACGTACTTTTGTTGCCCGAATTCAGGTACATGTGTGACATCCATTTGCCATAGGTGATTAGCTTGAAGGCCTTTGGGATTCACCCCTAAGGAAGGCTGAGGGAGTAATGTGGCACAATTCCCACAGGTCCTTACTATATCTCTTGCCTGTTCTTTGGTGATATGGAATCTATATCTTAAGGTATTAGAATTCGTTGATGAAACCTCTGTTGATTTTGATCTTCTAACACTGGGTATGCAAGAGGGGAGGGTTTAGTAAAGTCCGTAATGTCCCTCCATCCTGCATTTCTACATTCTGGACAACCGCATGCCCCTCGGGAGCATGAAGTGTTATATGGTGGTGGCCATTCTGCAGGTGGCGCTATAGGCCTACATTCAGGGGTAGGAATTCTTGACCTTCTGACAGAGGGCTCTAGGGAGTAATTTTTTCCCAGCTTCTTTGTATGTCTTTCCCTTTAAAGGTTCGTTAGGGACTTCTTCTTTTAATTTTAAGTGTGTCATGGCTTCCCCAAGCTCATCTTCAGAGGAGCTCTCCTCTGAATTTTCTCCCCCTCTGCTAGATCCTGCCTTAGAGGCTTCTCTGACCTGCTCCTCGATAACATTTTTAACCGTTTTATGGTTAGAGTCTAGCGGAGTGCCATTAGCCTTAATCACCTCCGTCAGTAATCCTCCCATCTTAGTAAACTTTGATCCCATTATTTCTTGTCCTATGCCTAGGAACCCTTTTACTTCTCGTCCTATACTTAGGAACTTTCTTACTTCTCGTCCTATACTTAGGAACTTTCTTATCTGAAATTTTGTGCACACTTACCGGATCATTGCGTTCACTGAGAACTCCTCGGTGTAGGTTTCGGGTTTCCCGGGTTTCGGCACCACTTGTCGCTCTCGCCAGCAAGAACGACCAGAAGACCTCAGCGAAGCAAGCTTTATTTCTGCGTAGCTGTTGGGATCTCTCTCTCCCCCGCCCATGCATGTCTATATATACCAAGGTTCCACAACCAATCACTCGCAGCCACATAGATACAAAATCCTAAGTTCCGCCTACTGGCTCGCATCCAGCCGCCATCTTAATGGCGTGTTTACTTTCGGGCACCGAAAAAGTCGTGCGGCACCCGGGCCCCCCCCCCCCGCGGGCCCAGACGGAGCAGCTCCGCACCGTCGCCACCCGGCAGCAGCGACGGTTTGAGGCAGCGGCGGCCGAGGCAAGGAGCGGGCTCGGCGGAGCCCAGAAGCATCACCGCGCATGCGCTACAAGCCACTCGGGCACCAACAGTGAGGTCATGCTGAAAATTCTGCTCAGAAAGATTGAGTCTAAAACTTGCTCTATCTTGCAACCTAGGGTTACGTTCCTGATCTGATGGGTCTTCTGAAGAATCATGCAGTTCTTCTCATAGTAGATAGGAAAACAAGAAAATAGATGAACACCACCATGTTAGAAAAGGGAGTTTTTAGATTCATGGATTCTGGAGACAGTGCTGAGTTCCACTATTAGTGTTGCTATTTAACAGCTGTGGCCTTTGGCAAGTTATTCAGCCTCCTTCTGCCCCTATTTCTTTATTTTTAAAATGAGGAATGACAGAGTTACTTTGTAGGTGTGTTGGAAAGAAATTTTATCTCTTAAAAGGGGTACGGGATATAGAATGCATGGCCTTATATGTTACAATTATTATTATCATTACCTAGGGGGCAGGATCCCAATGTCTGGAGATAGATCTCTATCTCCAGTTACTGATAGAAGTAATTTGAGATGAGGGAACCAGTAGCAAATCAGAACTTGGTATAGATCTATTCAGTCTGTATGCCACAGCCAGTGTTTGTTTGATTTTTGTTGTTGTTATTAGGTTTCCTGAATTCCTTTTGGGAAACCTTTTGGGGTCACTTCCATTAGTGTTTGTAGGATAGCTTACTTATTTCAGGGGAAAGTACCCATTAGTGGTGTAGTACAGCCGTTGTGTCAGGGAAATCCATTAAATGGAGTCCTGAGTGTTCATGTCTATAATTGTAAAAATGTACGTTTCACAGGGCCTGTGTTGTGTATAAGTAAATTGATATAAATCATAGACTGCTAAATCTAGATGGGACCTTAAAAGCTATGTAGTTCGACCCTTTTATTTTACAGATTAGAAAGCTGAGATTCAGAAGATGGAGCAATTTTTCTAAAGTCAAGGTAGTTACTATCAGAGATGAGGAAAATATCCAAATGTCTGCATAAATCTGAAGTTATTTCCACTAAAATTTTATGTTCAAATTAGCGTCTGAAAGATTCCATTTAAAATACCAACATTTTCTTCCTCCTGAGCATCTCTGCACTGTTTAGAAAAACCTAGAAAGCATACTGGAAAAGCTGTCCCTTTTTTCTCTTTTCAACCTCAGATTAAAACAGAAGCTCAAACTCCACATTCTCCCTTATAAAAACAATCTAAACTATTGAAAGAGCACAAATAATATTAGGAGCAAACTACTACTTACCATATACACTGACAATATGCTTGCTGGACAAACCAACTTAGAATTCACAGACACTAGATAACATTCCAGGACACCATCCCAAAACCTAATTAATGAAATGAGTGACTTCTGACTCGAGGGTGTAGCCACAATGATTTCAATACAAAGCAGTAGCTCTTAACTATTGCCAGCAAAAATGTGATATATAAGGCTCTTGTTCTGTCCTTTCAAAAGTTGAACCTGAACCATGCCACTATCCCTAAAAGCTGAAAGGCACAGGAAGAGGCTGGAAGCCCAAAGGTTTCCATTCATACAAAATATGTGCTTCCCTAATGGCCATTTATCTTCCAGCTCAGACTAGGGATTTTATGTGGGAAGGAAGCTGCCTGTGACTTCAGGAGTAAGCCAGAGAAGCACAATGAAAGATGATGCTGTTCCTTTGGTCATCAGCCTGCCAAACAGGAAACAATAGCAGAGGGATGTGACAGAAAGCAGAGGTGAGAATCGGAACAGTTAGATATGGGAAACATCAAAGAACAAGAAATAGCAACAAAGTGATGCCAGAAGCTAGCAGGAAAGAGGGAAATGTTCTGAGGACCAGTAAAAATGGTGAAGCATGGCTCTGAGAAGGGGTGTGGAATGCTCACAAAGGAGGCCTCGAAATGCCAATAATCCATTCCAGGAGAAAAAGGAAACTGATTACTTTTCTCCAAAGCAAGAATACATATTTCTCTCTTTAAAAATATAAGTAAGGTGAAATTAGACTGGTTTAAGGAATAAGAAAAAATAATTAGAAGAGATGGATTTGGAAGGAGAAGGCAAAATCATTGAGCAAGGTGCCTCAGATTTAGGCTGGTGAGTTGTTTATGTCTCCTTCCAGCTGTAGAGCATGTTCCTGAGAAATAGCCCACAACGCTGGGAGTTAGGGATAGGACAATGTGGGTGCCATCAGAACATTAGTTGATTCTAAAAGTAGGTTTCCCTGCCAGTAAATTGCTGAGTGGTCAGGCCAAGTCACCTCTGTCTGATGTTTCTCTCTGTCAAACATGTAACATTAATTTTATCTAGCTCAAGGGACTTTAATAAAGAAATAGGGGGTTAACACATATGTAAATGGAGGGAATGTAGAATAAGGGTCGAGAATATAGTGGTGAAAAGGGAAGACTCCACAGCCAAAACTTCTGAGGTTGAAATTCAACTCCTTTTCATCTCATCTTTGTGCTCTTGGGTTGGTCACTTAATCTCTTTCCCTCAGTTTCTTCATTTGTAAAATGGAGTTAATAATAGTGCCTATTTCATAGGGTTGCTGTGAGGAGGACATAATTATGCATGAAAATCACTTATAATACTATATTTATCAAGGACAATCTTAACTATGTTCATTGTGCCAATGCTTTGGAAATCAACTTTTTATATGAATGCAGGATATTGCATTCATTAATGGTGTATGTAGAGATTAGAATTCCTGATGTTGATAAAACATCATTATCTTGTGTTCATTCATTTTCTCTTCTTCCTCATCTTTGCATTTGTTTTAGTCCTCTATCTCTCTCTTAGTTCATTGCAAAAGAAAATCATTTATTTTTGCCTCACTTGCTGAACATACATTATTTATCAAGCAATTATTAAGCACTTACTATATACAGGCATCTTTAGAAACAGGAAGAGGCACAAGGCACATTTTTTTTTTCCCTGAAAGGCATCCAGGAAAATGAAGTAGCTCATAAAAAAAATAAGAAATAAGAAATGTTGTGATTAGATATATGAACAAGGTGATTTCACCTGGGCTTACTTGCCTGCTAAGGACACATTTGCTGAAAAAGTGGAGGTAATAATTGAGTGGGTTTTTTTTTTTTTAATAATTGAGTTTTAATGCTACAATATTACATCAGATGTTCTGTTATCTCACGTTTCACTTTTTAATTTGTCTTCTGCCAGTGAAGTTTTAGGCTGGAATCTCTCTTTTTCTCACTCTTCCCTGTCATCCTCCCCCACCACTAAAAAAACAACTTTATTTTATGCTTAAATGTTTTTGCTGATGTTCCCATTCGATTAGGCTAACGGATCTCATGTTAAGTTAAAGTGGTTGGAAAACAAAGTACACTTTGTGTAAGTATGTTTTATTTCTCTCACTCCCAACACATTTTATTTCAATAGTCTCAAGAGAGAATGGAAAGATAGCATGAACCCTACTTCTTAGGAACTTGAAGGAAGGAGTCAGCTATCTTCCCTGAAGGCAATTCGTATAATTGATGAGGTTAAGAATTATAGGAAAGAGATTTCTACAGGGCTTCTTTTCTGAAGTAGGGCAAGTTTATGTGTGAGAACTTGGAAATTCTTATTCTTAGTGAAATATGACAGTGTAGGAGAAGTACATTACTGTTTCGCAGGCAACATGCTGCTTCCGAGGCCAATAGTTGTGTTCAGCTCCCAAGTATGCTTCCCTTACTTATGTGTACATTTTACTTATGTCCTCTTCAGTAAGCATTTTGCCAATTTTAAAAGGAACCAGAATTGGTTTTCTTTTTAATAAAAAATAATGCATGCTCATTGTCTATAGTAGAATAGAGAAGGACTCACTGAAAGTAATACTTGCCCATAAATTTAAGATTTAGAAATAACCAGTATTGTTTGCCACATACAGTTCTGTTGAGAACTATGTAATGATGACTAACATTTATTGAACATTTTATATACACCAGGCAATTTCAACATTAAACCCAGTTACGCCTCACAAAAATCTTGTGATATAGTACCATTATTATACTGTTTTGAAATAAGGAAATCAGTGCAATAACAAAGTGCAGTAACTCATTTGTGATCACCCTGATACCATGGAACAGAGCCAGGATTCTAACCTAGGTTTTTTTTGTTTTTGTTTTTGTTTTAATTAACATATAATGTATTATTTTCCCCAGGGGTACAGGTCTGTGAATCATTAGGCTTACACATTTCACAGCACTCATCATAGCACATACCCTCCCCAGTGTCCATAACCCACCCTTCCTATCCCTCTGCCCTGACCCCCCAGAAACCCTCAGTTTGTTTCCTGAGATTAAAAGTCTTTTATGGTTTGTCTTACTCCCCACTCCCATCTTCTTTCATTTTTTTCCCTCCCTTCCCCCCACGGTACCCCCACCCTGCCTCTCAAATTCTCATATCAAAGACAATATCATTGTCTTTCTCTAATTGATTTATTTTACACAGTATAATACCCTCTAGTTCCATCCATGTCATTGCAAATGGCAAGATTTTGGGGTTTTTATGTATTCCATTGTACATATATACCACTTCTTCCTTATCCATTCATCTGTTGATGGGCATCTGGGTTCTTTCCATAGTTTGGCTATTGTGGGTATTGCTGCTATAAACATTTGGGTGCATGTGCCCTTTCAAATCACTACATCTATATCTTTGGGGTAAATACCGAGTAGTATGAGTGCTGGGTCGTAGGGTAGAGCTCTTTTCAACTTTTGAGGAACCTCCATACTGTTTTCTAGACTGGCTGCACCAGCTTGCAACAGTATAGGAGAGTTCTGATTTCTCCACATCCTCACCAACACCTGTCGTTTCCTGATGGATTCATTTTAGTCATTCTTACTGGTATGAGGTGCTATCTCATTAAGATTTTATTTTGTATTTCCCTGATGGCTAGTGATGTTGAGCATTTTTTATGTGTCTGTTGGCCATCTGGATGTCTTCTTTCCAGAAATGTCTGTTCATTTCCTCTGCCCATTTCTTGATTGGATTATTTGCACTTTGGGTGTTGACTTTGGTAAGTTCCTTATAGATTTTGGATACTAGCCCTTTATCTGATATGTCATTTGAAAATATCTCCCCCCATTCTGTCAGTTCTCTTTTGGTTTTGTTGACTGTTTCCTTTCCTGTACAAAAGCTTTTTATCTTGATAAAGTACTAATAGTTCATTTTGGTTTGTTTCCCTTGCCTTGGAGACATGTCTATCAAGAAGTTGCTAAGGTGAAGTGCAAAGAGATTGCTGTCTGTGTTCTACTCTAAGATTTTGATGGATTCCTGCCTATTTTTGTGTGTGGTGTAAGGAAATGGTCCAGTTTCATTCTTCTGCATATGGCTGTCCAATTTTCCCAACATCATTTGTTGAAGGGACTGTCTTTTTTCCATTGGCCATTCTTTCCCTTTTTGAATAAGTTGACCATATTGTTGAGAGTCCATTTCTGACTGCTCTATTCTGTTCCATGGATCTATGTGTCTGTTTTTGTGCCAGTACCATACTGTCTTGATGATGACAGCTTTGTAATAGAGCTTAAAGTCCAGCATTGTGATGTCACCAATTTTGGTTATCTTTTTCAACATTCCTCTCTTCAGTGTCTTTTCTAGCTCCATATAAATTTTAGAATTATTTGTTCCATTTCTTTGAAAAAAGTTGATAGTATTTTGATAGGGATTGCATTAAATGTGTAGATTGCTTTAGGTAGCAAAGACATTTTCACAATATTTGTTCTTCCAATACATGAGCATGAAATGTTTCTCCATTTCTTTGTGTCTTCCTCAATTTCTTTCATGACTATTATATAGTTTTCTAAGTACAGATTCTTTGTGTCTTTGGTTAGGTTTATTCCTAGGTATCCTATGATTTTGGGTGCAATTGTAAATGAGTTCTAGTTTCAAAGCATTGTAGTCTGAAAATATGGAGGGAATGATCCCAATCTTTTTGTACCAGTAGAGACCTTATTTGTGACCCAGGATGTGATGTATTCTGGAGAATGTTCCATGTGCACTAGAGAAGAATGTGTATTCTGTTGCTTTGGGATGGAATGTTCTGAATATCTCTGTGATGTCCATCTGGTCCAGTGTGCTATTTAAAGCCTTTATTCCCTTGTTGATCTTTTGCTTAGATGATCTGTCCATTACAGTGAGGGGACTGTTAAAATTTCCTACTATCACTGTTTTTGCTAATTTTCTGGGGGAGGGGCCTCTTGCCATGATTCTCAAATGTCTTTGCCGGAGGTAGAATTCTACCACATTTGCCAGGGGCCGGGCTAAGTAATCTTCTAGGGTTTGCTCTCATAGCTTTTGTTCCCTGAACACTTTTTGTAGAGCTTTGGAGGAGGAGAATAAAAATGGCGGCCTCCTAATCTCCAGCCTGGAGAAGCCGAGAGCTCTGAGCCTCATTCCTCACTACCCCTTGGAGATAAGCAGTCAATCCCTCCCATCTCCCTAGTCTCTGGCCACACTCCGTGCTCACCCAGAACGTTGACCAAGCATTTCTATCTCTGGCACACAGCCCCATTTGGAATCTCCGAACCCAGCAGATTCAAACTGCCCCCCACTCCTCCCAGAGGAGGAAGGACTAGTTCGCTCTGGATCTGCCACTCCAAAAGCAGTGGCCCAAGTGGGCCTAGGATCATTTTTTTTAAAATTTTATTTATTTATTTGCCAGAGAGTGAGAGAGAACACAAGCAGGCAGAGCAGCAGGCAGAGGGAGAGGGAGAAGCAGGCACCTTGCCAAGCAAGGAGCCTGACATGGGGTTCGATCCCAGGACCCTGGGATCATGACCCGAGCCGAAGGCAGTTGCCTAACCAACTGAGCCACCCAGGCACCCCCTTAGGATCATTTTTAAGGTAAGCCCGAGCTGAGAGCCCTCTCCTTGGCTCCATCTCAGTAGCCAACTTCTGCGCTCCAATACCTGGGAGCTCTGCCACCCTCAGACACCCCTAATCTTTCTGAGACCACACTGTTTCTGTGAGGGCTCCACCCCCACTTAGCCTCTGGAGGAACATCCCTCAGTGGAGCAGGCTTCTAAAAGTTCCAATTTTGTGCTCCACTTCTCCACCACTTGCTGGGAGTCAGCCTCTCCCACCAAAGTCTCTCTTCTCGTATATTGCCTTGAATTCACTTTGTATGTCCTACCTTCCAGAAAGTGGTCGATTTTCTGTTCCTAGATTTGCTGCTCTTCTTCTCTTCCATCTCCTGTTAAGTTTGTAGGTGTTCAGAAAGGTTTGAGAACTACCTAGCTGAACTCCTGGAAGCAGATGATATTAGGTCTCCTCCTCCTCCTCAACCATCTTGCTTGATTCAGAGCCTGGGTTTTTAACCACCATGAAATAATGCCTTTTTAGTTCACATATAACCAGTTCTGTTAAGTTGCTTTATTTTGCTTAATATACTACATTTTTTTCTGATGTTTTTAAATATTCTGTAAGAAGAGGGTTTTATTGGCTGCCTATAAATCTGTCAACTGGATGTACTAGAATTATTTTAACTCCTACTTGGTGGAGTTTAGTTTGCTTCCTATTTTTCACTATGGCAATGATCTAATATATTTTACAAAAAAAAAAGCAGGTATACCAGTTTTGGGTGACTTTAATATTTATTTAAATAAGCAGGTGCTGGACACTGCTGGTGTATGTATCAATGAGAAACATACAGTAAGTATTTGCTATGCAATCGCTATGTTCCAGGAAAAATGCTAGGAGGCCAAATGGAGCAGGAAACTATAAAACCAGTCTTTCTATTCCTAAGCATTTTCCAATTGAATGAAAGTACAGCCTTGTAAAGCAGTGTATTTAAGTAGAAGGCAGAATGGTATGTTGAGGAATGAATGGCAGGTGATAAAATTTTGACAATGGATGAAAAAGTCCTATTAAGAGTTATGGTTATAAAAATCAGGGCAGGTAATATGAGGAAACTGGTGCTTTAATAAGATGTATTTGACAGCATTATTGACCTGTGGGTATTTGTAAAGACCAGGGCTATACCTACTTAACTGGATTGATTTTATCATTTCTAAGGATTTTATGATGTTAAAGAGGATATATTACAATGTTCTTTTATGGGTGGTGTAATACATGTCATTAACAAATTTCAGTCATAAGTAGAAGCATGATTTCTGTTGGCTAACAGTCTCAATTATAAATTAATGAGTTTACTAAATGGTTTTTCCCAGGACTTAGAAGAATTGAGGTTTCGAATGTAGGAAATTTCCAAATACTCTCAGGGCCAAGTGGAATGCACACCATTTTCTGAGACTGGATCATCCACAGTATGTCTGTGGTCTTTTTATTTTGCTCTAAGCCCTTGGTGTTGCCTTCAGGGGTTTCTGACTAGCATTTAATTGAAGGCCGACTGAGTTAGATATATACCTCCTATAGTTGATGGGTTTTGTTGCCAGAAATATCCTTTTGCTTATCAGTGGGGAAGGCTTTTGCTTCTACTGCTGGGTTTAAAGGTGTCCCTCAAGATTCCATTACTCAGTTCATTGAGAAAAGCTTAAAGGTAAGGGAAGGTCGATCTGAGCTCTGTTTGATGAAGGAGGCTGACTGAAATAATAGCTCCCAAGTTGGCTCAAGTTCTTGCAGATGTTCACGTTTATATGAAAGCTTAATATTTGGAGATGTTCCACGTGGTGAGATTTCTCTGCAAATTTTCTTTATATACAGTTCCAAGCATAATGATTTTTTGGTCATTAGATGTGAAAATTATCACTGATGATCCACAACAAAAAACCACATCAGTTTTTATCCTCCTGGACTTGTAAAAGCAAAAACTCCTGTATATGAAGTACATTGTTACCTTCATTTTTCTTCAGACTTGGTATAACTCCATGGGAAAGACACAGAGTCAAAGGAAAAGAACAATACTAAGAAATAAATGGGCCATGAAGAATTGGGCTTAAAATCTTAAGTAAACACAGACGCATTTGCTCGCCACAGTGATGTGATTACAGAAATTGTAAAAAAGCTGGCTGGAAGAGCTGGAAAGGACTTGGCTTTCCATGAACTTAATGACCAAAACTAGAGTCCTTCCCTAGGAGATAAGCCGAAATCGCAGCACAGTTTGAATAAAAGTATACCTTTCCAAGGTTACTGCAGAACAATTATAGCTGGGATCCTTTACACTTGGAGAGAAAGCTCTATAACCTCTTATTTTAAATTGACTACTGTTGAGCTATAATGCCTCCCAGCCTGCACTTTCAGATACTGTGTTGGGTAATGTGTTTACAGGCTAGTCTCATTTTTCTTTTTGTAATAGGAGATGGGTAGCTTACTACTACTTGGAGGCAACTTCAGGAAACATGATTTTCAAGGTGGGAGTTTTAAAAATGTGATTATTGGGAATAATAACTCCAGAGACAACATTTAATGGGATTACTTCCAATTTATTCAACCCATTGCCAGGTTACTAGAGTTCTAGTTTTAGACCCATGGGTTCAGAGTCCACACTATTCCCTGATGTACTGTATATTTAGGTTCTTACTACCATGTACAGGCATTAGGTTTGCCTCCAGCTCTCAATAGTGGCATCACCTCTCAGAACAGTTATCGTGGCCAGATCCTTGACAGCTGTATTTCTTGCTTACTTTCTACTACTGTTTCCTTAAAATTAAGATATGGAGGGCTGTCTGGGTGGCTCAGTTGGTTGAGCATCCACCTTCGACTCAGGTCATGATCCCAGGGTCCTGGTATCAAGTCCCATGCTGGAATCCCAGCTCAGCAGGATGTCTGCTTCTCTCTCTGTCTGCCACTCCCCCTGCTTGTGCACTCACCCACTCGCGCTCTCTCTCTCCTCCGTCTGACAAATAAATAAAATTTTTAAATCTTTTAAAAAATTAGATTAAATTAAGATACGGAAAAAATTCTAAAGTAAAAAACAACTAGTTGGTGAATAATCCCACTCTCACTCCCTCTCTCTTTCTGACAAATAAATAGAATCTTAAAAAAAAAAAAAAAAAGATACGGAAAAAATACATGACTAAAAGGAAGAAACCTCATCTCTAACAGGATTAGTGTTTTCAGTTCAGAGTCTTATTTTGTATGTATCATTTGATTTAATTTCCTCCAAAGCCTTGGAAATGTGAGTTATCATGTTATTATTGTTGATAAACAGTGGCTACTATTTATTTAGCACTAACTCTGCATCAGGAGCTGTGCTAAACACCTTGCAGTTGGTCCAAACAATACCCTTAGGAAGCTAGAACTAATATCGTGCCCATTTTACAGATAATGAAATCATCCCTTAAGTGACATGTCTAGTTTACACAGCTAGGACATAAGCACAATTGGAATTCAAGCATTACTTGATCTTCTTTTGCTATAGTGCCTGAGCTCTTAATCTCTCTGGGCATGTTGCCATGTTCTTGTTCAGGTGGAAGGCCTCGTGATGCTAAAAGTTTAAATATGTTGCCTTAGCTTATACAGTTAGTTCCCAATGCCTTCCAACAGCAGCCCCAACCATTTTCCATTACACTGTGCCATCCACAGAGCTGCTGCTAGCTTCTAAGGTGCTCTGAAAATTAGACAAAGGAGCCCCACCTCCCAACCCAGAGGAGAACCAGTTATTTAAGAAAGCCTACTCTGACCTATGCCAGGTTCACAAGGATGGGTGAATGGAGGAAAGGTACAGATTTTAGCCCTTATCCATCTTCCTCTTGGGAGCACCCTTCTGTAGGACACCATACCCAGAGCTCTAACCAATGGCCCTGGCCACCCTCACTGAAACTAATAGCTTGGTATTCTGAATTAATGGTAAGGGAAATATTCAGTAGAATTTTATTATAACTATGTGCTCTTAGGAGCTGTAAGGAAGTAAAATTTATACTCCACTAATTACATTTCTAATAATGCTCACATTTTCCCTTCACTGCCAACAAAAATATTTAACGAGATATAATCTGACAGCACTCATGCTAAATCTCCCCTGAAGGCAAAATGTGTCACTAGTCAAAATGACCCTCATCTTCGCAGGCCCTCGAAGAAGAGCTGAGGATCATTTATGAAGTGGGCTTTAACTATAGGGTGATACATTGTGCTTCTGTTATTGAGCTCAGGGATCATTTCTTTGTATTCATTTGAACTTACTACCATATCCTTTTCCAAAATCGATTACCTTTAATTATATAGCTACCCTGGGTATAAAGCTAATGTCCTATAACTTAGATATGCTTTCCACCGAAGTACTGACAGAGTAATAGATTTAATGTGCACCTGACTATAATAAGCAAAAGAAAAAAAAGCGTGACTATATAATGAGGACACTGATCACCACAAAAGAGTGTGTGTGTGTGTGTCTGTGTGTCTGTGTTTGTGTAATATGTTTGTGGATGGGGATATTGTGCTTTGAGAAACTCTGGGATGTTTAGCCGCAAGTCTCATCAAACTTGAAAATGTTCATGACAGCACACAGCTGATTGATTTGAAAGAGCTTGGTCTAGGGAGTGGTTCTCTAACTTGACTAGACAGCAGAATCACCTGGGGAGGTACTTAAGCATGCAAAGGCCCAAGTCTTATCCTTACTTAAATGAACTTGGGCTTCTGTGTTCTGTACTATCTCTTCACTTGATTCTGATGCACACCTGTTAAGAGAACAAAAATTCCCAAACTTGGCTGCACATTAGAATCACTGGAGTTTCACATGTAGAGATTCTTCTTTTGAGATGCAGTGCAGCTTGGGCATGGGGAAGGTTGGAAGATCCCCAGGTGGTTCTCATATCAGAGGAGAGAGACCCTCTCTAAGGCCTTACTACCCAATGTGCTGACAGTTCAAAAGCCAGCAGCAGCAGCAACAAATGAGAGCCTGTTAAAAATGCAGATTCTCAGGTCTCACCTACAAATACTGACTCAGTAGCCACCATTTACCAAGGTGCCCAGATGAATGTTTATGCACATGACCTTTTTGAGACATACTCAAAAAGGGAGTCAGGCAGAGCTGGGTTTTTAGCCACTTGTTATTAGCAAGGTGACTGGGAAACCTCTCCAAGTCCCAGTCTCTTTGCCTGTGAAATGGGCATAATGATAACCCCGTTAACATTGCAGACTTCTTGGAGAGATTCTTGAAATGCAGTAGTGGACTCGGTTTAATTTGTAGAACAAGGAAATGGACCTAGAAAACAAAGTCAGAGTTGCTGTGAACTTTCTTATCGCTGGTGGACAGAAGCCAAATGAAGCAAAACGCTGTCAGTGCTGCAGTCGCAGGCGTTCCTATTCTTGTGCTCATGAGAAGGTCCTTTGTATGTGTGCACGCAACATGATTTTCATTAATTCAAAAGAATAAATGCTTCCTAGATGCAAATGTTGTCCCCTAAAAAAAAATAAATAAATTATAGAAAAGCAGTCCTTAACCAGTGTCCTTGAAGTGCCTTTGGATACCCTGCATTGTTGTGCATTTGTGACCAACAAAACCATATAGGGTCACCTATTTATACTGTGTTTACTTTAATTTTCTTCTTTTGATCATCATCTGTTATTGCCCCTTCCTTGGCCAAGAGCTAGTTTCTTTATAGAACTTACTCTATAGGCTTCCTTTTAATTTTCTCTTCAAGCCACTCACTTTTATAATTATCTACGTTTTCTTAATTTCTCAACCTTTCATCCCACAAAATATTTTCTCATTGTTCCCGTTCCTCTCCCTGAACTAAGACATAGAACAAGCTTATTCGGTAAAGTTTATATCTGATTGAAAGGGAATGACAGTACTGTCTTTGTAGCATAATCGTTTTCATATTAAGATGGAAGTAGAAATGTCTAATGGGGTACTGCAGAAGAAATACCCTCAACTAATCTTTCTAAGCAGGACGACAGTGAGTAATGATTACAGTTAATTAAGTTAGGCAACCTCCATTTCCATTCACTTAGCAGCACTGCTAATTATATACTCATTCTATGAGGTTTCTTTAGTTCTTCTGTAATTTGGATGCTGTATTCTTTGTAGGCAAGGGGATACGGTACGATTAATGAGTTTTTCCCACCAACACCTCCTGTTCTCTCCAAATGAAATTTCCACATCTGGAAATTGAGAGTAGAAAAAAGGAGCAAGGAAAAAACAATCACTCACATTGTAACTTACTTCTATCGTAGCACATGGCTGTAATTGTGGAATATTTTGTAGGAAAGAAAACAGTAGCATTTAATATCTTTTGAGGCTCTGGGAGATGGTGGCCTATTTAAACACAAGGTAAGAGCAGAACTTGGCTATTGAAAATATAAGTGGCAATGACAATCACCCTTTATGTCATAGGATTTTGCTCACTTTAAATAAACATGTATTAAGCGCTTACCATTTGCCAGTCCTTGAGTCCAGCCCTAAGTCTACTAGATGAATTAGAAGCAGCCCTAACTATTTTTCTGGGTCTCTTTACATGGATTTCAAACATTTTTAACAACTTCCTCTTTAAAGAAAACAGAGAGAAATGCAGCTTTTCTTGGGTATATTGTTAATGAAGTACTTGAAAAAAATTAGTTTATGTGCTTTGATCAGATGGGGATTGACATACTTAAGAGTTTTATTTTTAATCTGAAAATCCACTTCAATCTTTTGCTCTGGGTAAACAGTCATTACACAAGGCTGGCACAATTCTGTACTTGCAAAGAGAAGAAAGAATTCAAGGTGGAACTTCAAATATAATCTCAAGTAAGTTACTGATATCTTTTCTTTTATTTAAAAAATCAGGGTTTACATGCATGGATTTTTGCTTCAATCTTCAGTAATCTCCATTTGCTTTAGGAATTAACTTCTGCATCATGCCTTGGGTTTCATGTCAGTCTGTTTCAGATTTGATAATTGATTTTTCAAAGTAGCTCTGGAGGGAGGTATTTGGATGTCAAGCACTTCTATTTTGATATTTTCATAGGAAGTTCAAATGTGTTTCGAGCACCACAGGACATTACTGGACTTGCTGTCTCCCCTCCTAGCATCTCACAGGTGCACAACTTTACAGGTCCAGGCTCTTCTTTCCGTGCCCTCCTTTTTGCTCTCTTTCATAACATGTTTGCATAAATGAGCACGCTGCCGAGTTCACATGAAGGCTAGACAAAAATACAGGTGTCCTCATAATAATCAGCTCCGTTAATTCTCCTTTATGGTTTCTGCCTCAGTCTCCGAGAAAGCCTATATAAAGCAGCCAGCACAGTTATTACTTCAGAAACTGAGGTTACTGATTAGAAGGGAACATAATCAGGTAGATTGAGCCTGTGAGGGAAGAAACCATTGCTGTGAGAGGGGAGTGTTTGCAAAACGCTCCCTGTGAATCTGTAAAGATCACCTCACTTTGTACGGCAACCGGAGTGGAAGAAACAGGTGGAAAAAGATTGTGCGTTTGTCTGCTTTTGTGAAGCTGGGCAGAGATTATGTACCTGCTTTATCTGTGCTTGGCTATGACTCTACCTCCAGGTTTCTCAGACCCCATAGAATGTGTAAGAGAAAAGTACCAACAGGGAAATCAGCAAAAAGCTTTCCTATGAAGGTGTAGCAAGCCACCGCAGAATTTGAAATGTCTGAGGTCTCATCTGGTGAGTAAAAGCTGCAGATAAATGCTACAGCCTTTCAGAAGAAGGATAAATGCCACAAGCAATCGGAAGCAGGCTTCCTCAGAGGTGACTCCTCTGGTCAGTTTGCAGCCTCTAGGGTAAATTTGGATCCCTCCTCTTCCATATGGCTTTCTCTAAAAGTTAATTTGGGACTTTTGTTGTGAGAAAGGGAGGGGAAGGGGTTTGACATTAGCAACCTATACGATAATGCAAAGCACTGAAATAATGAGGAGCCCAGATTCTTCTTTTTGGGTTATGGCTTTTATGAACCTGGTCTTTAGGAATTTAGTTACTTCTGATATGAAGTGACAAGGAAAAAAAATGTAATGATCCAGACCTTACTCAAAAAACAATACTATTTCTTCTTCAAATTCAGTTTCTCAGGACCTAGACTAAATCCATGAGCTCAATAGAAAACTAATGTGAAGAATTTATGTCTTAGCAATAGAAACACCTATGTGATATATATATGTGTGTGTATATATATATTCTTGAAACTATATATATAGCTTCAAGAATGTTTTTTGTCAAAGAAAAGGAAAATAATATTGTTGTGAAGATTGTTGTGAAGAGTGATTTAGGCATGATCAGATATTCATAGCTTATTAGGAAGTAAAGTGGGCTGCCAGTGGTAAACAATGATTCCTGGCTGCCTAATTGCTTGAAATATTTAAGAATGATTTCAAAGGTTCAACAATTACTGCTAAATGCTAGCTTTTAAGTTAAGTAAAAAGGAGTTATGATTAGCCATGTTACCTGTGGTTTTTTTTTTTTTATTTTAAGAGATCCTAAAATTCTAAATCAGGAAAGATTTGTTATCAGTATGTAAAAACTGTATATTAAAAGTACATTAATTCCTGAATTTCGGCAATTTTGCTAAAATTCCTATCTCTTCTGACAAGTTTTTCTGTAGGAAGACATCTACTTTGGGGGGCAGGGCAGAGCTAAAAGAGTAGGATTAAAAAAGCCTTATTAAAATTATGACTATATATCAGGAAAAGAATCCAAAGTTAAAAAGTATATTTTGATCCCACGCTGTCCCATAACTTGATTTGTAAGAAAACATACCAACTTTCGCAAGACTTCTCTCTCATTTGCTCTGAACTATCTGGTGCCATTTCTCACTTAAAGGTTCCCTTTTAGTAATCTCTTTCTAAAGAGGTTTTTTTTATTATTATTTTTCTGTTTGTGTTTTATTCATCAGACAGATTGTCCTGGAAGTACAGAGGCCAGTTAATGGTTTATGAATTCAAGCTGAGCCGAATATAGCTAAGCTCTGTCTTGCTTGACATTTCATCAAAAGCTGTGTTGATTTGCAATGTTTACCGACCTATTTATTGAACCCTCACAGCTTGAACTATGCGACCAAGCTTGCTGACATTGCTGAGATTATCTTTAAATGCATGTACAAACTAAGGACGAAATAGAGAAACAGAAAAATAAGTTAAAAACAATCCTTGACCTATTTAATAAATTATGCTTACATAGTCCTTGATTTATTTATTTGTTTCCTTCAAAACCCCGCGACGTAATTTTTCTCCTTTGATCTTCAGAAAAACTCTGGAACAAGGTAGATAAGAGCAGGGGCTCTCCCTGCTTTAGGAGGGCATCAGAATCCCCTGCAGAGCCTGTTGAAATACAGCTTGTTGGGCCTCACCAGGAGTTTCTGGTCCTTCTGAGGGGTGGCCCAAGAATTTGCATTTCTAAAATGTTTCTCTACAGAGATGCTGATGCTGCTGGTGTAGGGACCACACTTTGAGAAGCACTGCCAAGATGAGGAGATTCTTATTTATGAGTCATACTCGCCAAGATTCAGGTGGAATAAGACTATGGCTCCTGAGGATTTATCTAGTTGGAGGACATTCTAGGTAGAGGGAATTGGGAGATTGATGGGTCACCAAGGGTGACAAGCACATCTCACTTGGGTGCGAGATAAAGGGTTAACAAAAGGTTTGGCTCTCTGAAAGTTTATATTTTTGATAAAAGGACAAAAGACAGGAAATTAAACAATGCATTGCATACAGTAGGAGCTCAAAAACTAGTCAACGGGTTGACATTTTTGTGTAAGGTAAATGGTGGGGGTTCAATAAACGTCTGGTTGAGTGAATGGGGGGAGAAACAGAATTTGGCTGATATTCATTATTAGAAACAACACTTACTTTCTTTCCCTTTGTCTGGTTGGTTACCTGGGTGCTCTTTACACACTGCATAGAGAAGTTTCCCACTGCACAAAAAAATAAACACACTGCCCACACAAAATTGAGGCATTTGTTCCATCAATGATTAACCCATTAAAATATCAAATATCTACTTGGGACATTATTGTTCCATAGAAATTAGCAATAACATCGCTAAAGTAAACAGTTGGTCAGCAGTTCTCAAATATGTAATATAAAGAATTCCTTTTTAATTACTCTTTTGATTCTCATTCCCCGAGAGCTACCTCTCTCAGTAAGGATTCACTCTGTGATACTTTTAACAAAATGAAAACGTGATCCATGTCTTCTAAGCACTTGAGTTTATACTATACATCAAGTCTCCCCTTTTAGGTCAGTAAAAATCAAAGGTTTTCCAACTCACTTTACTGAAACCATAGTTTACAAACTTAAACCCTGACAGGACTGGGTATTTTACTTAATTATAATGACTAAGAAAAAATTAAAATACATCATTTAAGAAGCTAATAACTGAATTCAAGCATTCAAAATATTGTCATCTTTATTCTTGTTTTAAGTTACATGTTCATTCGTTATGGTCCATTTCGTTCAGTAAGATTTAAGCTTTGATATGTTCTAATGGGGTGCAACATTTAGATTCAATGCATAATATGGATAATTGACTTTTATGGGAATTTAGATGTTGGTAACTTAGAGTTGGGACTACAAGGCCTTTAAGGAAGTAGAAATGTTTATAACACTCATTCTCTCAATTTTTTTGATAAAATGCTTCAAGAAAATAGATACTGTCATTTATTTCAGTTTTATAGGGTGTTCTTTTTGCCTAGTCTTACCTATCACAAACTACCTATACAGGTTTCAGAAATCATCAGCTATGATGGCATTTTCATGTTATTTTAATTCTATTACTACTGCAAGTTGATGAAAGAGGGTGATGCTTAAAAGGCAATGTGCCATATTTCTAATGTTCAAATAATATAGCAAGAGATTTATTGTGGCCTGACTCATTTCTCAATTTATTACTTTTCACTTCTCCATTCATGATCAAGGCAACTGATAATTACTATAATAGATAATATTTATGGTGATAAATTATGGCTTTATTATGAAAATAAAACCATCTTTAATGGCGTTTTGGAGTATAACTTTGAAAAAAAAAACACTAACACTCTATCAGGGCTCTCATATCCCTTGTCTTCCATCATGGAATCCTTAGTACTTAATCCTGCCTGGAATGTAGCAGACATTCAATAAACTAGCTCTACAAATGAATCCTACAGGCAAAATTGCCCAGGGAAAGAAAGAAAGGGGTATATAATTTAATTTTTAATGCCATTTGTTTTGGAAAATGAATAATATCTATGACATTTTATTCTGATAGCTATTAGATCATTAACCGAATGTAAGAACAAAAAGCATGGGAGGGTTTGTTTTGTTTTGTTTTGTTTTTCTTATTAATACTAGACTTCTTTGACAAACTCATTTGAGTCTTCAGGATACAATCACCTGATCACCTTTTCAGTTTCCAGATTCCTCATGGTCAAGCCCAAATCATATCTCTTCAGACAGACACATGCGTGCGCGCTCACACACACACACACACACGCATACATACCCCACAGTGCATTTGATTTTAGCCAGCACTTGAAATTGAAATGGAAATGGGAATTAGGGAAAACCTGAAGTAGATGGATTTTTTCCCCCAGCCACACAAAACTGAAGCCTCTCTGTTTTAGGAAAGGTGTTGGTAATATGGCTAAGAAAAGGTAAGGAAGAGGAAGGAAAGGGTTGGAACGAGGTTCTTAGGCAGCTCCGAAATTGCCAAAAGCAGAAAAAATGGCTCTGCCTCACTTGACTCCATGTTCAAGACTCAAGCCAAGATTGAGCATGGACCCAGAGAAAAGTTCCTTGAAACTCAAGGCTCTTAAAAATACAATATGTTAAAGGCATTTTTCTCTTTTCTTTTCTTTCTTTTCCCTTGCTTTTCTTTTTTCTTTTTTTCTTTGGAAAATTGAAAGATTCTCAAAAAAGAGATTTTTTGTGAAAGTTAAGAGAATATTGAGTAGGAGGTACGACATCCTCACAATATTATCAGAAATCTAGATGAATCTCTCTCCAATAAAAATGAACATCAGTGGTGTCTAAATAAAGCCCTTTGGAAGAAGAGCGGGGAGGAAAAATCTTGCCATATAATTAAATATAATGAAATGAAGCATCATGGCTAGTTGTAGTAGATTATTTGATCTAAAGTTTTTTGATACAAACAATTACAGTGTGAATTAAGTTCAAAGTATATATATTACATGTGCCCCTTGTTGTAAAGAGTATCATTTATGCAACAGAATATGTTATTTAACCACCTTTAGAAACGTGATTGTTAATCATAAACTAAACCAAATTAAAAATAAAGTATACCACATGTGAAGCCATTCCAATGAATAAAAACAATTTCTGTGTGAACTAGCCTGCTTTTCAAATAAACTATAGTCATGCTTCAGATACTGTTTACCAAAATACTGACAGACTCCGGCAAGCAGATTTTTTAAACACTTACCTTGGAGGTTTCCAGGACCCTGAAAATATTTCTGTTGGTTTAAAAAAAAACAACCACAAAACAACAATACAAACAATACCTCTAGTCAAGGCCATATATAGCACAAATAAAAATATTCTGTAGGGAGGATTTGGGACATAATAGCTTTTGTGCTTCAGATCTTTCCAATTAGTTTGTTCTTACAAGTCTGCAATATTTTTTTTTCAATTAAGTATTGAATAGAGATTATAAAACTCAACAGATAGTAGCTTAGACTTGAACGTTTGTGAACCAATAGGAGGTAGTACATGTTGACAGAAGGCAATGAGATATCAATGTATTAGAATGGAGGTTCATACTATTGAGCAACCAAAAATAATATAAACACTATAAAATATATATAAAACACAATATATATTTTATAGGATGAGAAAAAGGTTTGCAAATAGTATCCCCAAAATTAACTGGGTAATTTTGGGGTTTAATTTTCAAATTTTCAATTAAGGGGATTGGATCAGATGATTTATAAGGTCCCTTATATAGCTCATAGCAGTAATTCCTTTAAAGAATGCTTCAGTAGAGGAGAGAAATAAACAAGGTCTTATCGATAAGGGTGGGGGTGGGGGTGGTGGAGTGGGGCAGGTATAGAGTATGCTAGAACTGGGCTCCATGTTTCTTTCCTAACCTGAGTTCACTGTAGTTCTTGGCTCACCATCTCCAGAGTTTCTGTCTCTTGCTTGGTTGCTCTGCCCAAGAACTTACTCCAGCACCATGGGAGCTTGCTCTGCTGCAAACAGGAGTGAGCCAGAAATATTGCGAGAGGGGGGTGATGTCACTAGAAACAAGCTTTAACTACTAGGGGATGGGAGTCCTTGGAAAGACACCCCAGCCTCCTCTTCCTTTGGCAGGACTATTCTGAGGCATGTTCCACACTGCTTCTCAGAGGGTCACCAACAGGATTGAACCCCTGACTCCCATTACTGATGTGCTAATTAAAACATCCTTTCCTGCCTCCTCCCTTTTCCTAAATCTCACTTTCTCCACCCTCCCATATGCACTTTCTGAAATCAGAAAGAAAAACTAACTCGCCTTCGTGTCTGTTTGGGGAGAATCCAAATTAACACAGAGTGTTGGAGATGGATTATTTCACAGCCTTAAAAATTAGGGCAAGGGCAGTGGAGATGATAGAAGGAGGGAGCATGAGGGAGCTCACACTGGATGACTGTGCTGTGTTTAGTAGCTAAAGAACAATCTTCCATCAAGATAGAACAGGAGGTGGAGAAGAAGGAAACAGTTTGTGAACCTGAAAAGCAGTGGGAAGGTTTAGAAGAGCTGCTCTAGGAAACATGCCAGATTGTCACAATGCATGAATAAAAGACTCATGGAACAGCAGAGAAAGTAGATGACGTCATCCATAACTTTTGATTTTATCTTATCCTAAGTTACCCCTAAACATGGCAGCACACCCCCCCCACCTTGTCTCTGCCACTTGTGCTTTTGACCCCTTCTGCTCCATTCGCCAAATGCATCCACAGTGATCTTTTAAAAATGTAAACCAGGTTGTGTTCCTACCTGATTTAAGAGCATTCCTCCTCCTCCTCCTCCTCCTCCTCTGTGTTCCTGCTGTACTTCGGCCACAATGACCTGCTGTCATTTCTCAAATGCCAGGCTTATTTTTGCATTGTGTCTGCCTGCAGGGCTTTCCTCACTCAACCTCTAGCAGATTTGATTATCACTATATATAGTATAACAAGCATCTTGCCAAGTACATTGTCTTAGCTTAATCTCCATATTTGGTGCATGCATTAATGAGAAGAGAAGAGTCGGGGTTGGTTGATGTTGGGTAAATAGTAATTTACTGAGGCTCAATCTCTACATTGTTTGCTGTTTCACTAGCAAAGAGGACAGACATATTTGAAGAACACACTGGTTCTAGCTCAGTACTCTGGACCATGCAGAAGTATATACGTGCGGTCCAAGGTGTTGTTCTTTGTATGGAATGTGGAAGTGGTGGGTTGGAGCCCAGGCTAGGCTAGACATCACACAGTGTGGATGGTGTGACATGGGCATGAGTGACTCTCATATTAAAGATGACAAGCATTTTCTAGGTGAGTGGGTTAGAGTTAGTGTCAGGTACAGAAGTGGCAGTTGCTAGTAGTAGTTTTAGTGGGAAGCCCTTTCAAATCAGTAAAGGGGCATATTGCGGTGGAGAAGGAGACAGAAATGGAGTAAAAGTTAGTGTCGAAACGTGATGTGACACAAAGACAAACAGTCAATTTGGCTTGGTGTTAATATAATACCCGTGATGCAAGAGTGGCTATGCTGAGAGTTTTTCAGCAGACCGAACTACAGAGGACTTCTACGGGCAGTGTATCAGGTGATCACATGCCAAAAATATTTCATTCTGGAGACCTTAGTTTTCTCATTAATTTTATCACCAATCCATTCATTTTCAAAATGTATTTCAGGATTTCACGTCAGGTTGACTTTAAAGCTTATATGCAGATGCAGGTTTCTCTTCCCAGTACCTAGTAAGGCAGTTGGTCCTATTCTGTGCTTAAGAGTGAGGCAAGCTTATGTTGGCTCTGCCAGCAGGATTATTAAATAACCAATTGCTATTCAGACCTTGTTACATTCCTTAAAATTACTCAAGCAAGAGTCTTGAACTTGTCCAGCCCGAACACATCTGATATCCTTAGCCAAGTAGGAGATATAAATTAGGGAGCTTCTGGCTTTACTAGTGTGGAATCAAGCATAGTTTTTTCCCTTTGGACTCCATGACTAGTGACTTCAATTGTCTAAATTTCCAGAGTAGTCAGGTCTTCAGTGGTAAGCTTATTTCATCATTTCAGCCTCTGTTTTGTCCCATAATATATGATGGTACAAAGGATAGTTTACATGCAAATTTAAGCAGGTTGAGATAATCTTTTAATGGATTGTTTTCCTTCATTTTCTATTAAGGTATGATTCCAGACATCCTAGACATGTTTCCATGATAAAAGTTTCAGATTCTCAACAACATGAGGAAATTAAAAAGTGGGTAATGATTTTGTAATCAGGACATGTGAGAGAAGTCCCAACTCCCATGCATATTGTATGCCTTTAAGTCATCATTCATCTTCAGGGGGCCTCAGGCTTTGCATGCAAAAAAGGGTCAATCTTCATCGTTCTCACCACACGTACACACACACATGCACACACTGGTAACTACATGAGGTGACGGAGGTGTTAACTAACCTTACTACTTTAACCATTTCACAATACATACATGTATAAAATCATATGTTAGTTACCTTAGACTTACACAGTGTTACATGTCAACAACAACTCAACAAAATGGGAAAAAACTGATGTAATAATGATTTTTTCCTGGCTATTTTCAGTAGTTCCAGGGATCAAATAAAATTAAGTACAAAAAATTAAAATGTAATAATAAGGATGAGTTATTTTTAATAACAGTATTTTCAATAACTATGTCACAAAAATTCATTGTCCAAGGCCTTTTGCTGATTGGCTGGGTATCTCTAAAGTCAAGTAGAATTTCTTTTAAGTCAAGAGCAATATGAATCCTTTCATTCTGACTGTGTGCTCTTAAGGGTTTGAGATGTGTTTTCTTTATATTCTCAGCATGAAATATTCTGTCTCCTGCATAGGACAGTTCCCTCACTCTGATCCTGGTAGGCTCCTTCTCCCTTTCTGGAGTCTTCTCTACTTGTTTTGGTTCTAAAGCATTACCATCTTCAAAAATCCATGTTAGTATTGTAGCTACCTAACTGCTTCAAATCTCAGTTCATTCTGTGGACTTTTATACCACATTTTTACCCAGTTCTCAAGTTAAGTGCTTGTAATGATTTCCTGTGGATCTTCTTTGTTTTGGTAAATTTTTTATAAAATTCTTGAGAGCAGGTGTGATGTTTTATATTCTCCATGTTGTTTACGAAAGAGTAAGCCCCTGGTAATGTTTTTAAACATTATATGACTAATACTGCTTTCAGAGAAATGTTTCCTTTGGTGACCACATATTTATCATATTTAACTGCAGCTTAGGCACAGGCCACAGAAGACCATCGCTCTACTATAACTCCTTTTGTTCAAGAGATCCCCGCATTACACTTTCATTAGAAGGAAAAATGCTTTCCCCTTGTCTATGACGGCCAATTGTGTCACTTCTGGCTTTGACTGCAGCCTAACATATTCTGCTTTCTGTCACTTAGCTTGAGAAAAAATTAATTGTGTGTGTGGTGAATGTTTCAGAAGAAAGTAAAGAATTATCTTTCCCCATCTATGGATTGTTATTATTGCTTAAAATAATACGATATGTGGGAATTTCATTAATTTGTCCAACGGATGTCTAGTAATAAGCATAAGTGAAAAAACGCATGTTCTCATCACACAGTCATCGTTAATGCTGAAGTGGTGTTTTTCAGTGTATTTTCTTTTTTTTTTTTTTAAGATTTTTATTTATTTATTTGACAGACAGAGATCAGAAGTAGGCAGAGAGGCAGGCAGAGAGAGAGGGGGAAGCAGGCTCCCCGAAGAGCAGAGAGCATGATGCAGGGCTCGATCCCAGGACCCTGAGACCATGACCTAAGCCGAAGGCAGAGGCTTAACCCACTGAGCCACCCAGGCGCCCCTTCCAGCATATTTTCAATGTCCCTCTTATATTTGTTACAGATCAATAAATTCCTGAATATCCAAATGGTGTCCACTGCTTTATAATAAATATTTACAGTTTTCCAAAGTGCTTGCTTTTAAGATAGTGTGTCTTTAGGAAAACTTCATGACATGGGCTAACAGGTTAAACAGAATTAAAATCAACATACCTCCCTGGTCTGATCATTCTTCCCTGGAAACTGGAATCTGGAATCTGGGGATGTCAAAGTTATTGCCTTATATAGTAAGTTGCAAAAGCATTAAATACAGAGCATATTAAGAAGACATAGATTCTACTTTTCGAGTGAGCTACTGCTCCATCTTCATTGTTCACATTGTGCACATCTAGGAAAGTATAGTACTATTTATGTTTGCATGATAATTGCTTCTCCATTTTATTTTCAGCTTGATAAAGTAAACTTAAATATGAGTTAGCAGGTTCTTGTGTTACTTGTTTTTCCTCTCTTATTTCCTATTTATGCCCTTCTGGTATGATCTGGAGTTTCATTTTAACAAGCTTACTGTACAGGAGACTTTTATTTTCAAAATAATGAGTGCTAGAGGCAACTGTGGATGGAAATATAAAATGAACATGCTAAAGGACTTTAACTTTTAGCTACACATTTCTTAAAGTAGTATTTAAATTGTATTTTCAGAATTATTTTGGCATATATTCTCATGACACAATAATAGGGGATTGAGAATATTAGGGGGAAATGATAAATACTCCTAAAATATATTTCTTTTGATCATGTCCCATGGAATTATATTCCATTTATAGTATAACCTATTTCTTACTCTTGAGGTATAAATTTAA
Organism: Mustela nigripes; assembly: GCF_022355385.1. NCBI lineage: Eukaryota > Metazoa > Chordata > Mammalia > Carnivora > Mustelidae > Mustela > Mustela nigripes. The sequence continues at coordinate 95,822,269 of NC_081575.1, forward strand.
AGAGTCATGTATCACTATTGGCAAGTTATTCATCTACTTGTGAGAGTACAGTGGAGTCATTTTAAAACATCTAATATTCTGGGAGAGATAATTTACTTTTCTCAATATATTACATAGGCATCCTGTAAAAATGCATTATGAACATGTGACAACGGATCTTTAGGGGAAAAAGTCCATGAATCACTCCTGTAACATTTGGAATTAAATTCATTAACCAAAATAATGCCATGCTTTATCTTTTAAATTTTGCTTCCTTAGCATCTGGTCCCTAGTCTGTCTAATTGCATTATAATGGCTCTGTGTTGCAACAGATGCTAGAAGATTTTTTTTTCTAGCAATGATAATTTTGTTTCATTTTGGAATACCTGCTTTGTGATTGTCTTTCCTATTTTCCAGAGCCAAGAGGAGAACAAACCTATTTCTTCTTTCATTTGAAAAGTATTAAAACTCATCTTTGTTCAAACATCAAGAACTCTATACTTCTCACATTAATTTTTTTTTTCAATTAGTTTATTGAATACTGCACTTCTGGTTCTGAGATCAAGAGAATGACGAGACATCAAATGGCTAATGTAACAAACAGTGCCTAGCATATTTTTTTATGGATGCAGCTAATATCTTTTAAATGTTGAATAAATTAATATTATATTAAAGCTATGCAAAGGGCTAATTTCTTATTGTGGATATAATCAAGTTTTATGAAGAAGAATCAATTCTTGGGATAATAATGCCAATAATTGTACCTCAGGTAGACTATGATCAAATTACACTATAAGGATTCTTCATCATATTTTACCAAAATCTCATTTTTTTCCTCAAAGGGGATAGGCTAAGACACTTCGTTATGCAACGCATTTGTTATTATTAATGAAAAAAAATTTCCTTCCTTAAACAATTATCTATTGATGTTTTTAATGTTAATAAGCAGCAGAGCATTATGAAATCTCTGAACTTTTCTGAATTTAGAAGGAGGTTTTGGTTGGGAATGTTGGAAACAGACTCCTTGTTTTAATTCTGTTATAATAGAAATTATTATATGTTATTATATATGTTCTATATATTACATCTATTTGGCCAATGTTTGAGATATTTATTTTATATAGTTGCTTTTCTTACTAATAGAGATGTATCATTGTTGGAATTGTGTCATTAAAACACATTAAGATAAATGGCATTTGTCATTTTCTTGATCATCTAATTTGATTAAATTGAACATAATAAGTCAACTATAGCTAAGCCGTATATTATGCTATAAATAAAACAAGTGAGAGCTGAAAAGTTAATCATAGATTATTGGTTTATATGATATCAGGAAGCAGCTTATTGGGAGACATCCAAATGATAGGCTCATTTTTTTTCCCCATAAGAATTAGGCGGGCTTCTTAATATAATAAAGAAATAGCCATTAGTCAGGAAACGGAGCATTTTGTTTTCCTCATCTTCACTAAAGTGGAATGTCTTTCAGTGTGTCAGTATGGCTGGTGTCAGAGCCTCCTGTCTGAAAGGCTGAAACTAGTGATACTTCCCCTCTCCCATCTCCAGGCTGGGTTGTAGAGCCAGCTTAGGTTCTGTGATTAGAGATTTAAGCAGTAACCACAAAAGCCTGTGTGCAGTATGAGGACATTATCAGGCGCCTTATCAACATCTCTGTGGTCGTCTATTGACTTGGGGGGAGGAGAGACAAAATGTAACAAACACAAATCACTTAGTCAAAGATGCTTTTCGGCTTTAGTTTTCAAGCTTCTGTTTGTGGAAACAGGAGAATATACGTAGCACCATGTGTAGCACCTACTGCCGAACCGAATCGTAAATAGCAAATTTCTTCACGTGTTGTGATGTGATAAGGGCAGTGATAAAATCAGCAGCCATGCCTCCGAAACACAGCTCAGCCACCATTCAGCAGACGTTGTGGAGCCCTTGGTTTGCACCGATGGTTCTGTTCTGTCCTAACAACAGAAGGATGAACAAATCAAATACTCTGCCCTTGAGGCTGTGCAGTCAAATCGCAAGCTTCTTAATCTGAAGTCCACAAACTGGGAGAGGGGAAAAAACATTGCAGCCTTATTTTCCCTAACCTCTAACTGAAAACTAGCATTTCTTCTGATTATGAAGACAGGTGACATGATACGGTATTAGAAATATCTGTGAATTTATCACCAATATTTTAATATCATATTCTAGTTGTAGATATTTTGAAAGATCATTGATAATAACCACTAGTTTGAATTTATATTAATCCTTACACATTTGATTAGTGCATGTATCACATCTAATATTCCTAGCTTTACTATTTAGTAACCATATTGCAATCTAATTAATTTCTTTTGTCTTCCTATATGAATTTCTTTTAATTTTATGCTTTTAAAAACACTCTGGGAAGTGTTCCATATGCTTCACCAGATGCCAAAGGATCTATTGCACAAAAATAGTTAAGAACACCATGTCTAGAAGAGATACAGGCAAATACATATAATACCATGGTGCAGAACAGTAATAGAGGCACGTACCAGATGCTATGAAATTGGCCATGACCGTCTCAGCCTGAAGGGCTGGAAAGGCAGTTTGATTTGGTCTTGAAGCAAGTGTAATCGTTTCAAGAACAGTAACATGTGAGAGAAGGCGTGTGGAAAAGATATAAGTGGGTGCACAGTCACTCTGTGAGAGCATGCAGGGTCAGGGATCAGAGAGTAGCTTAGTGTGATAATGCCCCAAATGTCTTTCTTTACTGGGTAGGGGCCCTCCTGTGCTGTTTACATTTGCCAATGTGCAGAATTCTATTTGCCAAGTCATTTTTATTAATCATTAGTGGGGAAAAACTATGCACTGACTTTTTCTTTTACCTGACCATATTTTATAAAGAGTCAACAGCAGGAAGCCTCAAAGGAGGAATCAAAGCTGTGTCAGCTTTTTAAATCTCTCATTATTTCCATCAACATCTACCTGTAAGGGGGGAAAGACAGCTGAATCTGTTTCGCTTGCCCACTTTATCATCATGTCTTCAGACAATGATCAGTCACTTTTCTGGCCTGTGGGCCATAATTGGTTACCACTAAATCTCAAGAGACTGAACCACATAACTGGAATAATTTTTTAAACACCCACAGAGTTGTTCTTCAGTTATAATCGTCAAAGGCAGCTTTATATGCCATGCTCAGACTTTCTAAATTTGTTCTTTATCTGGCTTTCTGGGAGAAATGTCGATGTGACTGTCTAGATTATAATGAAGGTCATCCAGAGAGGCAGCTATGATTTCCAGAAACTAAAGAAACCAAGTAGACTGAAAGACACATTAATGGACAAAGGTGGTCTGTTTAAACTGCTCCCTTCATCTAGACAACTTTGCTTACATTCCTTGTTGAGTGAGAAAGTTCATTCTTTTGTGTTCTCTTTTTAAAGTTTTCTTTTATTGTGGTAAGAATGCTTAATACGAGACCTTTCTCTTGGCAAACTGTGAAGCGTAGAATACAGTAACATTAACAGTAGGTATGGTGTTGTACAGCAGACCTCCGGGGCTTAGTCATCTTGCTTATCTGAAACTTTATGCCATAGATAAGTAGCTCCAAATTTCCCCTTTCTCTCAGCCTCATGGCACCCACCATGCCTCTCTTTGATTCTATGAATTTTTTTTTAATTTTTAAATTTCTTTTCAGCATAACAGTATTCATTGTTTTTGCACCACACCTAGTGCTCCATGCAATCCATGCCCTTACTAATACCCACCACCTGGTTCCCCCAACCTCCCACCCCCCGCCCCTTCAAAACCCTCAGATTGTTTTTCAGAGTCCATAGTCTCTCATGGTTCCCCTCCCCTTCCAATTTCCCCCAACTCCCTTCTCCTCTCCATCTCCCCATGTCCTCCATGTTATTTGTTATGCTCCACAAATAAGTGACCAGCCAGACACAGAAAGACAAATACTGCATGATGCCATTTACATGAGGTTACTTATTATCATCAAATTCATAGCTATGAATTTGATGATAATAAGTAACCTCATGTAAATGGCATCATGCAGTATTTGTCTTTCTGTGTCTGGCTGGTTTCACTTAGCATAATATCATCTGGTTCATCCATGTTTTAGCAAAGGACAGGATTTCTTTCGTTTTAAGGCTGAATAATATTCCATAATCTGTATATATTACATGATTTTTATCCATTTATCAGTGGACAGTTAGGTTGTTTTGGCATCTTGGTTCTTGTAAATAGTGATGCCATAAACACAGGAGTGAAGCCATCTCTTCAAAATCCTGATTTCAGTTTTTTTTTGGATAAACACCCAGAGGTGGGATTGCTGGATCCCATGGTATTTTTGAATTTTTCAAGGAACCTCCATACTGTTTACCATGGTGGCTGCCTCAGTTTACATTTCTACCAACAAGGTGCAAGGGTCTTAATTTCTCCATATCCTCACCAACACGTATCGCCTTTTGTGTTTTCTAATAATAGCCATCCCAAAAAGTATGAGGAGATATCTCATTGTTGTTTTGATTTGCATTTCTCTGATGACTGATGATCCTGAGCCTATTTTCAGATACCTGTCTGCTATTTGTATGTCTTCTTTGGAAAAATATCTATTTAAGTGTTTTGCCCATTTTTAAATCAGGTTCTTAGGGGTTTTTTTCTATTGAGTTGTAATTGTTCCATACATATTTTGAAGATTAACCCTTTATAAAATACATGTTTGCAAATATTTTGTCCCATTCCATGGAGTTCTTGAACAGCTCTTCCAATAATTCTCTTTAAGACTTTTATTATTGGTCTTCCTTTCAATCAGAAATCTGCAAACACCTGAATGGATACTGGTTAACCAATCCAAAATTGCATTTGTAACTAAATATTTATCTTTAATTTTCAAAAATTTTGCATGAGGATATTTTTAAAAAATGGTTGAAGTGGGAAAACTTAATATTCCAGGATAAAAGAAAACAAATCAAAATATATAACACATTTAACTGTGGTCCAACAGGCCATAATTAGATTCATTTATATCACTGGTAGTACAAATTGGATATATATCTACTTTATTAAATTTTTAACTGGCCAATAAAATTCATAATGTAATCATGGATATAATTTTCATTTGAAAATATGAGCTTTATAACTGAACAAACTTGGATTTAAATCACTTCTTAAATGTGTAATCCTGTGTAAAATTTAAAACTATCTGAGTTTCAGTTTTCTCATCTGTAATGTTGAACTGAAAAAACAATCGACATAGGGACTAATTATACTAAAATGTCTAACTGGTATTTTGTAAGAGCTTCAAAAACAGTAGTCATTGTAATTACTTATTGTTTTTAATGAAATTTTATTAGTTTTATCATTGTCAAAACAATATATTGTTGATACCATATCCAGTGTAATTTTGCTTTTGTAATAAATCAATCAGCTCAGCCTTCTTCCTTTACTTTCCTATAAAGATTGTTTTTTAAAAAGTCCTTCTCCCCTATCAAAGAAAATGTGACTTTATTGCATTTGGAGGTCAGTTTTATTTAAGGAGAAATGTTCTTATATCAAAAAGTGTACTTTGAAATTTACATACTTTCAACTAAAATTCATCATTACTTTCTAAAGACCCTGGAATTATGACATGAACACTATAATTACAGTTTTTGCTGAATGAATGAATAAATGATTTTTTAGGAACTTGACTCTCCTCCACTGAGGTTAATGCTTCCTTTAACCTGTTACAAATTCTGTTGCTTTGTTCTCATTTCTATTATAAATGCAGTTTTGTTATTTTGCATATGAATCCCCATGCATAAATTCATAGTCAATATGGGGTTTTAAATAATCATTACCATAGAATTTATACTTACTCAAGTGTCAGTTTCCTTGGTTGGAGTTTATGAATTTCTATATGAAAAAGATCCTGATTTAAATTTAGTGTTTCCACTCCCTTCAACTATTTTCACATCTCCTGCTGCCTTTCTAATAAACTTTGTTAAATATGTCTTGACAGCAATTGGTATTTTTTCTTCCCCCTTGACATTTATGGTGCTTCAAATTCTTTTTGAACGCCTTCCCTCTGATGCATTTTGAGTTAACTCCTGCTTGTGCTCCAATGTCTACTGAACTTCCACAAGAGCTTTGAGCCCCTTGCTGCCATAAATGGAGAAGTGCCACAGAGTGACAGGATGGAGGCTGGAAACATGATTACACAAAGAACAGTAAACAATATGGAAATCTCTATTTCTCCCAGAATTCTATGGCCACACATAACTAGATATTTTACATTTATATATTTTTTTCAGTGTTCTAAGATTCATTGTTTATACACCACACCCAGTGCTCCACGCAATAAAACCCACCACCAGGCTCACTCAACCCCCCACCCCCCTCCCCTCCAAAACCTTCAGTTTGTTTTTCAGAGTCCACAGTCTCTCATTGTTCATCTCCCCCTCTAATTTTCCCCAACTCACTTCTCCTCTCCAACTCCCAGTGTCCTCTGTGATATTTTACATTTTTAATGCTTGTCAGCTACAAAAATCTGATAACCAACTGAAAGCTCTGTTAGAAATAAGTAGGGAAAAATATCTGATATCAACTGAAAGCTCTGTTAGAAGTAAGTAGGGAAAAATATCTGATATTAAACTTGATATTGTAGAGGGAGCTAAGTGAAGATGGTATACACATTTGCACCATTGTGAGAGTAATAATGGGAAAAGAATATGAAGGAAGTAGGTAGGGAGGAACACTTCTGAATGTTTATAGTTTAGTCCTAGAAAATCACTTGCAAGTAATTTAATGAAAAATACTTCAAAGAATAAATATTTTATAAGCACTTACTATGTGCAGCTTGCTGAGAAGTGTGAATATCAATAATATTACGAACTTCCTCCTATTAAAGTAGACATTTTAAAATGTTGCCCTTGGAGCTATTGTTAACACTTAAATTTTTCAGCTACTGCTCATTTTGATTGGGGGTTGGGAAGAGTTTAATCATTTTAATTAAATTGGTTACTTTGTTCACTTATATTTAGCTCTGAGGTGCCTGGCTGTCTCAGTCCGTAGAGCACAGGATTCTTGATCTCTGGTTGTGAGTTCAAGCCCCACGTTGGACATAGAGGTTCCTTAAAAAAAAAAGGATTAAAAAATCAGTATTTAGTTCTGATGATTAATAGGCAATTCACCTTTGAGGTTGAAAAGTGGATTATGGTCTCTAACTTCAGAGTGGGATCTGTCTTTGAGGTAACCACTACTCTAGATTATGACTGATATTTACCTAAGCTATGAATTTTTGCCAGCTTTAAAAATTCACTTTTCTTGAATTAAGAATGGCTCAATGCCTATATATCAAAGTTTTATTCAAATACAAAAGCACTATGTTATTATTTAAAAATATAAATAGCATATATTGCTGTGCTAAAGTAAACCCTTATTTAAGTGAACTAACTCATTTAGAATTTGTACAGTATAACCAGATTCTAGAAGGCAGTTTACCTATGAAAGGAGTCTGTTTAAAAAATCAGTAATGTATTCATGAGTAAAGAAATCATATGAATTCCTAATGGGTACTATCAATTCTTTTGCCCAAAACTATCGATATCCTCTTAAATTACTCTAATTTATATTGTTCCCCTGAGAACCTAATTAATAATCAATTAGGATCACCTAATTTGAATTGCCATTCTGTTTTCAGGAAAAAAAATAAAAGAAAGAAAGAATGACTCTCTACTTGAGATTTTTCATTTTTTTATTCACCATCCCTTTAAACTTGTCTGAATTAGAAAAGTTTTACTATTAAGTCACATTTTCTGCAGTATACTTTTAGTGATTCCTTGCTTTTCTGAGTTTATGTTTTTACATATAATGGCTCAGGAAAAAAAAGGCATAAGTAATTGCACTTTTCTATGAGTTAATTACGGAAATACACTGAAACTCTAAAAGTAAAACTCAATTTTAAAAAGAAATTAAGTCAAGGTCCAGAATTCATAGGCCATTCTGGCCACATTTGATAGCATGATGCTAGAAAAATATTTACCGGTAATTAACATTACTGAATTTTTTATTGTATGAGAAGTTTTAGCAGGTCTCATTAGCTACTTACTGAACAGTCCCATGCCTGTGTCCTTTCCAAAGAACTCTGATTCTGATCAGATATCTGTCTATAATATTTGGCAGTTGTCTTCAGGGGAGAAAGGACCCTATTCCCTTGTCACAGGAAATAAATCATGCTTCATTTATTCCATTTATGTGTTCCCAAACCCTTTGCCATTTAATAGGTTTAAGTATGGAACGGGATGTGATTTGGGTCACCGAAGCATGAGGCAACTCTTTCATACCAAGGAAAAGGATTCACTTAACAAGTATTTGGTTGTGCTTTGATTCAAGATATATATTTTGATGGTGCTGTTTGACACATGGATAGACCTAGATGGTATTATGCTGTTTGAAATAAGTCAGACTAAGAAAGACAAATATCATATGGTTTTACTCATATGTGGGATCTAAGGGGAAAAAAAATCCCTCAAATGAATAAACAAACAAAAAGCAGAATAAGACCTATAAATCCAGAGAACAAACTGATGGTTGCCAGAAGGAAGGGGGTGAAGTTGGGCAAAATGGCTGAAGGGGAGGGGACTTACAGGCTCTCTATTATGGAATGGATAAGTGACAAGAATAAAAGGCACAGCATAAGGAATGTAGTCAGTGATATTGTAATATCAATATATGGGACAGATGGTAGCTATGCTTGTGGTGAACAGAGCATAATGTATAAACTGTGGAATCATCATGTTGTATATCCAGAACTAATATAACATTGTCCATCAACTCTACTAAAAAAAATTACCAAAAAATATGTATCTTGATTACATATATAGGTTATAAAATTTAAGATGTTGAATATCTACTGATTTATAGTGATTGAATAAGTACTTCCTGAGCTAGAGAGAATGGATTCTGGATCTGAATTAATATACAATGTATACTAAAACATTTTAGTTGAACAGATAAGGAATTCACAGAAATGAATTATTATTATTATTTCCCTCACTTTGGGAAGACTTTAGTCCTAGCATTACTTTGTCTTCTATACTTTCCTTTTTATAAATAAAATATCCATTTCTAAGCAGTCATTTGATGAAAAAAATTTGAGAAGTATTTGATGAGGAAACTTGATGAGAAAAAAATTTAACTGTACAAAAAGAAGTTAATTAGAACTTTGTCAAATAACACTGTCTAATTCCTTGAAGTCCAAAACATTATGCTCAGTGAAGTGTAACAGCTGATTTTTAAAGCAGAATATTAAAAGAAGAATGCTAGGCTTCTAGGATAATATCCATTCTTTGGGGGTTTCTTACATAGAAAAATTTAATAGTATGCTATTGAAACATACTACTTTTTTTTTAAAATTCTATTAAAAAGACAATTATTTTGGCAAATAAATTTTAGAACCAAGTCAAGGAAGTAACAGAGGGAATAGTCTTCTGTTTCAAAAAAAAATGCCTATTGTGATAAGCAACAAACTTGAACTTAATTAAATATGACATTTGGAACGAGCCTATGAAGTTTCGTGAATCTAGAGCACAGTGGTTATTTTAATGTCTTAGGAAAGTTTAGGAAGTTTGGATTGAATTCAAACTTGAATTTGAATATGTAAGCTCAACTTTAAATAGTTTGGAATGAATATTGAAAGCCTTTGAAAGTTTAATCAAAGTAGAAAGATAATTTGCGTACTAAAATGATGGAAAAGTAAATTTATATCATCTGAAACATCTTCAATTGCCTTAATTTGTGCCATTTTAAAAATGAACAGCTTTACTAAAACAGGAAAAAAAAAATTAGCCCGTATGGTTTGCCCCGCTCTCTAGAAGTAGTGTTCCTGTGAAATCCAAAAGCCAAAGTGATGTAAAACGAAGAGTATCCCCACTATCACAAAGTCTTTATCTAGCCACTTCACTTCTATGAGAGACCTCCTTTAGTGCCGCAAAAGCAAAGTGGCCTAATGCTAACTTTCACAAAGTGAGGGATACCTGTATAACCAAGAATAAGCGAATAAAAAGAAAAGACATGAGATCATACCATTCTTTTCACGTTTATTATTTACTTCCTCAATTTAGGAAAGGAGATAATCTATCAGGCGCTGAGCATTCAGGACACACTATCACATTAAATCTTTCCAACAGCCAATTGAAGTAGCTTTTCTAAGCCCATTTTATTGATAATGGTACTGGACTTCACAAAGATTAAGTAATTTACACAAGATTTTACAGTCGTCAAGTGCAGAATCTAGACTTAAATCCAGATTGACTCCCAAACTGTATTTCCTTAGCTTTATCAAGACATTAACCATACAGTTGTCCCTTTATTATATTTAGGAGTGTAATTTTCTTTAAATGTAAAACCAAATAAATCAACACATAAACAAACTCCAGTGTCTTACAAAAGCACCTTTTTTTTTTTTTTTAAAGCACCTTTAATGTAAGAAAGTGATCAATTCCCCTCACTAACTGCCGTTAGGGGTGTCACATTAGTCACATGGCCAGAGAATATTCTCTATCCCTACCTGCTGCTTCCCAGTTGCCACACACTATCCACAGATGACAGTTTTTTAAATCAAGACATTTTCTAGCAGTTGATCATATTTTTAGGGAGGTGAATTTAACCTGAAAGGACTAGTATAGGTTGATTATTAAGATATTCTGTCCAAACATGTTGTTTTCATGATAATTTAGTGAAATTTTATAGTTAATACACTTAACTCAGGACTGTTGATTTGTGCTTGTTGCTCATGTTTTATCCTTTCTTTTTTAGTGAAGAAATACATGGAACTTACATGAAATTTTTAAAATACAATTTTAAAATGGGGAGAGACTCTCCACACCTACCTAACACATCTCTCTTGTAAACATTTTTTTCCTAAATACAGTTAAAGTGTTTAATTTTGTAGTGTAAAATGTAACTGTCATTTAAATTGTTTCTTAGTATTCTCTCATGTGGTTCTAGTGTAGAATTAATGTTGAATCAGCGTAGTCTGCCCTTGTATGCTTATACCAGTTTAAAATAGCATCTGATTGGATAAAGTCAGCATTTATTCAGTGTCCAGGTATCATTGTCTATTCCATAATACCTTTATATATTTTTCAAATGATTACCTATTTTAGTATATTCTTTATCCTCTAATGTTGCAAATTAGGGCTGTTACTAACTTTCGGTTATTTATATAGTGCAATTATCATTTTTGTGTGTAAATCTATAAATCTTTTTGGTTTTTCTTATTCTCTGGTTGTCATGACCGATCCAAAGGTATATAAAGTATGTTGATTTCTTTTGGTTTCAAAAACAAACAAACAAAAAAACAAAAACAAAAAATGAAAAACAACAAAAAAACCCTAGAGAATCCTTATAATAATGTTTTAATGAAATGAAATTCTGTCATTTTGAAGATGTCATATTTTAAAATGGTGTATTTTGCCTTGAATGAGGAAGATGAAGAATTTATACCATTATGTAACAAATGTCTTAATTTCAACATTCAGTGAAAACTATTCTAGGTATTTTTTTGATAGATATAAATACAGCAAATCATGTTCATAAAATTTGTCTATGTTAATTTCAAGTCATGTTTGGCCCTGTAGTAACTGCTCTAGAGTAATAAACAATTTGTTGGTTTATAACATATACTTAAGGAAAGTTTGCCTGTTCATCAGGGCATCGGCAGGAAACACGTGGCATGATGAGATTGGATAAAGAATGAGAGGTAATAAAGGGAGACATTACAAAGGTGTGTATGAGGTTAAGGGAAACTAATAGGAAGTTGCAAGTACTGCTAGCAACAATAGGAAGACATTACTTACTCCCAGGTCTGAGAAGAGAAAGGGCAGTGGTGACTAGAGTCTCATGCTCTTCCGACTGAGCTAGCCGGGCACTGTAGACTAGAAGCTGGAGATAGAGTAGCTCTGAGTGAGGCCACCCAACCCGAGCTGTGGCCTTTGGAAGAGAAATATAGCCACTGACCACCTGAGCACTGACAAAGAAAGAGCAGTAAGAGCATATATCCTTTGGGTTCCTTTGAAAATCATATATACATTCTGGCAAATGCCTTACAATGTTTCCCATATTCAGTGAGAGCGACCTATTCAAGAATTGGTTTGCACCATGCAGAACTATATATCCAAAAAGTGAGTAACTTGTTCCCAGGCATACCATGAGCACATAGTATACACTAGGATTCAAATACAGCTACATCCAATTCCAAATCCCACTATTAACCAAAATTATATAATTCATTTATGCAAAATGGAGAGGACAGCAATTTTCATGACACTTTCAATATTCCCTGATAGAAAGAACAGCAGTCTTGAGATAAATCAAACCTCAGTTTTCTCATCCAGTAAATTGGGCTGAACCTTTTTGTACCGAATTAGTACTTATATTCTCAAATATCTGTCCAAGGCACAGTATATTTTACAATTAAAGTGTGCTATATGATATTACAAGTAAAATCATGCTAGTATACCAAAATAAATAAGTAGATAACTTTCTCTTAGTGATAGTAACATTGCTCAGATAGTGCTGGCCTATAGAACTTAATGCAGTAAAAATGCTTTATATCTATAGTAACCATTAGAGTAGCCAATAGTCACATGTGAGTAACGATCCCTTGAAATGTGACTAGTGTGATTAAGAAACTGAATTTTAAAATATATTTAATTTTAATCCATTAAAATCTCAACGTTCTCATGGTTGGATACCATTTTAAACAACACTGAGTAGGAAGATAGTAAAGGTGATAACACAAAGTTTTTAAATACTGAAGATCCAGTATAAACTTCACTGGATGATCATTGTCACGGTAATAATTCTAGAGTGACATCTGGATAATTCATTCATTTCCATATCCCTTGCAAAGGGTATAGGAGAGTAGGTAGGAAAAGATGGTAAATCCAGAGCATAAACTTCTAGATGATTGACAATAAAATGGGACTGGACATATTTGCGATTGTCTTTGTGTCACTATTCTGGATCACAGTTCGGTTATATAGAACTTCCTTAATTTTTTTTTTTTCAGTTTCTATATGGAGCAGTCTATAACATATTTGCTCATGGCTAAAGGCAAATTTTTGAGGGAATTTTTTAAAGTACAGTGTTCTTCTGGGTTATTTCCAGGGTGATAAAGGAATAAAGGTTATAGTCCATGAATTATTTTTCACATACAGCTCATATTCTCAACTAACAAATGACATTCTAAAGACCAGGTATGGTTATTTACATTATGGAGGGGAGGGTGTGAGAGTTCCATATTGCAGATAGAGCACGTAGGAATGTTCTGAGACCAAACGAGGTAATTTCTTATGATTTTGACTCCACTGGTTAAAATGTATACTTATTGATTCTCAGGTTGTTGAAAATGCCAGATATTATGATTTATTTATGCACCTTTCTATGTTTGGATAGTCCAGATGCCTTGGGCTAATGCAGCTGAGAAGGGTCACCTGTGTGCTTGCAGTTTGAATGGTTACACGGTTGTTGTTGTAAACTTTCCCTGGTACCTAAGGAAACATTGACCAAATAATTTAACATGGCTTAACATAGACCAGACTGTTCCTCTGCAACATTTTGACTTATAAATTTAAAAAGACCATACTAAAGAAGCATTGTTTTGAAACACAGCTTTAGTTTACTGACCTGGATAAAATCTCTAGAGCCAGGAAGAAGATTAAAATATGCATTCACAAAGAGCTTCCTTGTTCATCTCTTTATTTAATGTCTCTCAAAAATTCTAGAAGTCATGTCTGATTTAACACTCTTAGGGGGCACCATAAATTTGAAACTGTTAAAATAGCTTACAGACTTATATTAGATTTCCATTTTCTATCCAGCCTTCTCTTTTGGATACCATGTAAATATATGTGATAAGGAAATTGTGATTGCTTTCTAACAATCTGTCAGCAATTCAAGATGGCTTGGGAAACATTCAGTGCAAAAGTTGATGCTGTTACTTATAAAAAAATGTGTTCCTTTAACAGGAAAATAAAATTTCTGGAAATAGGCTAATTTCAATATGACAGGTTTATATTCTGGAGGTAGTGAAAATAGCCCCAGTGTTTGCAGATATACAGGTTGGTGCACTAAAGGAAAGAGAATTAAAAAAAAATGTTTCCACTTCATTGCATTACCACTCTTGATTCTTGATATAAATTGAATGTAAATTAGTGAACTGCCTGTAAACACAACTTGAGTGGTGACTAATATTGACAGTCTACCATTTAGGTTCCCTTGAAATTGTTCTCCTTGCTTGATGAAACCATAACTGGGGATATAAAGAGATTGTTTTAATATGTTGAGTGAATTGTTTACATGAAAAACTACATTCCCATAAAAGTCTGATCTATAAAGGCTAAAATTTATGTTGCTCACTGTTTCTGTATACTCACATCACCAGTGTGACTGTTGCTTGATTTGGAAGAAGTAATGAAATTTTAAAAAGCATTTGCATGCACAAATATATCCATTATTGACGTGCATATTTGCAATTTAGCAAGTCATTTACTTTTGTTTAAATCTTGAAAGCTTCGGTGTGTATGTATGTGTTGGACATATTAGGTTTTATATTTTTTTAAAGATTTTATTTATTTATTTGAGAGAGAGATAATGAGCAGGGGGAAGCGTAGAGGGAGAAGCAGACTCCCCACCGAGCAGGGAGCCCAATGAGGGGCTGATCTAAGGACCCTGAGATCATGACCTGAGCCGAAGGCAGATGCTTAACCAACTGAGCCACCCTGGTGCCTGGGTTTTATATTTTTTTAAATTTACATATGCCTGTGTACATACAGAGCAAAAGTTTTAATTACCTTAACAAAAAATAAGTACTTGCCTATTTCTTATATACTGCTTTCTGCTAGGTATTTAGTTCATTGATCTTTAAAAACCAAATTTAGCTTCAAAATAAAGAGTAATTCAGAATTGAAACATACTGCTTTCATTTGACGTTTTTTTATCTGTTTAGAAATTCTGATACGATATTCCTTGTTTTCTCTTAAATATATCATGCAGTTCCATATAGCACATGCACATTTCTCTGCCAGAGACAACCTTCCTGTCTGTGTCTCTACCCTCTGGACATTTCTGCCAGTCTAATACAGATTCCCCTTTCTAGGTTTCCCTTGTTCTGCTGTATTGAGACTTACTGAGTTAGGCTGAAAGTACTGGTTTGTCTGTCTCAAAAGACAGTAAGTTTGTTGATGGGAGAATTTGTGTCTATATTAGCATCTCCCAAATCTTGCACAGGGCCTGTCATGGAGCTGTTCTACAAGTCAGGGTTGTGGAATGAATGAATGAATGAACAGAATGATAACTGCTTTCTACAGGTGATTATATGTAAGCAAAAGTTAAATGATCAATCTTTATATGAGCAAAGGGTGGTTGTTAAGATTGCAATTAACTCTGAATATGAAGATAGTACCGTGTGAGGAATAATGCACTTAACATGTTTTTGATGTTTCTGTTATGAAAGCAACCCATCATCATACAATCAGAATCTGTAAGCATTTCTTCTAAGGTGTGTGTAAACTCATGGCAAATTTATGTGGCTTCGATATTTCTACATTCTGAAATTTCATAAGAATTACACATAGAGAGGAGAAAGAAGTTGAGGGAAATTGGAAGGGGAGATGAACCATGAGAGACTATGGACTCTGAAAAACAATCTGAGGGTTTTGAAGGGGCAGGGGGTGGGAGGTTGGGGTACCAGGTGGTGGGTATTAGAGAGGGCACGGATAGCAGGGAGCACTGGGTGTGGTGCAAAAATAATGAATACTGTTACACTGAAAAGAAAAAAAAAAGAATTCCACATAGCACTTGAAATGCACTGATTTATTGGCTTTATTAAAACATTTAGGACTTTACTATTAATGTATATGTAATGATCAAACCTGAAGACTATACAAGGTTATGACGTAGTTTATAGTGTCCTAGGTATTATCTGCACATTTCTGTGGCCAACAGAAAATAAGGATTGGTTCTGAGAAATTTATTCCTGTTTTATATAATTTGAATTGAAACATTATGGAGTAAAACCATCTTTCTACCCTTTAGTAATACTTGAATTTCAATATTGTATTCATTACTTTTTTTAAAGATTTTTATCTATTTATTTGATAGACAGAGAGAGATCACAAATAGGCAGAGAGGCAGACAGAGAGAGAGAGGGAAACAGGCTCCCCGCTGAGCAGAGAGCCCGATGTGGGGCTCGATCCCAGGACCCTGAGATCATGACCTGAGCCGAAGGCAGAGGCTTAAACCACTGAGCCACCCAGGCGCCCCTCATTACTTTGTTTTTATCCACTGTTTTCCACGTAGATATAGAGACATTTTCCAATAATAACAATTGCAACAAAATTAATGACATAGAAAAATTAGGAAAATCATGGAAGGGAGTCATATGTGTATGCAGATTTAAAGACTGCTATCTCTGTTCACTCCTTCAAGTATTTATTGCACACCTAGTACCTAAAAGGTGCTACTTGCTGGAGTATGGTGGTGAGAAATCGACCACCAACAATAGCAACACAAGAACTATAAACATGGTCCTAACTCTCATGGAACTTACTCTCATTGGGAGTGACACGCTCAGAAGAATATGTGTATATTTACAACATAAAGTAGCTCTGTTCAGAAAGAGCAGATCACAAAGAGAGCTCATGCATACCATGATGTCAGGTTGAGCATCCATGAGGAAGGGACTCTGGAACTGTGACCTAAAAGGTAAATGGTGGTTAACTAAGTAGGGATGAAGAAAGCCTGTGCTGTCAGAGTAGAGTTCATGCATACTTCTGTGGTGGGAATGAACAGAAACAAGACTAGGGTGACTTGCATGTGATGGTAGAACAAGAGGGTGGAGAACCAAGCAGGAATCTTTCCATGTAGGGTCTTAAACATCATGCTAAAAATCCCAAGAATTTGGATATCTTCCTTAAGGGAACTAGGA
Source organism: Mustela nigripes (assembly GCF_022355385.1). Classification (NCBI taxonomy): domain Eukaryota; kingdom Metazoa; phylum Chordata; class Mammalia; order Carnivora; family Mustelidae; genus Mustela; species Mustela nigripes. The sequence goes on from NC_081575.1 coordinate 95,839,200, forward strand.
AGCTATTGAAGAATATAAGCAAATCATGGGTTGATCATATTCATTTATCAATTATGCCTTCTGGGTGAGGCATTGGAAATGCACTGAAGGGGGTAGAGGCAGGAGCAGGAAAGCTTCTTATGTGTATTTGGATTAATCCAAGCAATAGAGGATAGCGCTTTGAATTAAGGATGGTGGCTAAGACAATGGTCAGTTGGCTTCATACTTTATTCTGAGACCCCTGGTGGCCAAACACAAAGGAAAATAAGATCAATTCTAAACTTCTTTTCTTCTGAGAGGAGAAATTTCTTCAGGAAAGGGATTTTTTTTCCCCATAATTATTTCCTGTGTCTATAAAAAAAAAGTATCTCACTAGAGATATTATTATAAAACAGACACATTTTAAGCTTTTAAGTGAAATAAATTTCAGGATTTGGGGCATTATTTTTTAATGAAATCTAAAGAAAATATTTAAGTGCAACACTTTTTTTTTTCAAGCACGGTTTTTTAAAAGCACTTGTGCAGAGATTATATTTTAATCGGGGTCTATGAAGAGTTGTTTTAGGGCATATTAATGGCTGCTGTGTGACAAAAGACATTTGGGGGTCACCTTCTACTACATTGTCCTACACAGTCACTCACAGAGGTTTAATTGAGCACTTGACTATTGAACAAACAGTTCAAATACTCTTAGAATTCATTCATAAACCAGCTTTCCTGGGATTAAATGGACTTCTGGTTAAGTATCCCTGCTTTCAAATGCCTGGAGAAAATAGCAAAGAGTCAGAAAGATACATAAATAGGATTATGTATGCTTTGCTGAAATTTTAAGATAGTACCATGTTTCAACTTCTGATCTTGAATTTAATGTGTGGTTTAACTACAGACCACATATTCGAATATTGTGTATGTTGCTTTCATATACATATACATGTGTATGCAACTACTAACAAACAACACATGCGTGGTGTTGGAGATTTCTCAGTTCTAAGCTCAGATTTGGAGGAAAAGTATGTTTTCTTTAACTTTAATTGTAGAACCACAATAACATGAGAATGAAACAACGTAGGCCTTTGCAATGTGACCAAAGGTCAGCTTCTTGCCTTACTATTAACCGTATTAATTGAGAGAAATGATTCAGTATGTTTATACCCAACTGTTCTTTTAAATAGGAAAGAATACCTAACTGAGAGTGTTCTTGTGAGGATAAGGTATATATGTAACACTGAATGAAAGCATTGAGCTTTGTTTGGGACTTGAAATTTAGATAGGTAGACAGCCCTTTCTCGAGTAGTATGCAAAACTACTTGGGAAGAGCAACAACAACAAAGCTTTGTGAGTAAAAAGAAATATTACATATTAAGCTATACATACTATATTTATAATCTGTAAAACTTGATGTATATTATGAAACTCACATAAACTCTTTGTAGTTATGGGTAAATTCATGCTTTTTATTATGGGGAAATATACATAGAATGTGGAGGGAGGTGGCTGTGGGTGGGGATGTAAATGTCATGGTAGCTACATTTTCACAGGGCTTGTGAGGTCTACTGTAGTTTAAGCAAACACATTCCATTTCTTGCAGAACTCAGTTTCTGTAGATTAATAGGAAAATCAAGCTCCTAGAATGCACATAGTTTATGAGCTTTGTGGTCTTTGCTTGCTTTGTGGTTAAAGGTTACATCTAGGCAGACGATACTGTAACTTGGTACTCACATGTTTGACCCTCTTCAAGACTTTTATAGTTTAGCACTCAAGTACATCAGGGCTCATAGTGGTATGGTTGGATATACTGGAGGACTTCTTGCTGCTTCTCATTAGTTCACAAAAACAAGAGGCAGAGTCACTCCGGATTTAAACTTGAATAAAACCTTTCCTTTCCTTGCCGTGCCTCCTAAGAGTACTCTTTTTGTTTGTTGGTTTGTTTGTTTGTTTTTATGTCCTTTTGCAGAGGCAAAATGTAAATATTCTCTAAAGGCTACTTCTGTATCTTATGGAGAAGAAGAGGAATAAGCTCATTAATTTCAGTTTTTAAATATGTGTAGGTCAACAAGGTTCCTTCTAGGAGTTCTCATCAAATACCCCTCTGTACTACAGTTTCTTTTTGCTAAAGATTTTTAATTCTTAATTTTTATTTCCCCAAGAGTCACATTGTAACTCCTTTATGCTGATGTTTATTATCCTTTTTTAAAAGATGAAACAAACAGTTAAGATTGAGTAGCAACAGGTATCTTGAGGTTTTTGGTGCCAGCATGGATGCAACCTTCCAACTTCACATTTAGGTATATGCTTCTGCCTCGCTGGATGAACTGGCCTATTTGCTCACCTCTCTGTGATTTCCTGTCCTGTTTTAGAACTTCCACAGCAGGATTACCCTCACTCTTTAGTGTCACGTTTCCCTTGAACCCTTGATAATAAATAATCCCTTGGTTAAAATGTGAAATATTTCTTTGGAACTTAAATACTTTTCAAGAGTCTCTTTAAGGGCGCCTGGGTGGCTCAGTGGGTTGGGCCGCTGCCTTTGGCTCGGGTCATGATCTCGGGGTCCTGGGATCGAGTCCCGAATCGGGCTCTCTGCTCAGCAGGGAGCCTGCTTCCTTCTCTCACTCTCTATCTGCCTACTTGTGATCTCTGTCTGTCAAATAAATAAAATCTTTAAAAAAAAAAAAAAGAGTCTCTTTAATAAAATGTATTTTGTTATGAGATGGTTTAAATATCACATTTACAACAATGTCATTTGTTGATGAATGTTTAATCTTAAATATTGCATTATGAGCTATCTTCCATATGAACTTCTATCATTATAACTTCTCTGCAGGTTCTTTGAAAATCCATGCAGATAAGACTGTGGCATATTCATGTATTCATTTAACCCTGCCCTCTCTCTGTCCCTAATGCAGAATCCTGCCATATGCAAGGGACTCTGATAAGCTTTGGACCAGTACAAAGGAATAAAATAGCTTTCAGCCTTCACTGTATTCACAGTTAAAAAGGAGATCCTACATAAACTCTAAATTAAAATGTATCTGGTTGAATATTAAAATAGACATAACTTTGGCAAGCTGTGGGAGACAGAGCAGAGAATGGTTCATTCAGTTCGGGGAGACTGAGATTAGTTTCAAAGAGGAGTGACATCTTAAAGATACCTAGAATTTAAAGAGATGGAGAAAGAATGCCTTCTAAGTAGAAGGACTATGGGATACAAGAGTCATAAAGATTCAGATAATACAGTGAGTGTAGCTGTGCCATCATCATAAGACAGAACTTTTCTGAGTACTTCTTATATCATCGTGCGCTCAATTCTGGATGTTAATCTTGTCATCTGCTTAAAGAATGCTTATGAGGTAAGCTCTGTGGTACCTTTATTTTACAGAGTGGTTGAGATATACACATAAGGTCAAGTGGTTATCACGTGGTGTGAGCAGGATTCAGATCCCCCACACTTGCTAATTTTAAAGCCTGTGCACAATAAGCACAGTGTTATACTACACAGAGTGAGTGGAATAAAGTTAGAAAAGGCACTCCCCAGAACAGAGCTGGAAATGTACCACACAAAATAAGTAAATATTCCTCGAGAATTGCCTGAGGAAAGAGACGGATCTAACCCCAACCGTAACCTACAGCACAAATATATTTTTTTAAGTTCTCAGAACTGGCCTTGATATGTAAATTCAGTGTGAGACACATCCTCGTTTTGTCATCTTTCCAAGGCATTTAGCACCTTCACTAATTTTTAAACTAAGACCAAGTATCAAAGATCCATTGCTATCTCTGTTTAAATTTCAAAGCATATGTCTAATTTAGCCAACAATATTTAGCACTTACCCAGGAACACTGAAGACTTTTTTCAGGGCCCTTATCTCTAGATCCTCTGCAAAAGTAACCTGGTTTTGGTGACTAATCTCCTGAGGTTTTCTGACTGAAAAGACTCCTCCTTAGAGGAGTGATATTGGACATCTCTCCTGATTTTTGAATTGCCAAATGGCAATGAGTTTAAAAGCATCTGTGTTTCTTGGCAGCAAATATAACATTTGTGGAAGAGTCCAATAATTTAAATCCTTCTACATGTCTCAACTGGAGAACAAAATGATCTATTCTACTTTTGTATTCTCCCTTTATTCTTTGACCCTTTAAGTAGAAAAAAATACAAAACAATGTGGTCTTTTAAATAAATTGGACAAATAAAGTTCCCTTCTCTAATATAAACACAAACATATATATATATATATATAATATATATATATATCTGTGTATATATATATATAATCTTATATGTCAAATATAAAGGCATTATGTAGAAATACACACATATATAGCTATTCTAATTTAATACTTAGATTTAAAAATCTAACAACCTGGATTTTAATATGGAGTCTCTCTAAAATATTTAATATTTTAGTTTATAAGAATTAATTAGCAGTTTGTGTATGAGTACTCTATACATTTTGAGGAGCTTATACATCCTATACTAAATAGTGAATGCTGCACAGCGTTTCATAGTATAAAATTTTGTAACTCGGAGTCACCAATTTCTGTTACCTACAGTAAGAAAATGGGAACATATGTTAAAAACAGATGTTATTTTGAAAGCTATATTATTGAATGTCCTTTTTTATTAATTTCTTTTCAGCGTAACAGAATTCATTGTTTATGCACCACACCCAGTGCTCCATGCAATACGGGCTGTCCTTAATACCCACCACCTGGTACCCCGACCTCCCACCCCACCCCTCCCCCGCCCCTTCAAAACCCTCAGATTGTTTTTCAGAGTCCATAGTCTCTCATGCCCTCCCTTATCATTGGATTTTGACTTGGTACAAAAATGGTTTGAGTTCTTTTAAAAGATACTTAAGATATTCACATTTTTAAAGCTAACTTTAAATTATGAATTATCCCATCTTCATGAGAAAGGCGTTTCAGAGCCATACTTTAGAATTTTTATATTTCTCTGTTTATACTAACTCTTTGAATGATACAGTCTATCTGCATTCACGATGACGAAAATGATCAGGTAATTAATTGCAAGTAGATAAAGGAATTCAAAAGATCTGATCATATGATGTTCTGGGATATTTCCCTCATGTAAATTTGTTGATTGAATCACTTCAGTTATGCCATTGTTTATATCCCAGGCCATCGGCCTTATCTACTAAATTCTGGCTTTTGAATGTTATCAACTACGTCAGTCAAACTGGAAGACTTGATATACACATCTGAGGCTTTGTTCTGCTCCAATAATTGAACTGGTTTTTTTTTATCCTTAGTTTTTTTTTTTTTTCCTGTTTTCACTTCATAAAATCATCACTAAAGTCTAGGAGCTCTAGTAAATATTGCTATAATGTAGCTGTACCTGTTGTTTCCTTTTTTCGTTTTTTTTTAACCTGTTGTTTTCTAATTTAACAGTTGCAAAACAAAGACTGGGTTTTATGGTTGTTTTCTCCATGCACATTGCATACCTCCACACAATCTTTCGTTGGGATTATTTGCATGGAGGGTTGATAAGAGATTGTGAGTCTCTGAAAATAAGGACACCTGAGATCCTCTTGGTAAAATTACTGTTTTGTCTTTGAGCTTTTCCACCTGAATAAAGACGTGAGTTAAGGAGATTCTGATTCAAAAGGAAAATGAAATCTGATTGGGTGGTCTTTAGCTGATTTCTCATATTATGGATTTACAAAATGAGATTGTTCTGAATTCTTGGTTAATAGCACATAAACTGAGTTGTTTTAGTACAACCAGCCATTTGAAATGAAAATGCACTTTTGGCACAACCAACTCAGAAAATCTGAAATCGTGAGTTATAAGAATGTTCTGGTTCCTATCTGAAAGATAGCGTATTTTTTAGAGAATAGCAGTGGAAGCTTGTCTTTTTAGAAACAAGTATAGTGTGAGGATTGTATGATAATTAATACTCATGACACTTAGCTCTGTGGTAACAGTAAAATTGTAATTAGAAAATAATTATCATAAAATACTCAATTATACCTTCGTAGAGCTTTTAGAAATTGAATCACTAATTTAATACATAGTGATTAAGTGTTAATTCCTTTTCATGAGAAAATGGTCAGTTTATGAAATTGTGACATTTTTTATAGGCCATGCTCTATTTTTTCACAAAACAAGTTCTTTCACTGATATATTCATTTAAATATCAAATAGCACATAATATGCTTAAAATGTTTTTAGATACTTATGAAAGGTCTATCTTGGCTTAATCAAACATAAAACAATAATCTTTTCCTCTCCTAAACTATCTGAGCTTCAGTAAAATAGCCTCATACAACTGATGTAGATTAACTCAACCCCCTCCTTGCACTCAATTAGAGTGTCACTAAAAGCTCATTTTTTATGTTAAAATAAAACATAAAAGTTTGAACTCATAAAATCTTCATTTTCTTGCTCACTTCATACAAAACCAAAAGCTTCAGCATCCAGTAAGAAGTATTTATTAAAAATAGTGTTACCTTAATGTTACATTTTAGAATGACCAACTTGTCTCGGCTTGTCTGGGAATTTCTTGGTTTGAAAATTGAGAGTTCCATTCTGTGGGAACTGCCTAGTCCCACGCAAACAAAATAGTCGCCTTGAAATGCTAGTTTATCTTGGGATTCTTGCATCCCTTGAAATAGCACACAAGATGTTGGCTATACATTTGTACATATAGGTACGCATTTCCCGAAGATGGGGATTTATAACTTTTATCAATGCCAAGGCATCAAAGATCCCCCCAAAATCTTAAAAACTGCTAAACCAAGCAGGGTTAACACCATTTGAAAAACTGATGATGAAAGTAAAAATTTGGGGTAATAGAATGTTTTTAAATAATACATTTAAATACCAAATAATAAGAGAAATAATGAGTGATTATACCTTTTGATATTGATTGTTTGCCTTTGCTGTGTAAGATGTAGCTCTTACCTTGGCATATTTTCTGAAGTTTAAAGAAACAAACAGGTTTGAATCTTGTCTCTAAATTTATTAGCAGTTGAACTTGATCAAGTTCACATTTTTGTGATTTGCTTTCTTTTTGTGTAAAATGGAGGAAATAATGCCTAATTTTTAATATAATTGTAATGGTTAGAGAAAGTGTGTGTTAAGCCTCTAACTTAGTGCATTGTCATATATAGTAGGCATTGTGTAAATGACTATTATCAATAATGGTTAGTATGGGGGTGCCTGGGTGGCTCAGTGGGTTAAGCCTCTGCCTTCGGCTCAGGTCATGATCCCAGGGTCCTGGGATCGAGTCCCGCATCGGGCTCTCTGCTCAGCAGGGAGCCTGCTTCCCCTTCTGTCTGTGCCTGCCTCTCTGCCTACTTGTGATTTCTCTCTCTTTAGAAAATAAATTAAAAAATGGTTAGTATATTTGTTATATAGTTAATAGTTTTATAATTAAACATGTCCCTTTTAGGATTTTGTATCATATTCTTAGATGTGTGACATTAAATCACCTCCAAACAAAAATGATCAGTTGGTATACTGAGAGTAAGTATTATCATTATTTTTTCTTTGGGGTATATAGTTAGAAGATTTTGTAATGTCTTTGACAGTGAGTGAAGGGTTACACATATTAGCTCAAACTGATAAATAATATTTAAAAAATTCTGAATTGAACATCATTTTCTTTAACTTGTTCTGACCATATGGATTCCTGAATGTAAAGTGGCAAACTAACTAGAATACAAATCATTAAAAAGTAGTTTACTTCAGGGGCACCTGGGTGGCTCAGTCGGTTAAGCATCAGCCTTTGACTCAGGTCATGAACTTCAGGGTCCTGGGATTGAGCCCTGCATTGGACACCCTGCCCAGCAGGGAGTCTGCTGCTCCCTCTCTCTGCTCACACACTCTCTCTCTGTCTTTCTCAAATAAATTAAAAAAAAAAAAACTTAAAAAAAATAGTTTACTTCGATAGAAGTACAGAGGTCCAAATAATAAGTAGAACCCAAGGCTGAAACAACCTAGCATGATAGAAATTATGCTGCCCATGATTTTTCAATGACTATAAGAATAAACATCTGTATAACATGTGAGCTGGCATGTCATCTTGGTCAAATCATTGTTACCTGAGTTGAGAGAAGCTCTCCACATCATCTTCAACGTCTCCTAGTCCAGAATGATTAAATAGTCTCAGGGCTACTCCACAGCATGGCTGGCTATCTAACTCTAACTTTGACCTGTGTGTCCTAATGTCCTTTTGGCTTACTCATAGCTAGATTCCATCCACTATTAGCTAAATTGATGACACCTTCCCAGGTGATCCTGAAGTTATTTAGAGATGATTATGACACTCTGAAATGTCCAGTAAGCCTTCCAGATTTCTCAGGAATTACATTTGGACCTTTCTAAATGAATAACAGAGAGATTAGATGAAATCCCTATGTCATAATCATTGCCCATATATTTTTTTAAACCAAACACATGCCTTTAGGCTTTCTGTTCAGCAAGTCACACAGTTGGTTTTGCTGCATTGAAAAATCACTATGAACACATTTTAAAATAATCTAGCTGGCTCCATTTTTGTCTGCTAAATTGCACTGAATACAATCTGTGATTGCAACTTTGCCTTTGCTTCAATCTATTAGCTATTTTTGAAAGATGCATAACTTAATTGAAAGATAAGTACAACCTTTTCATTTAGAATCTTTATGAAAAATGTAAAAGATGCTTTGCCAGTGTGAATAGTTAATTGATTTTGACTGTACCAGGGTAAGATGCAAAAAGAGTGTGTCTATGGCAACTCTTTATGCCATAAAATATTTAAAGGGCCTTATTTAATGTGACTCCCTTTTAAATTCACTTAATGGAGTAAGTAAACCTGGATTTGTAATTAGAGTCTAAGAATAAAGCGTCATAATTGAAGTAAGATAATATGAAGAGGCTTATACAATAATGATTGAGCTTCAAATGAATCCATTCTTCCTTGGACTTAACTAAGACCATGTAACTCTTGAATTGATTCACCATGATGTAATAATAATAGTATGTGGATGACAAGTATATTACTTTATAAAGGTAAAGCATCTTACAGTGTACCAGCCTCCTTCCTGTACACCTTCTACGTTTGAGTCTCCTGTTAGCCCTGGATATATGTTTGTCCATTTTCCAGGCAAGAAAACTGAGGTACACAAATTTTAACCTGTTTAGTATCACATAATTGGTAATTGATAAAGTCACACTTAAATCCAGATATTCCAACTTCAAGTCTAGCATTGTTTTCCCTGTGTTCCTTCTTTGTGTCATAGCGAGCACTGAGTTCACAGGAAGGATAGAAGAGCCACAGATTGTTGCCATATATTTCAGAAGAATACTCTGCTTCCAGTAGACCTGATTTAGCCATTATATTTCCCTGTTCATTTGTCTCTTCTTTTCAGAAAAATGGCCCTTCCATCTTAATGGCTTTGCTTTTGCTTTTTTATTCCCGTGTCTTTTTGAACATTTAGAATTAAATAGTTATGGTTTTTCTCCCTACCTTGACAAAAGATTGCTTGTATAGTTCTCCATTAAGAAAGTAAAGAAAAAAATAAGGATATAGTTAGAGATCAATAGATCTGAAAGCCAGGAAGCAGGAACTTTTATACTAAAATAAAATATTCTCCATTCAATGTTTTTTTGTTTACTTTCTATTTTCTTTAGGTAAAATCAACTGAATAAACATAATTCATTTAAGAAGGAAGTTCTGTAGTTACCCAATAATTATTGGCAATTTTAATTTTTTTTTAATTTTGTCCTTTCAAGTTTTTATTTAACTTCCAGTTTGTTAATGTACAGAGTAGTGTAAGTTTTGGGTGTAGAATTCAACACTTCTGTACAAGACCCAGTGGTCATCACAACAAGTGCCCTCCTTCATCCCCATCACCTATTTCCCCCATCCCCCCATCCCCCCAACCTCCTCCCCCTGGTAACCATCAGTTAGTTCTCTAGAGTTAAGAGTCACCTTCTTAGTTTGCCTCTCTTTTTGTCCCCACTATATTCACCTATTTTGTTTCTTAAATTCCCTGTTTGAGTGAAATCATATGGTATTTGTCTTTCTCTGACTGACATTTCATTTAGCATAATACACTATTGGTAATTTTTACTTTAATATTTATTTTCCACCAAGCATCAATGTGGGAAGGGTGTCTCTAGCCTTTGTTTAGATAAAACTCTTCTGTTCATGCAGCAAAAAGTGGCAGTCTCAGTGTTGGGGATGTCAGGGTGGAACTCTTCCCTGACAATATTTTGTTGCACTACTAATATACAGAGGCTGAGGTTCAGGTTCAGGCATATGCTATGAATGTGTGTGTATAGAAACATATAGAAATCATATGTACATGGAACTACGTATTAAAACATACTTGTGTCTCTTTGCTCTATAAATAAATGATTACTTATTTCAACATTTAGATGGGATTTTAGCATGATAAAATAGCTTCATTATCCTTTCTAGACAATCTGATAGCAGTGCTTTTCCAGCAACCTATCCCTCCTTCCACATTTTTGATACTACACCAAGAATTTTCTCCCCATTCTGTTGAGGTAATTATCCTTGCATAATTTTGAGCAAGATTTCCTGGCAATGTACATACACAAAATTGTTGATATGGCTTGAGCTCAAATGATGCTTCTATTCAATTTGTTTACCTTTCAGCTTGAGCAGAGTTTTTGTGTCATAAGAAAAATAGCAAGAGAGAATGTCATAGTAGAAATGAACTTTTATAGATCAGTTTAAGTAAATACTGGCTGCAAACGATCCAGGAATTTTAGCATTTTCTTGGAATCCTTAACCATAATTCTTAGCCCAGAGCAAAACTTTTCTCAAGTGATGGTGAAATATCTAATTCTATTAAATCCTAATTATTCCATGGGCTAGTTTGGAATAAACTGTCTATGAGTTTTCCTGCTAAGAAATGGACTGTTTGTTTATTGCTCATTTCCCCCAAATCAAGGAAAGCTGTGGTTCTTCAATTTAGATTGATGTTGACAAGGTCCTCTTCATAACAGCAGGTGTTAGGCTATAATTGGTCATTATAGAATTATCTTTTGCTTGAAGGAATTCAAGAAACAAGAAAAGGATGTTCTTTTCTGTATATTGACTCTGGTTAAAAATCAAAAGAATGACATGAGAGCTAATATGTAAGTTAACAGAATTTGTCATTTTATTAAGCGATAAATATATTTAAAAGACACTAATGTCAGTGTGAAGATCCCTTGGAAACCACTCTTCTTGGGCCTAACGTACAAGTTATTCCTCTTACCATCATCTTTTTTTTTTTTTTTAAGATTATTTATTTATTTATTTGTCAGAGAGATCAGGAGCACAGATAGCTGCAGGCAGAACAGGCAGAGTGAGAAGCAGGCTCCCTGCTGAGCAAGGAGCCCTGATGCAGGACTCAGTCCCAGGACTCTGGGATCATGACCTGAGCCAAAGGCAGACACTCAACCAACTGAGCCACCCAGGTGCCCCTCTTTTTTTTTAATGTAAAAATTGAAAACAAAAGAGCAGTCAGTATAGGGAACAAAATGCAGCCAGATGACCTCTTCGAAGGAGTGATGAGAAACTGGGAGCCTCAGAAATTAATAGGTTAATAGTACTCAGTACTGAGTACTCAGTTCGCAACTCAGCTCGGTTGCAAATGCCTTGCTTGCAACATGTAAAGCAATTAGCACCAGCATTTCGATTAGATAACATAAAATAATATCACTTTGTAAATAACAATAAATAATTGTTCAATTGCCTCTAAGAGGACTATTACTGAGTAAAATAAAATGTTACTGGCTTAAAGTAATAAAAATAATAATATAAAAATAAAACTTTGTACTTATTTATACAATTAGGAAGGAAATGAAGGTTTAATAAGGCAAGTTTCAAATACACACTTACAATCCATTTTTAAAGTAATATTTTTAGTAAATCCTAACTCCAACGTCGGGTTTATACTTACCACCTTGAGATCCAGAGTTGTATGCTCTAACAACTGAGCCAGCCAGGTGCCCACTTATAATCCATTTTTAAAATAAAAACTTCACTAAAAAAAGATGATACTTTGCATAACCTTGCCAGTGATTTCAAAAGTCCTTAAACGTGCAGAAAATAATCATTCACCTCACATACCTAAATGAACCTTAATTATTTTCTCTGTTCCTTCTTATCCTTTTTTTTTTTTTTTTTTTGCCTGCATCACACAGTCAGCTTTCCACTCTACATGTTTGAGGTCTATTAACATTGTTGATCATGAAGATCATAAGCTGGCTTCTAATATAAATGCTGCAGGGAAACACAAACACTGTTAAGTTGCTACAGCATCCTGGGGTGAAGACCATTTTGACTGGCATGGTGTTATTTTTTCCTGAATGTAGAAATGAAATGAAGAAGGATTTTATTAGATGTACAGTTCTACCATTATGAAGAAGATTCTGTCTATAGTCCTATGGTGAAGGGCACTATCTCATTAGGAGTCCCTGCTATGCACAGGTTTTCTCAGTCCTGGGTCAGTTAATCCGTGTGTTAGCCTTGCCATCTACTAAGAAGTCCTCAAACTCTAGAGTCCCAAAGAATCCCTTAGAATGCCTATTTAGAATGCAGATTCCAGGGCCTTATCCCAAAAGCTTCTCTTCTGGCAAGTCCTTATTTAAAGTCGTTAGTCTGGGGTCTTCCTTAGAGAAACACTACTGTAGGAACTCCTCCTTATTTCCAGTCTGGGTTCTGGATTCTTCATTCCAACTGCAGGCAAAGGTATCTCTTAATATATTGTTCTTTTAATAATATTTGAAGCAATTTCAGTCAGGGGCTATTTCGTTGGTGCTACTGTTGCTGTTTTATTCAGTATTTTATGTGACAATAAAAAACTAGAGTAGTTTATTATTTGATCTATTTTATAGAAGGCACCATTTATAATTTGGCTCACTAAAGAATTAACATTATATATATGTGTGTATATATATATACACACATACATACATACATATAAATAAATAAGTGGAAATTTCTTTGCCTAGCCTCATTCCCAGGAAGTCGCCTTTATGGTAATTGTACTTGGAAGTTCCTCTTCCTTCTTTGCCTTGATTCCCTGTCACCAGTTTCTCTTCTTTCATATCCCATTCTGATGAATATCAGAATAGTCATTTGCTTCTATCATGGCTTTTGTAATAAGTCAGAGAATCCTCTCTTTGTGTCGGACCTCTTCCACTTAAAACATCCTTGGCCCTTCATGTAACCAAAGGAATTATAATTAAAATACTTGCCAAGAAATGAGATTATAAACAGTGGGCTTTCAGTATTTGTTGTAAGCCTCTTGGCATAGGCATCCCAAGCATATGACTGGTATCCTTTTTGCAGTGAGTACAGCTCATAATTTCTCTTGCCAATAGGTAGCCCATACATTTTGTATTTCTATTCTAATGTCCCAAATGACACAAAAAGGTACTTCTCCACCTGGGTGGCTAAGTCGGTTAAGGTCTACTTTGGGCTCAGTCATGATCTCAGGGTTTTGGGATGGAGTCCCGCATCGGGCTCCCTGCTCAGTAAGGAGTCTGCCTCTCCCCCTCCCCCAGCTCATGCACTCTCTCACTCTATCTCTCTCTCAAATAAATAAAATCTTTAAAAAATGTACATTATCTTCAAGTGTTTTGGGTTAATAAATATATATGAATTGTAAATTATACTTAAATTCCCTTAATGAATCAAACTGATAGTTCTCCTGTTTTGTAAAAATAAATGTCTATTTGAAAGTGGAAAAGCTATGCAAGGAAAAAAAATTAATTCTTATTTTATGAGGTAATTATGTTGTTTTCATTCTATATCGACATTTACAAGTTCTGGGTACCATGAGAGCAAGTATTTATGATCATGTTTGACCATAAGGCATCACTTCTAAACAGATATAAAATTTTATATGATTATGCTTTATTGTGATTGACTGCAATAATTTTCTCAAGTGGTATATATATGATAATCCAATTTTCATTCAAACTATGGGTGTAGGCTGTCAAGCATAAGTAAACTCCACATTGTCCTGTATCACTTTTGCCAAACCTTCTCTGACCACCAAGCCTAATCCAGCAAGAAAAATCGTCACTGCCTCCTCTGCTGTATTTTAGCACTTTTGCCATTATAATAGAATTATTTGTCTACAAGCTTATCTTAGTCACCTTGGGCCACTATAACAAAATTCAACAGACTGGGTGGCTTAAACAACATTTATTTCTCACAGCCTTGGAGGCTGAGATGTCCAAGATCATGGTTCTGGCAAATTTGACTCCTTGAGAGAACTCTCTTCCTCATTTGCAGATGGCTGCCTCCTCTGTGTCTTCACATGGCCGAGAGAGAGAGAGAGAGAGAGAGAGAGAGTGAGTTAGGTGGTGGTGGGGGGGGTTGTGGAGGAGAAAGCCTAAGTGTCTCTTATTCTTCTAAGGACACTAATCTCATTTTTGTGAACCAACCCCCATGACTTCCTCTAAACCTGATTACTTCCCAAAGGCCCCACTTCATCACATTGAGGGTTAAGGCTTCAACATATGAATTTTAGGAAGGACAGAAATATTTAGTCTACAACAAAACCTGTATGTTCCAACAAGCCGAGAGCTCCTGAGAAATAGAGGCCTTTATTTATTAGACTTTCAATTCCTACTGTTTAGCATAGTGGTTGGCAATATACTCAGATAAATGAACTAAATAAAGAACACTGTTTAGTACAATTCTGTTTACATCTATTTACATCTATATGTATTTCAATCATATTTTTTGGATGGTGATATCATTTGACAGAGCAGTTGACAATCTACAGTTAAAGAAACTTTGATTGAAAGAGTCTATTTATATCAATATGTATATTTAAAGAGTTTCTTACACCAAACAAAAGAGAAAGAGAGAGTAGTGACAAGGAAAGTGTTTCATTGTGTGACTTAGTCTCATGTTTTTTTTTTTTCCTTTTAGAAAGTTGCATTCATAAATGAAAATATGTTTTTTTTTTACCACTAGAAAGGTGGCATTTTTGCTACAGGGTAAGGCCCTTAGTTTGTGAGTTTTATGCAATATTCCATTCTGTGAAAAAAAGTAATAAAATTATTACACAGACAATGTTACACGAATAATCAATGGATTATTATTACATCAGACAATCACTATATTTTGCCAAAATTGGCAGGGTTTTTTTTTCCCAATAAACTCTTGCTAAATGAGTCCTATCAAGACAAGCTTGATTTTATATATATTTGTATATATAAAGTAAACATATTTATTCTCAATACTCCTTATGAAGAAAAGAATTGCCTACCTACTCTCATGCTTTGTTTTAGTGATGTTCTTCAATTAAAATGCACACATAGGAAAAAATAGAAAAAAATGTAGAATCTGCTTTTCCATATGGGTTTGGAAAGGTAAAGGGAACAATGGTAGCGCATAAAGTGGGAAGCATGTGTCTGTGTGTTTACCGTAGCGGTCATCTAGGATTTTAATTTTCAACTGTATGCCCAAGCCCTAGCAATGGGTAGGGCTGAAGTGAGATATGGCCATGGGTAATATTTTAAAACTATCCTCAGGTGATTCTGTTGTGTATTAGAGACAAAAAAAACTGGTTCCCAGGGGTCTGAGAATCTATTGTAACTATCAGTAGTTTTTAAGAGCCATCTTGGTAATGCCTTTGATTATTTTCCCATGGAAATGTGTTCCTTATGTCATCTGGGAAGAAAACCAGTGAATCCTACATGTGATCCTCCCCTAAAACCCACTTCTAGTGTTAGATTCTTTATAAACTGATCCTGGCTCCCATTCTAGGAAGAGTTATAAATATCAGTTCTTTGTTTTCTGCCCACAATAGTTAACATTTTCAAGGATTTAATTACATTCTCTACTTACCTCTTTAGGTTTGTTTCAAGTCATGTTGAAAATCATCCTAAAATCCATGCCAAGTTTTATTTCTAATAGTGATATTGAGAACTTTGTCATTTTCTACTTTCTCTTGTAATTTTTTTTTCAAATACCAGTGATTATTGGATAGTAACATAGACAAAGAGATTTGGCAGATTCTCTGGTAAACAAAGTAGACTTTGTTCATTGCAGTATTGTTAACTTTATTATAATTTCATTCATTTTTTCGAAAATAAAGTACTAATAATGTTTAAAGAAACAGTTTATTTGAAGGGCAGTATTAATTAAATCTTCACTAATGCACATGTATATGTACATAACAGTAAGTCAAACAGCTTAACTATGGTTATACTCTTAAGTAGAAACTTAGATAATAAGGTTAGAAGAACTTGATGTGCAATGTCCCCTTATGTTCATATGTAAACTTTCTGCTTCAAATAAGCATTCCAAGACTGGAGTCTGCATGGCACAGATGGTAGAATGACGCCATGATTTCCAATCTGCTCTTTAGTGAAGATATGTCATATGTTTATCGATGATTGCAAGTATATTGGCACATTAAAACTTCATATTTAGTACTATAAAATCTAATGTAAATTGGGTAAAGAAGTTGCTACTTTTGTGAAAAGTACAGAATAGATGCTTTGGGTTCTAGTAAGAAACAGAATTGTCCATTTACACAATTATTGTAGACACAGGGATATATGAGAGTTAAATGCAGAGAGTGATCTGAAATAAATATACACATTTCAGACCAGAGGATGGATGAATAGTTGAAAGATTACTCAATATCAAGCTAATTCCATCCAGCATGCCATTTGAATCCTATTGCCAAAGATGATTATTTATCAGGAAAAACAGACTCCCAATACTAGAGTCCTTGCATTTTAATTTGCCCTTATTAAAGGAAGGAGTTTTTCATTCCTGGAATATAACCAACATCTGCTAAGAAAGAAGTCTTTAGGCAATACTGAAAGTGCATACTTTGTTACCATTAACTTGTATGGCCAATCATCAAACCCTTAATAATATATATTGTCTTAGTAATATATATTAGTGTTTAGAGATCGATGTGTGTTGTTACTATCCAAAGCTGGGTTCTTACATGGAAAAAAAGTGGCACTCGAGTTTAGTGAATAACTTCTGTCATAGATCAGTATTAACTAAGCTTTACCAAATGAATAAGGAAAGTTGTATTGAAGATGTCATGAGGGAAAAACAAAAAAGGGTTTTAAATACGGGACATTGGAGGGGCTCCTGGGTGGCTCAGTGGGTTAAAGCCTCTGCCTTAAGCTTGGGTCATGATCTCAGGGTCCGGGGATGGAGCCCGCATCAGGCTTTCTGCTCGGCAGGGAGCCTGCTTCCTCCTCTCTCTCTGCCTGCCTCTCTGCCTACTTGTGATCTCTCTCTCTCAAATAAATAAATAAAATCTTTTTAAAAGAGAGAGAGAGAGAGAGATTGGGGACTGTAAAGAGTCTGCAACTCTAAAGCTGTAACTAAAATTCTGCCAGATTTGGTTGACGCTCAGCTGTGGGCAGATATGTACCCTGTTTTAAGAGTTTCCGTGAAAGCCTCAGGAAGTAACACAGGAATGGATTTATAGCTATCATCTATTCATGGAAAGATGCCTGGGGACAAAGTGGCTCCAGCCACCTTTGATTTATAGTAAGCAGGTACAAAAGTGCATGGTTAATGGGACAGTTCCCACTTACATAGTCCTCTCCTGCAGTCACTGAGTCTTCTTACTTCCTCTCTCTCTCTTAACCACCTCAAAAACACCTAGATTAAGGCACCTTGAGAGAATATTAAAATATCAAGTACTCAAGATACTTTGCTCAACCAGATATACCTACAGCATCCCTCCCATCCTGTATTAATCTAGAAGGTTACTTATGCAGTACAACAGATTGAGGCAGCCTTCCCCAAAGCTCATCACTTTGAATGTTAAAGGATTGGTTTTACATCAAGTTAAAACCTGCATACTATAATTTGTGTATAAAAAGCAAAAATATACATCCACTTTCAAATGGAATGCCATTCAAGTTTATGCTAAGTGCTTATATGTCTTTATAAGTATTTCAAGCAAAATAAGTTTCAACTTATCAGGGTTTTCCCCCAACCCCTGTAATTTTTTCTTGAATTTAAAAGAAACATAAGAGGAGCAAATTTGTCTTTAAATTTCTGCCTTGACAGCACATTTAAGTATTTAGAGCTGACATCATCTTAAATGTGTAACTTACATAATGAATGAAGCTAGGCCAGACTTCCCAAAAGTGTATTTTTAAGAACAATGATCCCATAAGATGTTGAATGAAAAACACATTGTTGGAATATGACAGTTTTGTTTTTCTCTTTAGAAGGTCACAACAAAGCATTAAAAGTTCCTGTAGCGATGGGGCACCTGGGAGGCTCAGTTGTTAAGTGTCTGCCTTCGACTCAGATTATGATCCTAGGGTCCTGGGATCGAGGCCCTTATTGGGACTCCCTGCTCAGTGGGAAATCTGCTTCTCCCTTTCCCATTCTCTCTGCTTGTTTTCCCTCTCCCGCTGTATCTCTATCTATGAAACAAACAAACAAACAAAAAATGCCGGTAGTGAGAACAAATTGGTGGTTACCAGAGACAAGAGGGCTTGAGGGGACAAAATGAGTGAAGAGGATTAAAAAGTACAAGCTTCTACTTATAAAATAAATGAGTCATGGAGATGTAACATGGGAATATAGTTAGTACAGCATGGGAATATAGTCAGTAATGTATTACCTTTGTAAGGTGATAGATGGTAACTAGACTTATGGTGGTGAGCATTTTGCAATGTATGCAGATGTCAAAATCACTGTGTCATAGACCTGAAACTAATGTATTGTATATCATTTATACCTCAATAAATTACAAAGTTTTAAAAAAAAATCTGTAGCAAAAATAAAAAATCTTTTACTAGGTTTAATCCCAATTTTTTCTAAACTTAAATCACCAAAATATACTGCTTTTAACAAGTAATACATAGAAGCTTTCTAAGGGACAGGAATTTTATGAAACCCACTTTCATAGACCCATGACTAGAATATTCTGTGCCTTTATTAACTATATTAGTACGGGGGTTGCATAATACTTGACCATTTGTTTTAAAAAATAGTATAAAAGACTGAGTGCTTATCTTGACTTGATATTATTAGCAGAAATTCATGGTCTTCAATTTATGTAGAACAGATATTTATGCATTGATAGGATTTTGTAGAAATTCCTTCACCTATCACTGCTATCATGTAAAAATATATCTTTTCAAGACACCTTTTATTTTATAACATACCTTTAAAAGCCAGAGAATATGCCTAACATTACCCCTGAGCTTTACTGTGGGAAATTCTTTACTTTGATTCGTGCATTGATAAAGAGAGAAAAGTAAGCTAGGACTTGGAATTTTGTCCCCTACCAGCTTACACAGTTAAAATCCACTCTGGGTGTTGGCCAAAGAAACCTGAGTAACAGTGGGATTCAATGGAATGGTGATTTGTTTGTTTGTTCTTAGAATGGTGATTTAATATGTCTTTCAAAAGCAAAACAAGGTAGGTAGTTTCAGTACCATCACCAACCCAGTGATTAGTGCTTAGCTTCCATCCTCACAAATCATATTATGGTCCTAACATGGATTCTACAGACCTCACAAAAGAGTGTTCACTAGATGAGAAAATCCCTCTTTAACATGTTTTCCTGGTAACCACAATCAACAAACCCTGCTTACATTCTAGTGAGGATTGTGGATTTCTATATGTATTTTATTATTTTAGCTGAGAAAGTGTACAGTCTCAATAATACGAGAGTCTCTGAATAAAGGATAAAAGAATAATATGTAATCAGTAGTGTCTCCCGATGGTGATTAAATGAACAGTCAACTAGGGTATGACCATGACCATGGGTGTCTAACTGTTATATCTGGTGGGCACACTCCAAGCATAAGTAAAATCATCCATGGGCAAGATGCAAGTAAAGCAAATATTTCATAAATAAGATATAACTCTGTTCTTTAAAATGCACTAGAAACATTGAAAAAAAAAGTCATGGACTGGGAGTAAAAAATAATCACAATACTAATATCTAAAAAAACTTGTATCTTTAAAATATTAAACTCCTACATATTAGTAAAAAACAACTTTTTTTTTTTTAATGGGCAGACTAGAAAAACAGGTACTTTATAAAAGAGGGTATTCAAGGGGCGCCTGGGTGGCTCAGTTGGTTAAGCAACTGCCTTTGGTTCAGGTCACGGTCCCGGAGTCCCGGGATCGAGTCCCGCATCAGGCTCCCAGCTCCATGGGGAGTCTGCTTCTCCCTCTGACCTTCTGGCTTCTCATGCTCTCTCTCACTGTCTCTCTCTCAAATAAGTAAATAAAAATCTTTAAAAAAAAAAGAGGGTATTCAAATGGTCAAAAGCATATGAGGATGGGCCTAACTTAATTAGTAATTAAGAAAATGCTATGAAAAGCAATGAAATACTACAGCAAACCACATGTTGGGGCAAATGTGTAGATTGTGTGGAGCTCCCAAGTAATACTGGTTCAAGTGTGAATTAGTATGTTTGGAAATATCTACCAGATCATAATTTGCATTTCCCCTATGAGCTAGCCATTCCTCTCATATGTATAGACCCAAGAAAGATTAGTGCATATATACAAAAAAAATAACATGTATAGGACTAATTAGTGCATATATCCAACAAAATAACATGTATAATATATTGTACATGTAAATTTGTAAAATTGTTGCCCATAGTAAAACTTAAAACAACATAAAATTCCCTGCATATTAAAATAGATCAATAAAATGCAGTATATTTGTATAGTGGAATTATACACAATCATAAATAAAAAAGAACTACTGTTTGCAAGAAAACAAATATCATAGACATAATGTTAACTAAAAGATAAAGACTATTTGCCATATGATTTCATTTACATGAAGTTGAAGAACTAGTCACAGGTACCTATAATGACAGAGGTTAGAAGAGAGGCGTTTTCCACTGGAGCTGGTGGGAACATAGAATTAACTGGGAAAGAGTGTGAGGAAGCCTTATGGTGTACTAGAAGTGGTCAGGGCTCTTTTCCGTTCTTACTTGTTTATGGAAATGTGCAGAAGTTTTATTGTACCTAGTTTTCTAGCTATGCATTGAATCCCCATAAAGTATTTCTATTTAGTACACATTCAGCTTCTGCTAAAATACTTCAGAGATAGCAAATACTAATTTTTCTATCTCCCCTTTTGCCTACTCAAGCCCCTGAAAAAAACATTAATATCTGTTCTTTAATTCAAGCTTTAAAACAGAGCCAGGCTTTTAACTAGTACCTGATAAACAGTATTTAATTTCCACCATCTACCTTTGGATGTGGCTCTGACCAAGTCTTTTCTAAACAAGGGTGGCTGGCACTGAAGAAAAAAAAATTAGTCATTTTACATATTTTAAAACAAAAATTCTATTTCCTTTTGTAATTTAAAGAAATTTCTAAACAATATTTAGCGTCTGGTCAATCTGAATAACATCTTTTATTTATTATAGACATATGGAATTTCTCAGAATGCTATTGTTAGAAATCTCACGGAGCTGTGAAAAAAATTATCTCACATTTGATCAATATGTACTTACACATGTGCCATTAACTGCCATTTCTCTCAGCCTTCAGTGGACATTTTTATGAGCCACATGAGCCATAACCTTGCTTTATTATAACCAAAAATAAGAAGAGATCTCAATAGTACAATAATGCCCACAACAATAGAGGGCATGGTTAAGAAGCACTCATTGTCAAAGATTCCATAATAGGATCTACAAATGATAAAGAGATCCAATGCAGGATAAATTTTGGTGTAAAATCCCCTTAAGTACTATTTAAAATCAAAGCCAATATGCAAGGAAAAAAAGTTTTAAGGTGTAAGTGAACACTGAAGCAGAGTTTGTTGAAGGAAGGAAGGAAGGAAGAGAGGGAGAGAGGGAGGAAGGGAGAGAAGAGAGGGAGGAAGGGAGAGAAGAGAAGGGTAGGAGGGAAGGAGGGAAGGGGGAAGGAGGCAGGAGGGAGGGAAGGAAGGGGTGAGCAGAGGACAGGTAATGGAATGGGGTTTGGACAAGTGGGAATATTGTGCTGATAAACGAAAAGAAGGCATATTGAGGGAAAAATCCTTCCTTTGATGAAAAGAGTATAGAATTTTCTATCCTTGGGAACCTAGGGGACAACAGCCTGGTGCTGTTCCCATCGAAGAAACAGTAATGTTTACATTTGTTGAGTGTTTCATTATGTCAATGTGTAGGTCTCAAAGTATGATTCAAACCAGCAACGTCACCTGTAAACTTGTTAGAAATGTAAATTCTCAGGCTTCACAGCAAACCAACTAAATCACAGTTCTTGAGGGTGGTCTTTTTGTTATTATTTTGCTTTGGGTTTTTCCCCCCACCAATTTCAAAGGAATGACAAAGGTTTTTTAAAATATTAACATCTTCCAATCAGCAAGATTATTGTAAATCACAACACTGACAGCCTCATTCAGGAATTCAAAATGCCCCTTTCCTCTGGTCCTCTTTGTAGGCTCTGGTAGGGCCATTGAGAGAGGACAGCAGGCCCTGAGGATATGGCCACAAAGTGTGGAGAAGGGTGGAAATGGGAAATTGTACAACAAACCCCTTCACTTCATTCTCCCTGGAATCATCTCTGTCTCAGAATATACAAATAACCATTCTTTCCTGAAAGGAATTAGGCCTTCTCAAAGCTTTGGCCAAGAATATGTATTCCCAGCTCAGTTTCCAGGGCAACACCCCCTGGAGAAGGACGGTGGAGAGCTGTGGGGGACTTTCCGCTTTGGGGAATCCATCTCTGATTATCAGGGTCTTTCCTGCTGGTGTTCCTCTGATAATACCTCTTCCCCTACCCCTCTCTGCCTGCTAAACTTGCAGTCTCTTCAAATGGGTAACCAACCTTTACTAAAAACTAAGGGGGCTTAGGGTTGTTAACAGAACTGGTTCTGTGCCATTAATTACTCATTCTCTATCCAAGAGATAGAGAATCAGATATACTCTGATAACATCTGATATAATGATGATGGCAATAACTGAGCAAATGTCTCAAATGTGTTTCCATTATATCTTATGGCTTCTGAAAACATCTCTGGGTACTTCCTTCCTAGCCCTGCTCATAATGTCTTGCTTAATGTTAATTTCAACCCTGGAGGTAGTTCTATAAGATCTCCAGGTGATTTTGATACAGTCTTAAGGTTGAGAGACATTATATTAAGCAAGACATTCATTGCTTCTTGTTCTCCTCAATGATTCTATAAAAGAGCTGTTGTTAATGCTCTGCCTTCCCAATGAAGAAATGGAAACTTTAAGAGGCTCAGTATTCTGTTCAAGGTAATACAGCTGATATGCAAAACAGTTGAGGATAAAACCCACATTTGTCAAACTATAAACCTTGTATTTTTAGTCATTCCTCTGAAGCCTTGTGAACGAAAGTTCCTTAAATTTCAATAAATATTTGTAATACCCAACCCACAATTCCTAAAATATAATTCCAGTTGCTAAAGCATCATCTTCAAAAGATGTAGGTGCCCTTCACCTCCAATGATTGGCAAAATAGAAGTCTTAAAATACAAATAGCTGGTTGAGGAAATGCTTTATGTATGTATGTAGGTAAGTAGGTAGGTAGCTAGGTAAATTCAGGCATTTGAGTTAGGTTAATTTCTTCACTAAAGTACAGTGTTTCCTGTAGTAATAAATGGGACACTCTGCTATTGGCTCTTAAGTCCTAGGAAAGACATTTTCCACCCCTTGGGCTAAACTTCCCTGAGTTTCTGTATTCCCTGTTATCTACTTCCTCACTCATGTAGCTGTCTCAGCCTCCGATAATAATATGGCTGCTACTACATCTTTCAACTAAAAT
Organism: Mustela nigripes; assembly: GCF_022355385.1. Taxonomy (NCBI): domain Eukaryota; kingdom Metazoa; phylum Chordata; class Mammalia; order Carnivora; family Mustelidae; genus Mustela; species Mustela nigripes. The sequence continues at coordinate 95,862,934 of NC_081575.1, forward strand.
GGATTTTGCCAAGGTCCATATCACAACCTGCCTTATCTCACCACTCTGCAGCAATGGTTGTTAACCAGTCCCTCCTTATTGGGAAGCTCTTCTCCCTTGGCTTCTGCAATATTGTACTGTTATAGTTTTCTTCCTATGTCTTTCCACTGCCTTCATCATTTTCTTGGAGTGATCCTCTCACTTTGTCAATCTGTTTTCATGTGGAGTTTCAACTTTAACTTTCAGTCAGCATACTGTTCTTGATCTCATCCAAACCTGTACTAATAACAATTCTTAATGATGATGCCTAAACTTTTGTCTCCAACTAAAATCTTTCCCTTGAACTATAGACCTATATCCCTCTGCCTGTCAACTATACCCATTTATTTCACATACTCACATTAAAATCAGTTCACTCAAGCTCAACAACCTCATGCCAATAATGCTTCTCTCACCATGTGTCCAATTTGTCAGGTTTTTCAGTGTTATCTTTGAGGGTTCCTTCCCTTTACATCACTGCTCTGACACTACCTTTGTTTAAGCCACGGTTGGTTCCTGCCTGGATTATGGTATTTGCCCTAAAGCTGATGATCAGTTTCTCCTTGCCATATGATTCAGTTTTCCATGCCACAGCCAGCATGCTTTCTAAAAATTCATTATCTCTTTGTCATTCACCAACTAGAAAGCTTCTGTGATTTCCTCAAGGTAAATTTATTTTTTACTTTTTAAAAAGATTTTATTTATTTATTTGACAGACAGAGATCACAAGTAGGCAGAGAGGCAGGCAGAGAGAGGAGGAAGCAGGCTCCCTGCTCAGTAGAGAGCCCGATTCAGGGCACCATCACCGGACTCAGCCCAGGGATCATGACCTGAGCCGAAGGCAGAGGCTTTAACCCACTGAGCCACCCAGGTGCCCCTCCTCAAGGTAAATTTAATTGAGTAACTAGTTTATTTCATCCATTATTTTTCTTCATCAAGCTAATCTATTGGTATTTCCTATTCCTTGATATTGAGAGCTTAAAGTTCAAGAATAAATTGGCCATATATGTATTTTAACTTAGGAACTTCCTTTAACTGATAATCATTGTTTAAGTGGTTCACAAATTACCCAGAGGAGCAGGGTCTATTGTGATCAGTGGGCATGATATAGAGTGGGGTTTTTTTGCTGATTAATTAATTTGAATTATAGCTGCCACACAGTGTTGCATTAATTTCAGGTGTATAACACAGTAGTGTGACAACTCTATATATTACACTGTGCTCAAGTGTAGCTACCATCAGTCGCTGTACAACACTATAACAAAAATGCCGACTTTATTCCTTATGCTATACCATTCACCCCCCTGACTTATTCATTCCATAAAAGAAAGCCTCGACCTCCCACTCTCCTTTACTCATCTTGACCAACTCCCCATTCTCCTACATTCTGGCAGTCATTAGTTTGTTCTCTGTATTTATGAGTCTGTTTCTATTTTTTTGTTTGTTCATTTGTTTCTTAAATTCCAAATATAAGTGAAATCATATGGTATTTGTCTTTCTCTGAGCTAATTCAGTTAGCATAATACCCTTTAGGTCCATCCATGTTGTTGCACATACCAAGATCTCTTTTTTATGGCTAAGTAGTATTTCGTTGTGTGTGAGTACATTGTGTGTGTGTATATGAACCTCACTCACATCTTTATCCATTCATGTATTGATGGACACATAGTTTGCTTTCAGATCTTGGCTATTGTAAATAATGCTGCAATGAACATGGGTGTGCATATATCTTTTCAAATTAGTATTTTCATACCCAGTAGTAGTTACTACATTGTATTGTCTTTATATTTTTAAGTTTTGGAAAAACATTCATACTGTTTCTTTTTTTTTAATGTATAATGTATTATTTACCCCAAGAGTAGAGGTCTGTGAATCATCAGTCTTACACAATTCACAGCACTCACCATAGCATATACCCTCCCCAATGCCCATAACACAGCTACCCTACCTTCCCCTGAACACCCCCATAGAAACCCTCAGTTTGTTTCCTGAGATTAAGAGTCTTTTATGGTTTGTCTCCCTCCTGATCCCATCTTGTATCATTTGTTCCCTCCCTACACACCAAGACCCCCCATTCTGCCTCTCAGAATCCTCATATCAGAGAGATCATATGACAGTTGTCTTTTGCTGATTGACTTATTTTACTTAGCATAATACCCTCTAGTTCTAACATCATCATTGCAAATGGCAAGATTTTGATTTTGATGGCTACATAGTATTCCATTGTGTGTGTGTGTGAGTGTGTAGTCCATCGTGTGTGTGTGTGTGTGTGTGTGTGTGTGTGTGTGTAATCTCCCACTTCTTTATCCATTCATCTTTTGATGCACATCTAGATTTTTTCCATAGTTTGGCTATTGTGGACATTGCTGCTATAAACATTCGGGGACATGTGCCACTTCGGATCACCACATTTTTATCTTTAGGGTAAATATCTAGTAGTGCAATTGCTGGGTCATAGGGTAGCTATGCAACTTTTGGAGGTACCTCCATACTGTTATTCCATGAGGGGCTTCACCAGCTTCCATTCCTGCCAACAGTGTAGGAAAGTTCCCCTGTCTATGCATCCTTGCCAACATCTGTTATTTCCTAACTGGTTAATTTTAGCCATTCTTACTGGTGTGGGGTGGTATCTCACTGTGGTTTTGATTTGTAGTTACCTGATGCCAAGGGACATTGAGCACTTCTTCATGTGTCTGTTGGCCATTTAGATGTCTTCTTTGCGAAATGTCTGTTCATGTCTTCTGCCTATTT
>NC_081575.1:95866102-95944008 GCF_022355385.1 Mustela nigripes
AACTTTTTTCTATTTCTTTGTGTCTTCCTCAATTTCTTTCATGAGTAATCTATGGTTTTCTGAGTACAGATTCTTTGTCTCTTTGGTTACATTTATTCCTAGGTATCTTTTGGTTTTGGGTGCAATTGTGAATGGGACGGACTCCTTAATTTCTCTTTCTTCTGTCTTGCTGTTGATGTGTAGAAATACAACTGATTTCTGTGCATTGATTTTATATCCTTTCACTTTACTGAATTCCTATATGAGATCTAGCAATTTTGGAGTGGAGTCTTTTGGGTTTTCCACATAAAGTATCATATCATCTGCAAAGAATGATTGACTTCTTCTTTGCTTATTTGAATGCCTTTAATTTCTTTTTGTTGTCTGATTGCTGAGGCTAGGACTTCTAGTACTATGTTGAGTAGCAGTGGTGATAATGGACATCCCTGCCGTGTTCCTGAACTTAGCAGACAAACTCTCAGTTTTCCCCATTGAGAATTATATTCATGGTGGGTTTTCCTAGATGGCTTTGATGATGTTGATGTGTGTACCCTCTATGTCAACACTGTGAAGAGTTTTGATCAGAAAGGATGCTGTACATTGTCAAATGCTTTTTCAGCATCTATTGAGAGTATCATATGATTCTTGTCCTTTCTTTTATTAATGTACTGTATCACACTGATTGATTTGCAGATGTCTAATCACCCTTGGAGCCCAGGAATAAACCCCACTTGGTCATGGTGAATAATCCTTTCAATGTACTGTTGGATCCTATTGGCTAGTATTTTGGCGAGAATTTTTATATCCATGTTCATCTGTGATATTGGTCTGTAATTCTCCTGTTTGATGGGGTCTTTGTCAAGGTAATCCTGGACTCATAAATGAGTTTGGAAGTTTTCCTTCCATTTCTATTTTTTTGGAACAGTTTTGGGAGAATACGTATTAATTCTTCTTTAAATGTTTGGTAGCATTCCCCTGGGAAGCATCTGGTCCTGGGCTCTTGTTTGTTGGGATATTTTTGCTGACTGTTTCAATTTCCTTACTGGTTATGGGTCTGTTCCGGTTTTTTATTTCTTCCTGGTTCAGTTTTGGTAGTTTATATGTCTCTAGGAATACATCCTTTTCTTCCAGATTGTCAAATATGCTGGTGTATTGTTGGTCATAATACTTTCTTATAATTGTTTGTATTTTTTTGGTGTTGGTTGTGATCTCTCCTCTTTCATTCATGATTCTATTAGTTTGGGTCCTTTATCACTTCTTTTTGATAAGTCTGGCCAGGGTTTTATCAATCTCATTAATTCTTTCAAAGAACCAGCTCCTACTTTCATTGATTTGTTCTCCTGTCCTTTTGGTTTCTATTTCATTGATTTCTGTTCTGATCTTTATTATTTCTCTTCTCCTGCTGGGTTTAGGCTATCTTTGCTATTCTTTCTCCAGCTCCTTTAGGTGTGGGGTTAGGTTGTGTACTTGAGACCTTTCTTGTTTCTTAAGAAAGGCTTGTATTGCTATATACTTTCCTCTCAGGATGACCTTTGTTGTGTCCCACAGATTTTGATCAGTTGTGCTTTCATTTTCATTTGTTTCCATGAATATTTTCAATTCTTCCTTAATGTCCTGGTTGACTCATTCCTTCTTTAGTACTTCTTTTAGTACTTATTTTAGTACTCTTCAGCCTCCAAGTATTTGAGTTCTTTCTAACTTTCCTCTTGTGATTGAGTTCTAGCTTCAAAGCATTGTGGTCTGAAAATATGCAGGGGTGATCCCGATCTTTTGGTCCCAGTTAAGACCTGATTTGTGACCCAGGATGAGATCTATCCTGGAGAATGTTCCATGTGCACTGGAGAAGAATATGTATTGTGTTGCTTTGGGATGGAATGTTCTGAATGTATCTGCAAGATCCATCTGGTCCAGTGTGTCACTTAAAGTTTTATTTCCTTGTTGATCTTTTGCTTAGATCATCTATTCATTGTGTTTTTGTTGATTATTTCTTTGATTTTGTTATCAGTTGGTTAATATGATTGGCTGCTCCCATGTTAGGGGCATTGATATTTAAAATTGTTAGATTTTCTTATTGGGAAGACCCTTTATTTATGGTACGTTTATGGTCCTTCGTCATCTCTTATTATAGTCTTTGGCTTAAAATTTAATTTATCTGATATATGGATTGCCACCCCAGCTTTTTTTGATGTCCATTAGCATGGTAAATAGTTTTCTACCCCCTCACTTTAAGTCTGGAAGTGTCTTTGGGTCTAAAATGAGTTTCTTGCAGACAGTGTATCGATAGATCTTTCTTTCTTTTCTTTTTTTTTTTTTTTTAAACCCTTCTGCTACCATGTGTCTTATGATTGGGGCATTTAGCCCATTTACACTTGGGGTAACTATTGAAAGATATTAATTTAGTGCCTGTCAGGTGACTGTTACTGTATATTGTCTCTGTTCCTTTCTGGTCTGTTACTTTTAGGCTCTCTCTTTGCTTAGGGGAGCCCTTTCAATATTTCCTATAGGGCTGGTTTGGTGTTTGCAAATTCTTTTAGTTTTTGTTTATCCTAGAAGCTTTTTATCTCTCCTTCTATTTCCAATAACAGCCTAGCTGAATATAGTATTCTTGGCTGTATATTTTTTCTTGTTTAGTGCTCTGAATATATTATGCCAGTCCTTTCTGACTTTCCAGGTCTCTGTGGGTAGGTCTGCTGCCAGTCTAATATTTCTACCATTGGATAATACAAACCTCATGTCCTGAGCTCCTTTCAGGATTTTCTCTTTGTCACTGAGATTTGTAAGTTTTACTATTAGATGATGGGACATGGACCTATTTTTATTGATTTTGAGAGGGGTTCTTTATGTTTCCTGGATTTTCATGCTTGTTCCCTTCACTAGATTAGGGAAACTCTCTCCTATAATTTGCTCCAATATATCTTCTGCCCCGTCTTTCTTTCTTCTTCTTTTGGGATCCCAATTATTCTAATACTTTTTCATCTTATGGTATCACTTATCTCTTGAATTCTTCCCTCATGGTCCAATAGTTAGTTTTCTCTCTTTTTCTCAGTTTCTTTATTCTCCATCATTTGGTCTTCTATATCACTAAATCTGTCTTTTGCCTCATTTATTTCAGGAGTAAGAACCTCCATTTTTTATTGTACCTCATTAATAACTTTATTTTTTATTTCAACTTGGTTAAATTTTATTTCTTTTATTTCTCCAGAAGGGATTTTATTTTTCTAGAAATGGATTCTCTAGTATCTTCCATGCCTTTTTGAGTACAGCTAACACCTTGGTAATCATCATTCTGAACTCTAGATTTAACATCTTACTCATATCTGTATTGTCTAGGACCGTAGCCTTGGTACTGCCTCTTATCCTTTTTTTGAGATGAGTTTTTCCACCTTGTCATTTTATCCAGATAAGAATAGATTAATGATAGAACAAAATACTAAAAGGGTATCAATGACCCCAGAAAAATATACACTAACCAAATTGGAAGAGAACTGAAATTGGGAGAATGAAGGGAAAAAAAAATTGTGTGTGTGTGTGTGTGTGTATTAGATTGAGTAGAACAAACCCCCATGCTTGATTTTGGGTGTATTTTGGTTTCTCAGAAGAAACTGCCTCACAAAATTTTTAAAAATGACAAATCTATATTTATGCAAAATAAGGGTAAGCATAATGAAAGGATGGATTATGACTGCAAAGATGAGAATTTTAAAAGATTCTAAAAAAAAGAATTGATAAGAAGTTGGTTGAAAAAAAGAAAAAAAATAAAGGAAAGAATGTGACTGGAAACTAGTTTCCAGTCTAGGCTGGAGACTAGAACAAAACCATGCATTAGATTTAGGGTATATTTTAATCTGTTAGAAGAAACTGTATGCCAAAATTTCAAAGAATGAAAAACCTATATGTGTACAAAAAATAAGACTAAATACAATGAAGGCAAATATGATTATAACAATGAAAAATTTAAAAAGATTTTTAAAAAGATATTGATAAAATAAAATAGTTAAAGAACTTTAAAATAGGAAAGAGTAAAAATTAAAAAAAAACAGAATGGAAAAAAAAGATTTAAAAAATTTAACTTTGAAAATCTAAAGTATCATAAGGAAAAAGCCATGAATTCCATATGCTGTATTCTGTATTTCTGAGGTTTTGCAGTTCTCATTGATCTGTGAACTGGGTCTTGGCTGGATATTCTTGTTGATATTCTAGGGGAGAGGACTGTTGCATTGATTCTCAAATATTTTTGTCCAAGGCGGAATTGCACCACCTTTGCCAGAGACAAGGCTAAGTAATCTGCTCATGTTTGCTTTCAGTGGCTTTTGTTCCCTGAATGCTTTCTATACAGCTTTGGAGGAGGAGAATGAAGATGGTGGCCTCCCAATCTCCAGTGCTGGAGAAGCTGAGAGCTCAGGGTCCCACGCCTCAGTGCATCCTCAGAGGAAATATAGTCAGTCTCTCCTGTCTCCCTGGTCTCTGGCTACACTCCATGCACACCCAGCCTGTGACCAAGCATTTCTGTCTCTGGTGTATGGCCCCATTTTGAGTCTCCAAACCCAGCAGATTCCTGCAACACACTCCCAAGCCACTCCTCCTGGTGAAGGAAGACGAGTGTCCTGGATCTGCCAACTGTGGGTTCCCTGCTCAAAGAGCAGTGGTCTGACTGTGCCTCAGATCATGCTTTAAGGTAACCCTGAGCTGAGAGCCCCTCCTTGGCTCCATCTCTGCAGCCAGCCTCCCTGCTCCAATACTTGGGAGCTCTGCCACACACAGATAACCCCAGTCTTTCTGTGACCCCAAGGGTCCTAAGACTACACTCTTCCTGCAAGTGTTCCACCCCCACTTAGCCACTGGAGCAATGTCCCTCAGTGGAGAAGTTCCAATTTTTTGCTCTGCTTCTCTCTCACTTGCCAGGAGCTGGCCCCTCCTCCTGCAATCTGTCTTCCTGTGTGTCACCTCAGATTCACTTCTTCACATATCCTACCTTCCAGAAAATGGTTGCTTTTCTGTTCCTAGAATTGCTGCTCTTCTCTTTGATCTCCTGTTGAATATTTAGGTGTTCAGAATGATTTGATAATTATCTAACTGAATTCTTGGGACCCAATGATATTAGGTTTCCTACTCCTCTGCTATCTTGCTCCTCCTCCCCCTACTGTTTTCTGCACCTGTTTACATTCCCACCAGTTATATTTGAAAGAACATTCATACTGCGGCTGCAGCACTTTACATTCCCACCAACAGTGCATGCTGGTGCCCTTTTCTCTGTGTCTTTGCAAACACTTGTTATTTCTTGTCTTTTCAATTCTGGCCATTCTGACAGGTGTGAGGTGATACTACATTATGGTTTTGATTTACATTTCCATGATGATTAGTGATTTTTTTTTTTATGACTAGTGATGTTAAGCATCTTTTCACATGTCAATTGCCCATCTGTATGTCTTCTTTGAAAAAATGCCTATTCAGGTCGTATGCCCAAATTTTAATCAGATTGTTCTCTTGGTGTTGAGTTGTTGGAGTTCTTTATATATTTTGGTTATTATCACCTTATTGGATATATCATTTGCAAATACCTTCCCTTGTTGATTAGGTTGTCTTTTCTTTCTTTCTTTTTTTTTTTGTTTTTTCTTTTAAGATTTTATTTATTTATTTGAGAGAGAGAGAGAGAGCACGAGTGGTGGGGAGAGGTAGAGGAAGAAACAGCCTCCCCACTAAGCAGGAAGCTCAACCCTGGGCTTAATGCGAGGACCCCAAGATCATGACCTGAGACAAAGGTAGACACTTAACATACTGAGCCACCCAGGCACTCCTGTCTTTATTTGTTGATGTTTGCATTCATTGTGCAAAAAGATTTTATTTTGTTGTAGTCTCAACAGTTTATATTTGCTTCTGTTTCCCTTGCCTCAGGGAACATATCAAGAAAAATATTTCTAAGGCTGATTTCAGGAAGTGTTTTTTTGTTATTAAACTAGTACTTTTTGTCAGACTATAAATACTTATTTTTTATAGAAACATATGATAATATCATATATGTTTCATATATAATGTAATATATATATCATATGTAATAAATATACAATCAGTACATAAGTTGATATATATACACATATGTGTGTGACATACAATTTATAGAAACACTCAAAATGAACTACTGTCAAACAAATTTTCCAAGGTTGAACTATCCATTAATTGAATTTGTGGATTGCATATAAACCGATTAACCAATTTTGTAATTCTCTATTTCCCTGTGGCAGTTAGCCACTTTTCACCTAAATCTTTCAATAACTTCCTCATTTTTTATGTCTATTTGCCTTGCTGTCCTCTTCAAACTCCCTAAATCCTCTTTCCAAACTGCCATCAAAAAGGATTTTCTAAAATGCAAGTCACATCATGCTGCCTACCCTGCTAAAAATGCTTTACTTCTCAATGTTCCGAGGAGAAAATCTGAATTCTGTAAGATGCTCCACCAACTGCTCCATAGTTTGACCTCTGCACCATCTCCTCACAGCCTTTCTTTCCAAAACATCCACCACACCCCTCCATCCATCAACCATCCCATTGTACATCCCAAACTTGCTATACAAATTGCTACTTATAGCTCATTATTCTCACTTCCTGAAGTGACATTTTGACCCCCACACTCCACTCCTTCCCCACTCTCCCACCCCTACTTTTTGCCCAGATAACTCCAATTTATCATTTAGGTGATGTCACTTCTTTAGAAAATCCCTAAGATTGGTGTTATAAGAGGAGTATCTCTTACATATCATTTTAGTCTACCACAGTCACTATATTTTAACACACATCAAACTACTTTTCTATTTCCTGTTTATATGTCCCTCTTGCTCATTAGTCAGTAAACTTATAGAAGGATGAGTATCCGTCTTCTTTACCATCACCTTCCCAACACCTAACACAATGCCTGACAATTAAAAAGTGCTCAATATATATTTATTAAATGAGTTACTATGATGCACTCAAGCTTATTAAACTCTAAAACTTAAAAATAAGGCCAAAGGATAGCTAGATGTCCTTTTGATGTTATACTGAATTATAGTCTGAAAAAGACCTCCTCAAGATCATTTTATTTCATTTTATTTTCTAAGAAAATGCATCTTTCTTTAACTTAGTATTTACTATTGATTAGGGCTCTGACTCTCTGAAGTTTTATGTGAACTTATAGATTTTTGTCTAGTAGAGAGACAAACTATTATTTTTTCTGGTAGAAAAAATACCCTTGAAGGATATGATTTTATTGCCCTTTAAAATATTAACCAGTTTTGTATCTAATTTAGCAATCTTCTTCTAATATACTTTCTTTCTGTGATTGTGTATGCACACTCCAATTCTTCTCTGAACCAGCTTTCATTCTCTGCCTGTTTCATTAGTAAGTAAATGTTTTCATATTCTTAGGGTATGTTTATAAGACAAGAATAAATTTATTTCATTGTGTTTTAAGTTATACAAGAAACACTGAGCCTAGCATTCGTAGCTATTTCTAGGGAGGAAAAAAACAAACATTTCATGGTCAAATATGTTTGGAAACAAAACTTTAAGTTTTGAGATTTTAGCAATAGCCATTCATTTGCTCAAAGTTCTGAGAAATTTGAAGATGAGGTAACATATTTTATTTAATCTAGCATTTCAGGATCATTTTTATTAGTAGTGTTTTAGGGAAAACAGTTCAGAAACACTGGTTTAGTTGTAACTTTGGAGGACAGTACTTTAAACAACAATTTTCATATTTGAGGTATTTATATTTTGAATTACTATTTATTTCCCCTAAACTTTTCCTTTCAAATAAGATGAAGTTCTGAATCTCCAAATATACATATCAGAAAATCCTTCCTGTAACTGCAGGAAAGAGGTTCTGACTTCTCAGTAGTGTAGTCACATAGGTATAATAGCTTTAAAGGGGATTTAAATTAGGAAACACTTTATGTTCCATGTAGCGTATACCAAAATAATTACAATCATTAAATGAAACTATCGTTCAGTTGTGTTTTTAATAAGTCAGTGGAGATGGTGAAGGTTCTAAGGATACCTACAAAAGAGGGCATATTATCTACTCTTAGAGAAGAATCATATGCAAATGAAAACATTAGGGAGCAATTAAATACTGAAAGGGTGCACTACTTACATTCAAGGCATAAATGGATTTCTAGAAGATTTAGGATTGTGAGGACTTCAGTATTCAAATTTTTTGCTTTTGGATTTGTTTTTCTTTGAAAGTGATTGTGACAGGAGCCTAGAAACAATGGAGAGACTGATCATCATCTCTATGTCTATTTTTCTAATGAGAAAAATAAAAGCAAGAAATTGCTGAAGAATGTTCTCTTATGAGTTTCTTCTTGCCCCATTTAGACTTCTAAATGACTACATGGATGGCTACACCAGCACTAATAAAAACATATTAATTTTATCTTGTTATGAACACTAAAATTCATTAGTCTTGTATTTCCTCCTCCCTCATAATTATGTCTTGTTTTTGCTGGTTTAACAGTTTTCCATTCTAATCAAGCTTTGTCAGAGGCTGTGGGCTGAATTGCCCTGTGAAAGACTGATTTGCTTCCAATCCCTATAATCTATCGCCTTGAAGGCTAGAGATTGAAATCATTAAGGCACTGCTGTTGCCCTTGATCTCCCCTCACAGAGGATAGAGATTGATTAGTTGACAGTCGTTGACCTAGATGACTCAAAATGAAGTAGTGATGAAGCCAAATCAAGTGCATACATCTCTGAAAATTTGATGTCATTTATTCTGTGCAGTTTTTTTTTTCAGTCTTATTTCCTCTTTCCTGTTTTTGGTTAGATATGACGACCCAGCTCCACCCTTCTCCCCATCCAATACTTATCATGTTCTTACCTTCCAGGGCACTGAAGAATTTTTTAATTTCCTGAATTAATAATGTGAAAATGTTGTCTAAACATTATGGAAAATGGTAATACAGAGTACTTATTATTACATATCTATGACTTGAAAAGCTTAGTTATTATGAACGAGTATCTCTTCAAAAATTGGTTGAAAGTTGGCTTCTCGTCACTGAAGAGTTATGCAAACACAGCATTTTGTAGAATGAACATTTCTCACCTTATAGCTTTAAGCTTATGAATGGTATCAGTGCTGAAAAAAAAATCTAAACCAATTCATGTAAGAAAGTGAAAGTATCTGTTAAAAAAAGAAACCACTTTTTTTTTTTAATGTTACCTTCAACTTATTAAAATTGTTAAAGACACCTGACCTTCTTTTGGGGATTAGCATTCTGTTCCATTGATAACTTTTACCAGTCAAGTTCTGGCACAATGCAATTCTGATTTCTTGAGCTTAATATCTGATATAACAATTTAATATTTTTCCAGTTATATTGAAAAATAATTGACTTTTATTACTGTATAAATTCACAGCATACAGCTTGATGTTTGATTTATATATATTGCAAAATGATTACCACAATAGATTCAGTTAACATCCATCTTTTCATATACATACAATAAAAAGAAAGGGAAGAAGACAAAAAGGAAAAAAATCCTCATGATGAGAACCCTTAGGACTTATTTTCTTAATAACTTTCTTGCCTATCATACAGCAATATTAGTTATACTCATCATGTTGTACTTTACATCTCTAGTACTTAGTCGTTTTACAGCTGCTAGTTTGTATCTTTACACTACCTTCCTCAGTTTGCCCCTTATTCTACCCTTGGCTTCTGGTAATCACAAATCTAATCTCTTTTTCTAAGAGTTTGTTTTTTGTTGTTTTTTATTTTTTTTTTATTTTAGATTGCACATATAAGTGAGTTCATACAGTACTTCTCTTTTTCTGTTTGACTTATTACACTTAGCACAATACTTCAGGATTCCTCCATGTTATGGAAAATGATAGGATTGCTCTGTTTTTTTTTTAATGGCTGAATTGTATAAATGTACCACAACTTCTTTATCCAGTCGTCTACTGATGGAAACAGGTTTTTTCCATGTCTTGGCTGTTGTAAGTAATGCTACAATGAACATGGGGGTGCAGATATCTTTTCAAGTTAGTGTTTTCATTTCCTTTGGCTATAGTTCCAGAAATGGAATTGCTGGATCATATGATAATGTTATTTTTTGTTTTATTTTTTGAATATCCCCTAACGTGATTTTTCCTGTAGTGGTTGTATCAATTTACAGTCCTACCAACAGTGTACAAGGGTTTTCTTTTCTATACATCCATACTGGCATTTGTTATCTCTTGTCTTTTTAATAATGGGCATTCTAATAGGTATGAGATGACACCTCATTGTGGTTTTGATATGCATTTCCCTAGCAACTAGTGATGGTGAACATCATTTCAGGTACCTGTTGACCTTTTGTATATGTTCTTTCAGGAAACTTCTATTCAGATTCTTGGCCAATTTTTTAAAAACTGGATTATTTGGTTTTTTGATGTTGAGTTGTATGAGTTCTTTATATATTTTTTATATTAGCCCCTTATAAGGTATATGATTTGCAATTTTTTTTTCATATTGTGGATTCCCTTTTCAGTTTGCTGATAGTTTCTTTTGCTATGCAGTAGCTTTTTAGTTTGAAATAGTCCCACTTGTTTATTTTTTTTCCTGTTGCTTGTGCTTTAGATGTCATATCCAAACAATTGTTACCAAGACCCATGTCAAGGGGCTTTATTCCTATGTTTTCTTGTAGGAGTTTCATATTTCAGATCTTACATTTAAATCTTTAATCCATTTGGAGTTAATTTTTGTGAGTGGTATGAGATATGCATCCAGTTTCATTCTCTTACCTGTGAATATCCAGTTATCTTAGCTCCATTTGTTAATGAGACTCTCCTCTCTCCATTGAATATTCTTGGCTCTCTTGTTAAATAATAGTTGATTGTATAAGCCTGGGTTTATTTCTGAACTCTGAGGTCTGTTCTATTGGTCTATTTATCTGTTTTTATGCTTGTACCATACTGTTTTGATTACTATAGCTACACAGAATAGCTTGAAATCAGGAAGTATGATGCCTCCTGCTTTATTCTTGAAAGCAACTTTTCAATACACATTTATTATTTCTGTTTTAGTTTCTACTTTATAAGCTGAAGAAGGCATATTTTAAAAGCAAATATGCTTATAAATATTCTGGTACCATGTAATTGGACCAATCTGAGAACTGAGCCTTTTGAATTAAATTGGTATATTTGGTGAAATGAAAAATAAGAGTGAGAAAGGATTGGTTCAGTTTAATAGTTTAAGTGAATGTTAGAAAAACTTGCAAGTTCATGGTAGCCCTGTTGCTTTGTATTGATATTGATAATAATGAAAAAAAGTATTGTAGATGGTGAGCAGGCAAAAATAGCCTTCTAAAAATTCACTTTGATGATATGGTGTCCAGTTCTTTCCTGTTCTCTGGAGGGAAGTAGCCCAATTTAGGCAAGTTTAGTATTTAGAGCAAAAGATGGCAGTATAATGAAGAGACTGACAGGCACCTTCAACTTGCCCCACCTATCTTTTATTTCCACATTTCCCCTTCAATATATTTTCTTTTTTCATCCCCAGAGTCTTGAATTTATGATTCTCTCTCTTTTCCATTTTTAACTTTAACATTTCCCACCATTGGTACTGCCATCTGCAGAAGTCACAGCCACCTCATTTAAAGGACAGTAGACTCCATATCTGGGGAATAATAGTCTCTCAAGAAACTGAAATAGATTTTAGGTGAGAAATGTGTGAAGGTTACTGAGCATCAGTGATGGGGGTAGAAAAAGTTCTAAGTAAATTCCAGGATGACAATAATGATAAGTTAGAGATACCAATTTTACAAGCATTGCAACAAAAACAAATCTCTGAAAATTGGGGTAGAAATCTGTTTAATGTTCAGGCTGAGCTGACAATGCCTACATTTTTGAAGTTTCATTTGGCAGGCTTGACACAATACGCTCAGTGAAATACAATTCATGTCTTCCTTGGTTTAATAGAGAAGGTTAGGTGTACTTTACTGAAATAGACCCAGAGTTCAGGGAGTCCATATAGATATCACAGAAGATTGGGTGAATAAGCCATGCCTCAAGCAGCAGAAGAATAGAAAGCAAGTTGAGATCCAGTTTAAATCTCCAGTGATTGGAAGCAACACTGCCATAAATCACAAGGTTGTTTGTTCTGCCTTCATGCTCTGTTAATGCTTTTTGTCCAGCCCCTCCCCTCCATTTTGTTTGCCATTCTAAGAGTGTGATAACTCTTTTTCCAACAGTTGTTTGCCAACTCCTATTTATTTTTTAAGTTTTCCTTTCTCTAAATAATAGGCCATGGGGAAGTTCTGCTGTGCCGTATTTCTACAAATTTGTAAAACGTGATTCTGTCACAGTTACGACTGTGTAAAGGCTCTAGGAACAGAAAGTTTCCTTCCATTTTGCCAACACTATCTAGCTGATGTAAATATAAAGGAGTGTAATCAACAACACTAAATACAGCCTTTCTTTCCCTGAACTGTCAAAGAATAAAAATATAACAAACATTTAAAAAATTCATCTACATGTATACATGTGTGTATATTCAGACCTATGTATTGTTGAATTATTCTAAAATGTTATGTATTTCATTTCAAAAATACTATATGCTTATGTAAATTTAGATTAATAAGTTTATATAAGCACTTCTAATTCTTAGACTTCCACAGATCCTCAGTAATACAGAATAGTTAGCTCAGATCATGTTTGGAAGAGAGTCAATTCTCAATTATGAAAATAATAAACAAACTAGGACTCTCCATTCAAAACAATCCCCATATTGCTTCAAAAAAAATATCTAAAATTCCTTTTATAAAGGAATCCATAGAGAATTGTGGGTTTTCTTTCCTTTATACTTTATAAACTGCCAATAACTTGGGGATATTAGGAGTGTAGGGGAAACAGTAATTTGAGATCATTTGCAGGAAAGCAGACTTTTTAAAAAAAAATTTCCATATTTGCATACCTTGTTTTAAAGATTTGAATCATGATTATTCCAGGTAATTGATTTTTAAAAATATAATGGAGTAATAAGTAAAAAGTTAATTCATTTCCTTTTAAAAAAAACAGTTTTTTAAAAGATAAAGATCTATACTAATAAAATGTGTTTTTTTTTTCACATGTAATGTACTGTCAAACATAAAAATATAGAAGTATGTGTGGGTAAACTTTTAAAAAAATCACCAGTAGTACAAACAAATTTTACAGCCCAATTTTTACAGCAGGGCTGGAGGGGTTGCCATATTTAAACGTTTGACCTGTTTTAAGTATTTGGGTCAAAGAGAAGTGAGGCACCAATGTGTAAAGTGGCACACACAGAAGAGTGAAAGTGGAATTGAATACAGCTAAGAATGACAGAAAGTTTAAAAGATTTTTAAAAATCCCAAGTACATAAATAGTATTCCATTCAGACAATGACTATTATTATGTGACCACTGTTTACTCTCCCATCATCAGATCCAAGGTCAGTGACTAGTCAACACAAGTTCTTGGTTTAGTACTGGAATCAGAAGAGCATGGGTTTAAATTTATGCCTATCCTTTGCCAAGTAGTTGTATGACCTTAAACAGTTACTTAAGCTTTGGTTGCCCATTTATACAATGGAGTCACTGGAGGTACCTACCCCTAGGGTGGCTGTGGGAATTAAATGTGTGAACCTATTTAAAATTGTTAGTAAGGGGCATGTGGTAAGCACTCGAATTATAGATTATTACCATCACCTTGACAAACTGTTCATCTTCTCTTTCCATGTCCTCATATGTAATATGGATTAACAAGAGAACTGAACTTTAAAAATTGTGAAAAAATTTAGTCAGCATCTAGTGATTTGTAGATGCACGACATAATTAAACATCCCCTCATTTTTTGGCTTTCCACAATTGGGCTGCATGCTATGTGAGACACAAAAAAAAATACTTACTATTTGCCCAGCCCCCTGCTGGTCCCTGAAGAAATACACCTTTTTATTCATTCATTATTTTATTCAGTCTGAAATTTGTCAACACCAACTAGGTATCAGAATTGAAGGGACTGTTAGAAGAAAGAACATATAGATTGACAATCAGCAGGGAAATTTTGAGTTCCCAATCAGTTAATATTATCCTGGGCAATAAATGGGTAGGAACCAACCATTCTAAACCTCACTTTTATTTCTTAATTTGATAGGTCTAATAGTTGTTGCATGATTCAAAACCTCTTCTGAACTACTGTATTTTGTGCAGACATAGGTCAAAATCATGAATTATTTTGGGAAGCACATTTGCATTCCTCACAGTGAAGCTCTCAGACCCATTCCTCTGTACTAAGTATGTAACTGTAGTGGGTAAAAACTTCGTCATCACACAGATTTAAGAGGACCAAAAATGCTACTTTATTATTTTCACTGTAACTGAATTAAATTTTGACATAAGACTCTTTTTTTAATACTTTAATTTAGCAAGTTTCTTAATATGCCAATCTCAGGAAATCTTAATAATATTCAGTGACTTTTTAGTTTTACCAGTCATATTCAGGATTTGTCAGGATTATCTCTCCTCTCCAAGAAGGCGGTACTCCAGGGCTTTTTCTATAACTTTGTATCAGGACTTCTTATCCTTGGTCAAAGACATGTAGAGATGTGCCATCTGTTTAATCCTTTAGGTGGTTGACCTTTTAATGGGGGCATCTGCTGACATGGACCTGCTTCTGCATTCTACCCTGCTCTCCCTCCCCACACACACACACACTTTGTTGAAATGCTTATTCTGCAGTTCCAGCCTTGGGATACTTCAGTCCTGGTTGTCATGCCCTTGCAAGACTATCATCTTACTCTTCCTAATTCTCATGACTCTCCCATGACTGCTACATGTTAGCTGTTCACCATACTCCCAGTGAGATTTTCAGGCCTCTCTGAGGTTACCTATAGGCCCAGCCTCCTTGTTCAGGCATCCTTCCAAAACAGCTCTGGGTGCCATTCTTAGGCTCAGACTTTTACTCTTTAAGGGGATGTTATTATCTTCCTCTTCTCCTCAAGTGAATATGAAAGGGTATGGGGAAGTTGGTATCAGAGGAGTTGAAAATCCTCCACACAGCCTTTAGCTCATACTTAACTGCAAATCTCTCAACTTCCCCCTCTTCATCTTGGTAGACAATGAGAGGTGGTGAAACTTCTTTTAACCAGTACTTTTCCATACCTTGTTGTTTAGGGCATTGTCATGGTCTATTGATACTCAAAGAATATTTACCCCTTTCATTGGCATCAAGAGTTAGTTTTACCAAAAAAACTGTGTGTTTCTGGACAACCTTAAAGCAGTAAGGAACCAGTACCTGCCATGGATGGAATTTGAGACCCTAAGTACAATCTCAGGAAACTCTGTATGTGTGTGTGTGTATGTGTGTGTATGTGTAGTTCTGATGATAGGACTGGACCATTAGGGAGGTAGAAATTTTTAATTAATGATATGATTCCTTTACCTGTGCATTGCAATCACAGGGAACCAATAAAACTATTTGGGCTCAGGTTTCCCATCTGTAAAAGGGAAACAAAATATCTCATTCACAGTCTAGTCATGATGATTCAGTGCAAAATACAGCATCATGCAAATAGCACATCCTCAACAAACATGAGCTCCCTTCATGACCAGCTCCTAGTAAGAGGGATCCCTGCTTCTCCAGCCCTCTGTGTTCTTTAGTCTATCACTGCTTACTCCCTCATTGGAACTAAACTGCCTTTTACTAAGGATCCCTTAGTGTTTATTTTTATATTCATGAATTGTACAATTTATGAAATATCTCACCCCAAATCTTCTTGAATCTGTTGTATATATACCTAATGAGGGATATTTTCATACAAATTAATGTGTTTTATCTAAAAGGAAATTTGAAGTGAAGGTGAAAAATGGATCCCTTCTAGTTTCCAGGCTGAATTTTTCTTATGAGAAGTAGGTCAAGAAACATTGAACACAGAATAAATTTATCTCTGAAAACAGCTCTTCAGCTCTGGATTGTTTAAGGATGGCCTAGAATCCGTGCTTAGTATTCTTTTCCATCTCCAGTTTCAGTCCTTTTCTGAATTAACATTTCAGCATAAAGCATTTCCTTGCAATTGCTCTTATTTTTATCCACATCTTCTGTACTCCATTGTCAGATGAGAAGACAATATGTAGCAGTCATTTTATAAATCAACATAAAAATTATATTCTAAACAAAGTCAATGAGCATCTTATCTATTCAGTTCACAGTTAACTGAGGCTGCTGGGGCTCGCTTTTGCAAATTGCTTCTGCTCCCCTACATTTCTTTTTTAACAATTGTAAATATAAAATTCAATGGAATGGCTAGAAGCAGATTGGTCTGTAGGAAGACCTACAAATGTGTTCCATTTCTGTTGTTCTTCATCTTCCCCCTACCCCCAGGGTACGCAAGAAACTCTTCTGTAGAAGAATTAGATTCCCTGAAGAGAGGGATGGGTACAAAGATGGAGACACCACTGTCCACATCACCAGTTGTAGGAATATTGAGCCTAATCTATTCCTTTTGCTACTCTACCCCACTGAATTACAATCACATTTACAAAATTGATTGATTTGGTTTTGGGTCTTAGGTTATTGTGGGGGATTTGTAGGTTAAAAGTAAAGACATTATGGTGTGTGTCAAAACTTCTTTGCTGCTTCATCTTTTCCCCACAGCTTCTATGTCTGTTTTCTGGTAGGGCACATTTGAGCATGTATGTATGTATGTGTGTAGGAAAGAGTAGGAAAGCAGAGGCAGAAAGCAGATCATTCCTTGACAACCACGACAAGTGCCTGCTATTTCTTTCTTCAAGGTAACTAGCTGATTATTATTATTATTATTATTATTCTCATTATTAATACATTTGGGCAATTTTTGTTTGACCACTGTATTTTGACTTTCCAGGTCTTTGTGCATAGTAAATACACAGATATTTAATAAGACAACTAGGGAGTCATGCATGCATATGTGCTCTGTAGTGGTGCTGGGTACTAAGGATGTTTGCATGAGTCCTGAATGAGTCCTGAACTCCACCTAAATCATATGATTCAGAGTTGGGATAATGCAAGAAATGTGGTCATTAACATAAGCTTCAGATTGCTCGTAGTCTAAGTAATTACCTGTACAGTAGGAGAAGAATTGAGAAAGAACCAACGAATGAGCAAAAGCAACATGTCACAAACTCATAGAACAAGTTTAATCCACTTAGCAAACATTGAGCCATCATTTATTTTTAAAAAACCCAGTAAATTTCTTCTCTGAGTTTCTGGAATGATAAATCAGTAATACTTAACAGACATGATCATTAACCTTGTTTACTTCTTTAGCTTTTAATGATTTGCATTTTTGTGTTGTGATTCCGTTTTCCCTTTCTGATAATTCTAACCCATCCACCAATCCAGAAAAGACAAAAAGAGAAAAGAACAAGTGGGGCTTTGTACATTATAGTGAAATCTATTCATGCCATTTTACAAAAGGTTCCAAATTGGAATGGCTGAAATTATCTACTTCTCTTTTGTTGCATTTTAGGAATATCAATGAAATTTGAAATGATTTAGAAAATGAAAATCACGTTTGAACAGGAATTCTAAATTGAAAATGTGACAAAAGAGGTAGACACAATCATCTTCGGCTACTGAAAAAAGAGTATGCCTCATAATTTTGCATTTTTTTCAGACAAAGTCTTTCATTTTACATGGAAGCCCACCTCATGTTTCATTTTCTAGTCATATAGTGCAGACCGTTACAACTGGAATGGTTCTCTTTCTCCATGAAAATGGACCATTTGGAGTGGTGGAAAATTTAGTTTGGTAGTATGAGGGGCATAGAGATACAATGAAAAGAACAAAGACTTTGTAATCAGAGAAATGAACACTTATAGTCACTTATACCTACTTTAAGGTACTGTCATGTAACCTTGCAGTAACAACTAGCATTTTTTTAGTCCCAATTTCCTATCCATGTGATGGGAGGGCATGGGAGGGGCTAATACCTTTCATGCAAGTAGCTACAAGTATAAAGCCTTTATCACATAAGAGTTTGTTATCATGCCTTCCATGAAAGATTGAGTACTCATGTATGAACACTGATAATTTATTAAGGTTAGCATATATCATAATTTAAATTATGTGCCTTTTTTTTAAGAGAGAGAGAGAGAGAGAGAGTGTATGTGTGCATGCACCAGCAGGAGCGGGGAGGGGCAGAGGGAGACAGAGAGAGAGAATCTTTTTTTTTTTATTTTAAGATTTTATTTATTTATTTGACAGAGAGAGAGAGAGAGAGAGAGAGTGATCACAAGTAGGCATAGAGGTAGGCAGAGAGAGAGGGGGGAAGCAGGCTCCCTGCTGAGCAGAGAGCCTGATGTGGGGATTTTTTTCAAATTTTTTTTTATTTATTTGACAGAGAGAGAGATCACAAGTACACAGAGCAGCAGGCAGAGAGAGAGAGGTAGAAGCAGGCTCCCCTCTGAGCAGAGAGCCCGATGTGGGGCTCGATCCCAGGACCCTGAGATCATGACCTGAGCTGAAGCCAGAGGCTTAGCCCACTGAGCCACCCAGGTGCCCCGAGAGAGAGAATCTTAAGCAGGCTCCATACTCAGTGTAGAGCGCAACATGGGGCTCTATCTTACAACACTGAGATCATGACCTGAGTCAAAATCAAGAGTTGGACACTTAACCGACTGAGCTACCCAGGCATCCCATTTATGTACCACTTTTAAGATAGTACTATTAGCTTTGTAATTTAATGTTATTTTAATTTACCATAATAATAATTTTACAAATGCTATATTAACAGTTTTAATTGATTGTGGCTTATTTTAGTTTTTCTAATTAATTATTTTATAGCTTCCCTCACTGTGCAGAAGTTTCCCACCTATTCATGCAATTTGTCTACCTTTTTCTTTAAAATCTAGATTAACAATCCAATTTTCCCTGTTTTATCACTCAGAGTTACTATAAAGTCCTTGTCTGATAGTTACAATGTCTAGGTTATCTCTGAATCTAGTATTAATGACTTTACCTCTTGACAGTGGGTATATTTTGTTTGCTTTTTTGAATGTCTTTCTTGTGTGTGTGTTAATGTTAGACTTTGTAATATATTTCTTACTTGAAAAATATTTTATTTGTCAGAGAGAGAGAGAAAGCACAAGCAGGGGGCATGGCAGACAGAGGGACAAGCAGGTTCTCTACTGAGCAAGGAGCCAGATGGGCTTGATCCCCAAACCCTAGTATCATGACCTGAGCTGAAGGCAGACACTTAACTAACTGAGGCACCCAGGCGTCCCAGAAGTAAATATACTTCATCTTGAAAATGGGCCCAGGTCTTTTTGTGCCACACTGTTAATCTGGGGGTTTGAGTCAGTGGAATTAATATTAAGCTGGTTTGGGGGCACCTGGGTGGCTCAGTGGGTTAAGCCTCTGCCTTCGGCTCAGGTCGTGATCTCAGCGTCCTGGGATCGAGCCCCACATCGGGCTCTCTGCTCAGCAGGGAGCCTGCTTCCCCCCCTCCTCTGCCTGCCTCTCTGCCTACTTGTGAACTCTCTCTTTCTGTCAAATAAATAAAAAAAAAATTAAAAACAATTAAGCTGGTTTTAGGTTTTACTGCAGCTCTTGCAACCTGTGGAGCACCACAGACTTCAAATTCCTCCAGTGTTGGGCTGCAGGTAGCCAGTGCTTAGCATGGTGCCTGGAGTGTTAAAGGGATTTCTCAGTGTTGCTGTTCTTTCCTCAACTTTCAGCAGACAATGTATACCTATAAACTACCTTTCCATTGGTAACTAAACCATTGTTTCCTTTCACTGCAGGATCTTAAGCCCAAGGGGATATTTTCTCCTTTTCCCAGGGATATTTTTTTCCCTCTGTGTGCTTAGCCAGATATTTGCCTAGAGCAAAGGATACTAGAGTTTCCTACTTTTTTTTTTTAAGATTTTATTTATTTGACACAGAGAAAGAAATCACAAGTAGGCAGAGAGGCAGGCAGAGAGGGGGGGGGGGAGGAAGCAGGCTCCCTGTGGAGCAGAGAGTCTGATGTGGGGCTCGATTCCAGGTCCCTGGGATCATGACCTGAGCCAAAGGCAGAGGCTTTAATCCACTGAGCCATCCAGGCGCCCCAGAGTTTCCTATTTTTAACTAAAATATCTCTAACAAGGTAGAAGGGAGAATATGGATCCCTGAGAGCTGGGGATATAGCTCACAATAGCTTTAGGAAGGCTGAAGCATTTTCATAGTTTAGTAATTTACCCAAAAATTGGGAGGAAACATTCGTTTTTAAAAATTTTCCTATTCAAACTCATATATCCACAGTCACATAATTCATATTTCATCATATTCTTTCAAGGATGCTCACACCAAAGTTTGACCACTTCAAGGCAAGTGGTTGGCAACATTCATCCCAAATCTGAGTAGCCAAGGTAACAATGCCCCATGGGCAGTGAAATGTCTACCCATGCCAAGGTCCAGACCAAACAAAACACAAATGTCCAAAAATGTTAAATGGGAGAAAATAAAAGTATGTATCCATTTGTTTTCTTTCTTATTGAGCTAATAAGAGTACTTATTTCCATTGATATTTGTTACAGGAGAACTTTTGGTATTCTCTGCAGTGACACAAACTTACTTTTTAACCCTTTTCCTCTCCTCATAATGATGCATATGAGGTGGTTGGAAGTTTGCGCTAATGCAAAGTGATGAGCTGTAACCTCAACAAAGAAAATAAAGGAAGTTAAAATTTCCTGTCATCTGGAAAAACTATTGGACTGCAGAAATATGAAATTTCAAATACTTTCTTTACTGTTTTAGAATATAAAATCAAATGGAGATTTGTAGTTTTTGAACAATAAAGACATTAAACAACATAATAATATATATTAATATTTTGAAATTTGACAGTCCTTGGCATTTTACACTTTAAATTCTGTTGCCTAACAAATGAAAGAGAGACCTTCTGTAAACATATGTATCTTTATTAGTGCCATTTCATCAGGCGTGTCATTTTGCAAATTTAGTGACATTTTTAGTGTGTTTATTTTATAGGTGATGCTAAATCAAAATGGTTTCCGCAATTAGTGACTTCTATAATACAAGCACATTAAAAGGAAATCATATATCTGGTTGTGATACACCAGCTCCCTTTTCTACTTTGGTCCTACCTGTGCTCCCTCTCATGTTTTATTTTCATATGTGTATTACCAAATTTAATATTCATTTTCTTTTCTACCATAGTTCCTATTAGTGACAAAATCAACAGTATTTAAATTTAAGCAAGAAACTTAACAAGGCTTACAAGTTTTTCATTGCTAATGATTTTTTTTTCTCATTAAGTCTGGGTCTAATGAAACTAAACAGAAAGTTCTGGTTGGATTCCTTGGTCATCCCTATCCGTGTTTGTGAATTCTTATAATTGCCATGAATTGAAAGTTCTTATTAGCATTGAGAGTAACCCAGAGACAAGTCCAATTTGGGTTTAAATGGCCCTGTGCAGACAAGGATATCTGAGCAAACCAAAACAGCCTCATGTGTTTATGGTAGATAAATACCAATTAAGTGCTGGAAATGACATAAATTTATGTTTTTTCCTATATAGTTTCAGGTAGAGATTTTTCTTCTCTGAGTTTACAGATAGAGCATCATATCCTTTCAAGAGGAAGGAGAACATTTTCCCATCTGAATGTGAGATGAAAAAAAATAATATGAAATAAAACTTACTTTGCTGTACAATAACAAACTCTATTTATTAGGTGAGGGTTATATTAATCAGGACACTTGATTACAACTAACATGTATCCAATTTGAACTAGTTATATCAAGTGTGGAATGGATTCTAAAGGATAAATTTATTCTAAGGATTAAAAGATTTCTTGAGGAAGGCAAAGGGAGAGTGCATTTGTGCCTCAAGAAAATGCTGGAAGCAGGCAATCAAAAGCTTTCAGGACTCTCCGTCACAACTCCTTCTCCCTACACCATCTCTTTTATTGCAGACTGGCTTCCCTGTTCCTCACATGGCAGAACATGATTGTCAATCCACTTATATTTCTATCTCACAAAGCACTCAGGGAGAACCTGACTCAAATTTAAGTCCCAAGTCTAAATTATATAATATATGTATACATATACACACATTCATGCATAGACAGGTAGATAGAGACATACATATGCCTATGAGTTAAATTCATCTTTAAAATATTCAGTGTACGCTAAAATGTAGCATTACTGATGTTCTCATCCAGTACTTCAGGAAGGTAACTTTATATAGTATTTTTGAGAAGTAATTTGAAAATACATACCAAGTATTATATAAATAATTATCCACCTAGATCTATTAACCTAATTTTTGAGAATCTTTGGAAGGGTAATAACCTCAAACTTGGATAGAGGATTCGTCCGTGTAGATATTAACTACAACATTATTTTTCACATTATTTTAGTAGCAGGATTTGTGAAACCATTTTTCAAAGTTTCCAAAAAAGGCAGAGTGGTAATTTTCTTGGGGCCATATAATACATTTAACAATATTAATTGGGTTTTAACAACAATGGAAAAACTCCATTATAATTTTAAATGAGGAAAGCAGGATATACTGTTTATGGCATAGATCGTGATAATGGTTTCACAGGTACATACTTACCTCCAAACTCATAAAGCTGTATGCTTTAAATAGGTACAGCTTTTTGTATGTCACTCATACCTTCATACCTCAATAAAGTAGTTTAAAAAAGTAAATGTGGGGGCCCCTGATGGCTGAGTAGGTTAAGCATTTGACTCTTGGTTTTGGCTCAGGTCATGATTTCGCTGTCATGTGATGGGTCCCCATATCAGGTGAGGAGTCTGCTTCAGATTGTCCCTCTTCTTCCCCCTCTGCCCCTCCTCTTCTGCCCCCCCACTCACTTGTGCACAGGCATGCTCTCTCTCAAATACATAAATAAAATCATTTAAAAATAAATAAAATAGATATAATTATAACAGATGAGATAAAGGGAAAAAATGTTTTGATCAACATTTAATTAGTAGAGTATTTAACTACATGTCTTCAATTAAGTTAGAACTTATTTGTAAGTGCAATACACAGTTTAATGAATATTGAATGATATTTAGTGTAATGTTCTGTAACCTGAAACTTTCTTCAAATGGCATAATAGCTTAATTTGTGAATCTAAAGTAAAAATAAATTTTTCTAATGAATAAGAAAAAAAAGAAACCAGGTTATACATTTATTTGTGTATTGAAATTACAATTACTCAAGGAAAAAATGAGAAGGAAACATATCAAAACTTCATTCATAGATCTTTCAAAACCCTTTTTTCTCTAGTTCCTAAAATATGGATAATGAACATAAATTTAGTTAATAAATTAATTGAACTTGATACTGTATTACACACCAGGGTCCATAATGCCTGCCCCTCTCTCTCTTTCTCTCTCTCTATTCAACTTTATTCTAAAAATATCATATTAATTCTATTTTTTTCACTTTGACTCCCCAGTTAAGTTATTCAGACAATGAAATGCTTCATTCAGACCCCTTTTCATCTGTGAAGATGTTTCTTGATCTTGAAATTTTATTTCCCTATGAATGCTTGTCCACATTTAGTGTTCAAGTTAACATACACCTTTTCTCTTTTCATATTACTTTACTAATCAATATTTTTCTTTTATCCATTATCAGTTCTTTCTATTGATCTTTTCTGAGAGTTTGTTATTTTCACTTTTATACTATACTTTGAAAGCACTGGTTTTCATGCTGTGAGTTCACTGTATCTATACAACAAGGAGTGATTTGTTTCTTGTATGTCATGCTGCCTTTTTAAATGTTGTGAAAATGATCATTTAAATGATTCATTGACATGGACTACTTTCACTGAAGAAAAGTGTGCATTGAAGATATACAGCAAATTAAGTCATAAATGCTTGAAACAGATAACAGACAAATCTTGCTGAGTCTCAGTTACTGTTCTGAATTATGTCAATACTTAGTATCACAAAATATCACAAAAGAAGCTGTGTTCTTCTCAAAAAAGTAAAATGAGTTGTAAGAAAAACACATCTATGTATACTTAGGCATAACAAACTAAAATATAATAATAATAAGTGCCTAAATCTATATGATTAAAGATTATTATCAAAAGGAATATGAAGAACACCCACTATTTATCAGCTGGTTAAGGAGTTAAAAAGCAAAAAAGTCTGTGTAACTACCTTCTTTTCATCCTAGTCAATGTGTGTAGATCTGTAAGAGGGATGATATACTAGGAAAAGAAAACAAGATATTTCTTCAATAAGCTTTGGACAAACCATACGTGAGTAAAAAAACACAAGGTGACTCATTGCTGGTAATGCTCATGTTCTGAAGAAAAGGAAAACATGAGTTATGAATAGGGGTAAGACCCAGAAGACTGTCTTCTGTTTTATCCATTTTTCAAACCATGGATCCCTGTGGGAATCTGTTGAAGACTGAAGACTGTCATTTATATGCACTCCTTCAGTTTGCTCAGAATTTTAAGAAGTCATCCCACAGTTGTATTAAAAGCCCTTGGATCTCAAAGTTAGAATAATAGTGTTGATTGCTTATTTGGGGAGAGATACTTTCTATGTTCTTTAAAGGTAATGGCTCATTTAATCCTCACAACACTATAAGAGACCTATTATTTTTATAGCTATTTTACAGATCAGGAAACTAAAGAGAGAAGTTATGTAAGTAATTCAAGAAAACTCAGCTAGAGAGTAGCAGAGCTGGACTTTAATCTAGGCTACATGGCTCCAAAGCAGTGGTGCTGAATCAGAATGCTGTGTTGCCTGCTAAGGAAAAAAAAAAAAAAAAAAAAACAATACAAAACAAAAAAACAAAAACCCACTAGCTTAAAGGGTCTGATAATAAAAATTTAGATCTGGAGGGGCGCCTGGATGGCTCAGCCAGTTAAATGCTTGCCTTTGGCTCAGGTCATGATCTAGGTGTCATGGGATTGAACCCAGAGTCCTGCTCTCTGCTCAGCAGGGAGTCTGCTTCTCCCTCTCCCACTCTCTCTGTGCTCTTGCTTGCACTCTCTCAAATAAATAAATAGAAACTTTTTTAAAAAAATTAGATCTGGAGAAACACATAGAGATTATCTTTGCTAAACTCTTTTTTTTTTTTTTTTTTTTTTTAGGTTGAGGAAATTGAGTTCCAGATACTTAATTGAAATCAACAGAGCTAGTTAGTGTTAGAGCCAGGATCCAAGCAGAAGAGTCACCCAAGGCTCACAACAATGCCACATTTCGCATTATTTTTATCATTATTTACAAGCAAGGAAACTGAGGCACTCTCCTCATAAGTAGCAGAGTTGCTATTTAAACCCAGAGTGTCTGGTTCACAACTAAAATCACTGTATTATTGTGACTCGGAAAAGCTGTTCTTTTATATTCTGTTTAGTACAAATGTAGCATAGTAAGAGTAATCTGAAAAGTGGGAAATTGTAATATCTTTGATTTACAAAGTTGGGAAATTTTGGAGTTCTACTTTAAGGTCATTTAATATTCTCTAATCAGAAAGTAATGTTTGCAGCAGGCCGCAATTCACATGAGTCTAAATCATACCCACTCATACACACACACATAGATATAAAACAGCTCATACACTGGTTGTGTGGGGAAAGCCATTTAACAATTTGACTCAAGTCTTTTGTAAAAACTACAACTTAGTATTTATAAATATAGACAAAACTGTAGTTAAGAAAATCTCTTTTTGGATTCAGCTGATTCCTTTAAAAACTCGAACTCTTGCAGTGTTTGTTAAATGTTTATGTTGTTTCTAAGGATCCAACATTATACTGTACTTTCTACATCTTTTTCAACTCTGTTATATTTTCCTCTACAAGTTCAACACAATTGTATCTAAGTGCAAACAATGATGTTAGTTTGGGAACTTTACAATTACTTAATTTACATGCTAACCTAAATTCACATCAACTTAAATGATTAGTCAAGATGTAGCTAGAACTCATCCGTTGCCATTGTGCACCAAGGGAAGTGTTCTCAGTAGCATAATGAAGTTTAAAGAAAGGAGAAATCTTTCACTAGAAATCTTGAAAGAAGGTGTTAGTAACCACGTGTCATCAGCATTAGCAACCTCAAACTGAATGAAAATTGATCGTGGGACTCTGTACCCTCTGCTCTCTGCCACTTGGGTCATATATTAACATTGGCACCTGATTAACTCTCAAAACCGTCTCTTCTTTTGATTAAATCCCAAGACATCTTTTATATAATCAGTAATGATTTCCTGAAATCTGTCCCAAAAGACAGATCCTAATGCTCTTTTGGTGACTACAAAATTCCTCTTGTTTATGCTGGAAAAATGTTTGCCCTTTACTCTATTTATACTTTCTGGCTTGATCTTTTACAAACACTGGCTTAAAACTTCCATATTTGGTGAAGAGGGAATAAGTGATTACTCTTAAACTTGATTTCTGTTTTACATGCTTTCTGTGTTTGGAACAAGGTATAAATACGCATTCTCATTACTGACTATTACTGTTACTACAATCCATTGAATCTCCTTAGAACATATCCTTCCCTTAAATCATCTTCCAGGTTGATTTCAGTCTATGCTAATACTGGGCTGAGTCCCAGAAAAAAATATTTGCTTTAATGTTTAAATATTGAATGTTATGATAAGGGGAAATAGCGATATAGAGAAGATAATGTATTAAAAATGGAATTTCAGAGAGTTTTTAATACTTGATTTAAAACCTATACATCAGCTTATATTAAATTTAAATTTAAATAATTGGGTGCAAATCTATTTTAAGTGAAGATGCTATATTCAGTCTATTATTGTATTTTATTCTATAGGGCACATTTACTATCTTCCCGCTGTAATAGACAGCTTCATTCAAGGATAATGCTCTGTTAAAAAATGCAAAATTCTGTGACTTATAAGAACAAACATTTATTTCTTATTCCAGGGTGTCTTTCACTCTCTGTATTGGCTTCAGGTCAACCCCACATATGTTACTCTCCTTTTGGGAACATAGTCTACTTGAGACATGATCTTCTACTGTAAAAGGAAGGAAGGGCCAGAGAACTGAAAAAGCACGTCATGATTCTTAAACCCTTGCTCAGAACTGACACACTGTTATGTCTGCTTGTGTTTTATTAGGCAAGGCAAGTCACATGATGAAGTCCACATTGGTGGGGTGGGAAGTATAATCCATCTAGAGTGATACATGCAAGCAGAGAGAGGAGAGAGTGAATCATGAGCAAATAATACAGTCCATCAATTTGTCTTCAAACTTTTGATGCAATTAAATATATAGTTAGTACAAATAGTAATTGTCTATATTGACTCTTATTTTGTAATAAGTTCTTTCTTAAGGCTACACTTGATGTAGGATACCTCATCGAAACAGAACTCAGAGTTTGTTACTATAATTATGTCCATTTTACAGACTGAAAAACTGAGGCTTGGTGTTGCCTACAAGATATTTAATGCTGGATGGTACATGATCAAGTCAAGTAACTTAGGAACAGTACCTATATGGGTTAGTTTGAATTATTCAGAAAGCTAATCCAAACAAGTACTGGTACAGGTAGTTCATCTGGAAAATGATTTCTGATAACATAAAGGAAGGATGTAGGAAGCAAGCCAGGGAAGGGAGAAGAGAAAATAGTGGTACTATTCTGGGCCATTCCGAGTTTAATATCCCCAGTAATCCTTGATGAGCCTTCAAGAACATGCCCATCAGTTGTTCTGTCCCCCATTTACTGAGGATTGTACCTAGGGAAGTTAAATCTCTGTCACTTCTTGGCTGTGTCACAGATGGGCCTACCAAATTCCCCTAGATCTGGAAAAAGTCTTAATGCAAAGAAGCAGAAATGTGGATGCTTTAGGTGGGATATCTTCAACATCACAGAATCTGCTCACAGTTAGACGTAAACTCAGCATTGGACCAAGGAAATAAAGCATGAGACATTAAATATACCTACTATACCATTTTCTTAATCTTTACTCCATAGTGCAAGTTTAGCAAATGCATCTCGTGATTTACATATCTCTTTATAATATACCCCAAAAAGGATTCTGTGTTTGAGCCTTTGTGTATAAAGCATCTCATTGACATACACATTTGGAAGTGGCTATTGTGCACTTTGGCTGATTGCTTTCCTTTGTATTGGCAAAGAACTGTTTTACAATCCAATAGCATAAGTAAATATATACCATGGAATGATGATTTTTTAATTTTTTAGTAGAGAAAGTTAATATTTTAAAATTAAAATGGGCTGTATTGAGATATGAAACAGGTATCTGGTTAGCGCTTAGACCAGTATCCGAGTGATTAATTTCACCTCCAAATTACATCACAGACCTTGGGATCTTATTTTTATTTATTCTGCCATAATTAGTTCAGTGTTATTATGGTTTTACAAAAATAAGTTATCTTTTCCTTCAAAAATAAGTAGTGACACACTACCAAAACATATTTCAAGCCTGCATACTAATTAATAATAACTTATTTTTACCATAACAAGTTTACACCCACATAGTCACATTCAAACAAGATGAGATATTTGAAATCACTTTATAAATTATAATGAACCACAGAAATATTAATTGTCTCCTTCCTTCATTCTTACTAAGCACAGATTTCATTTTCTAGACATGAGGAGATATAATTTATACTAATACTATTTCATATTTTTTCCTTATTTTCAAATCAAGAGGACTCTATTTGCTGCAGAGTTATAAATCATGCTTTAAAAATCTTATTAATTGTTAATATGACTGCAACCTAGAAATTGTGTCTCTTTTACAAGATAATGCAATTTATACAGATTGTCCATAGGAAGTAGTAGTACATCTTGGAATAAAGGTTAATAAGTTTTCTCTATTTTTTTCTTTAATTTTTTCAGTATTAATATGTATCATAAGTCTCTCAATTTAGCCTTAACATTTCTGTACCATGATGCAGATTGACACAATGAGACACAGAAGAATTAAGTAACTTGCCTAAGGTCATAGACCTTGTGAGAAGTGGAGCTGGGATATGAACCCAGGCTACTTGATGCTGGAAAGGATGCATTTAATCACTGACCTACATTGTATCTGATACATATTCTTAGTGTCAGCATGGAATTTGAAGGGAACAAGAATGAACCATTCATACCATATACCAAAATGGCACTCTGTTTTCTAAGTTATGCTACCTAGTACCTTTTTGTACACTCTTGCAGTTCTGATTTATCTCCTACTTTAATATGATATTTCTTCCTCATTCCTTGTGGTTATTATGCTCTATTCCATGATAACTTCTATAAATGTACATAAAAATATTTCTACAGTTCCTACATTGTGTTTTTCATACATATGGTGTCATTGATTATTTTCGTGAGTGCACAATTATGTGATTATGTAAGGTTCTAGTCATTTATCGTAATATAGTGTAAATTCTGTGATTAAGTAGCAGGGGATGGGAGATGAGAACTTTTATCCAGTATGAGCTGACACAGCTGTTCAAATTATTTTCTGGGTCCATCACCTCCCTATAATAAAAAGCAATTGACCTATTTGAGAAAGAAGCAACATTTGCAGGGGAGGTGAAGGATCGGACAGGTCATCCATAGCATTTTGTGTGGTGTTGAAAGCCACAACAGTAATGAAAGATGAAGTGAAGAGCAATTTCATCATATTCCAGAATGTAATTTACCCAGAAAAGTCAAGACAGATATTTTTTTAATTACTATTACTATTTTTTAATTCTATATAGTGATGAAAATAAATACAGGAATTCCAAGGACAAATTTTGGGAGAAGATATTGAAAAGTGATTTTATACAGAGTGGGTGCTCCATGGATATTTTTGGAAATGAGTTGATGATTAAGACCGAAGATTTATAATTAACAGAGCAGTTTAAGCATTATGGTGAAGTGGAGGGAAAAACATTGGCCTGGGACTTAGTAGATCTGGGATTTAATTATAGCATTGATTAATCATTTGATTTATTCAACCAACTCTTAAGTGTCTGTTTGTGCTTGATCCGAAGAGAGAGAGTGTTCTAGACATATTCCTGGGGCTGCTTGAACAAAGGACTAAAGTAAGAAAGTATGTGGCTTATTCATGGAGACATTTGGCTTGTGTGGACCTGGTAGGTATGTGGGTAGAAGAGTAAAGAATTTGTGTGAGTGCCAGTAGGCATGACGGATATTAAGTTTAGAAAAGTATTTGGAATCAAATTATAAAAGCCTTTATTTGCCATTCTAAATAAGCTGGCCTTTAACCTCAGGACAAGCATTTCTCAAACTTGAATAATGACTCGAGAGTTACTTATTTGGTTACTAGATGAATGATGAAGCCATTATTTTCAGGAAGAAGAAGATTATGTGACTTTATTTGGGAAGATGAATGATATTGTTAGGGTACCTACAGGACATCTAAGTAGAGGTATTAACTTGAGTCAGCTCTGTCAGTGTGAAACTCAGGACATTAATCAAGATGAAAAATAAAGATTTAGGTATCAGTGTCATCAGTATCCATATGTAGTGGTGGTTGGGGTGTGGTGAGAAGTCACTTTGTTTAGGGAGAATAAATGTAGTGAACCAAGACAAGTACCCTGGGGCATTGCCAGTATTACCAGGGTGAATGGTAAAGAAGCAGTGAGACAGATCAGGAGACAGCCCTTTTGTTGGAAGGAGAACCAGAAGACCGTAATATTTCAGAAGATTGGAAAGCTTGCGTACTCTTTCTTATAACATCATTCACAACAGAGGCTTCAGTTACTACCTGCCAGTTGGCTTGTATCTTCCAAATCTTTATTTTCAGCTCAGATTACTCTCTTGCACTTCAGACTCTTACATCCAGTTGCCTACTCTACATATTTTTTCTTTTTGTCTCAAAACACCAGAAAGTCGGTATTTCCCAGTTCCTCCCATACCCACATTATAGATACAGATCCAAGTTCTCTTCTTCCTGGGACCTCAAAACTCCAATTTTAGTAGGAGTTTTGGCTGTACCCCTCCCAAATCCCTTACCTCTACATATAATCAATAACCAGTTCTTTTTTTTAGGGGAAAAAAAAAGATTTTATGTATTTATTTGACAGAGAGACTGCGAGAGAGGGAACACAAGCTGTGGGTAGGAGGGATGGGGTGGGGAGCATCAGAAAGAGGCAGAGGGAGAAGCAAGCTCCCGGCTGAGCAAGGAACCCAGGACTCTGGGATCATGTCCTGAGCTGAAGGTAGGCCTTTAATGAACTGAGCCACTCAGGTGCCCGAATCAACACTTTTTTTTGCCTGCATTTACCTCTCTCTAGCCCCACTGCAATTCACCAATATAGGCCATGGTTTATAATATATATTATGTGATACATAATTACATAAAATTCATTGTTAAAACCAAACCAGGGGTGCCTCGGCTGGTTCAGTCAGTCAAGTATGCGACTCTTGATCTCAGGGTTGTTAGTTCAAGCCCCACACTGGGTGGAGGGATTACTTAAAATCATTTTAAAAGTAAACAGTGCTATGGTGAGTGCTGTAGATTGTGTGAGACTGAGGATTCACAGACCTATACCCCTGAAGCAAATAACACATTATATGTTAATAAAATTTTTTAAAAGTAGTTAAAAAAAGTAAAATAAATTTAAAAAACAGAAACCAGTATTGCCATTTCCCTACTTAAAATTCTGCTTTGGTTTCTAACTGCCTTCTGGCTAAGGTTTGAGTCTCTTCCTAATTTGGTTAATTACTTCTCTTTTTCCTAAACTTATCTCACCACTTTGGTCCTCTTCCTCCTCCTTCTCTTGTTCCTTGAACATACCATACTCCTCTCATATCCTGGTAGTTGTACCTGCTTTTTTTTATTGTCTGGGGTTCTTTTTCACCTTGTCTGCTTCTATATTCTTAATTAAGGTTCAGAACTCAGCTGAGATAACACTTCATCAAGGAAGCACTGGCTTTTTCAAGTTAGGTTCCTTTCTATATGCTTTTGACAAAACCCTGTATTTTCTTTAGCAAAGAACTTTACCTGTGTGTCCGCTATATATTTGTTTTGTGTGTGTCCGTTTCTCTCACTATGCAGTAAAGTCAAAAGGGTAAGAACT
Source organism: Mustela nigripes (assembly GCF_022355385.1). Classification (NCBI taxonomy): domain Eukaryota; kingdom Metazoa; phylum Chordata; class Mammalia; order Carnivora; family Mustelidae; genus Mustela; species Mustela nigripes. Next base: position 95,898,092 of record NC_081575.1, read on the forward strand.
TTATCTTTTATACAGTTGTATTCCTACCCCCTTGTAGATACCAGTGTATATTTGTCACTGGACTTAAGAGCCTTCAAGAGGAAAGATTATGTATTAATTTCCATTGATGCTATAAAAATTATCTTAATTTAAAGGCAACTTAAAACAACTCCTATTTATTATCTAACAGCTCTTCAGATCTCAAATCTGAAATTGACTTCACTGAGCTAAAATTAAGGAACATCAGAGCTATGTGCCTTCTAGAGACTGCAGGGGAGAATCTATTTATTATCTTTTCCATTTTGGAGGATGCCCACATTCTTGGGCTCATGGCCCTCTTCTTCCATTTTCAAAACCAGCCACACTCGATCCAGTCCTTGTCAAACTGCGTTCTTTCAGATTGTCCCTCTTATGCTGCCCTCTTCCGCTTTGAAGGGCGCAATAATTACATTGGTGATTACATTGGTCCACGCCGGATTACCGAAGATAGTTTCCCTATCAAAAATTACCTGATTACCAAATCTAATTTCATCTGCACCCTTAATTCTCTTTGCCATAACAAAGAGTTTTAAAATACTTTAACTTACTGTAAAACAAATGAATTTTAACAAAACTTATTCAGAAATTCTGGGGATTGGGACATGAACCTTTTTTAAAGGACCATTTTTCTCTCCATAGAATTAGTATCTGCAAAGCACAAAAGTCAGAAGTCTGAAAAGTAAATCTGGTCTTCATTAACTTAAAACACCTTTAATGAGCACTATTGTGTAACATATTCTGTGCTAAGTGCTGGGAATAGTTAGACAGTCACTGTCTTGAAATCTAGACTGTCTTGAAATCTGTCACTGTCTTGAAAATTAGAAAGGATATAGATAATATTAACAACTTTTGTAGGTGAGGAGCAGTAAAAACTGTACTACATTGATTGTAGAGTGAGCCAGAAGTAAGGAAATCTCTTTGACACTCTTTTTCTCTTCTTTGTGCAGTAATTTAATTATTTTAGACCTCCTCATTATGAAATAACCACGAATGTCACCTTCGGCCCTCACATTCTGTAATCCTATGATCAAAAGCTATTACTCAGATTTAACAGAAAGCATTTTTCATGCCATTCTCCATTCTACTCTCCTCCACTTTGCATTGCCATTTTGAAGCATTAATAACATGTTAAATCCATTTTCTAACTATTTCTTGAGTTTGGGGCCTTCCTTCTTAATGTCCCACAGTAGCACATAACCATAATCCCTTCTAGAAAATGTCTTCCCTGACATCCATAAGGCTACATATCCCTTTATTTATGCTCCTGTAATATCCTTTGAATATATGTATCCTTGCTTATAATGCTTATAATGTTTATCCTCAATCTTCCACATTTCTCATTACCCTTTTTCTCATTTTTGGTGGAATCAGAGAATAGAGACCCTGTTACCCCCCCCCCCCCCCATATTACTGATAGTCCTCTCATTAAAGTGAAATAAACTCATATACCTTTGTAATTTCTTCACTATATGTGTATCTAAACTGTTATCAACTCTAATATCCCCTTCTAGTTCTAAATTTGTATTTTCTGGGTCACTTAAGTGATGAGGATTTTCAGTTAACATACTAACTAGCACCCAAAGAAATGCCATTTTCTAAAATGTCTTCCTGGCATAGATTACAATGAACTGGCCTGTGGAATGAGGATAATTCATGATGTTTATATAACTGGGTTGTTTTTCTGTTTTGGTTTCTCAGTGCTTCTACTCACATTGGCTTATCTGATCACATACATAGGGTCATATCTTGGAGGCTCTCCACGATCTCACTCCCAACTTCCTTTGTAATTTCATCCCATGCTATTCCCTCCTTCCTACTTTAGAGTGCAGCAAAAGTGAATTAAGTATAATGAAGAGCATGCTTTTTTTTTTTTTTTAAGTATAGATGATGCACTTTGTTACATTAGTTTCAGGTGTACAACTTAGTTATCTGACAAGTTTATACATGATGCTGTGTTGACCACAAGTGTAGCTACCATCTGTCCCATAACATTGCTATTACAATATCATTGACTGTATTCCTTATGCTCTGCTTTTTATTCCTGGGACTTACTCACTCTGAAACTATATCTCCGGCTCCCCTTTACCATGTTGCCCAGCCTCCTTGCCTCTGGCAACCATCAGTTTGTTCTCTGTATTTATAGTTTTGATTTTGCTTCTTGTTTGTTTATTCATTTTTTTAGATGACATTTACGACTGGGATCATACAATGTTACTGTATTCTTTATGCCCGCAATCTTGTCTTAAAGATTCATCTTTCCTGGGGTGCCTGGGCAGCCCAGTGGGTTAAACCTCTGCCTTCGGCTCAGGTCATGATCTCAGGGTCCTGGGATCGAGTCCCACATCGGGCTCTCTGCTCAGCAGGGAGCCTGCTTCCCCCTCTCCCTGCCTGCTGCTCTGCCTACTTGTGATCTCTCTCTGTCAAATAAATAAATAAAATCTTTTCTAAAAAGCTTAAAAAAAAGATTCATCTTTCCCTTTGCATCTTTTTTTTCTTCTTTTTTTTTTTTTTCCTTTTGGCTCCACCTACTAGACTTAACTTAGCCAATCCCTTCTAGAAAATGTCTTCCCTGACTGACATCCATAAGGCTACATATCCCTTTATTTATGCTCCTATAATATCCTTTGAATATATGTTCCTTGCTTATATAAAATGTTTAATATTTATCTAGCATACGTCTGTATTTTACAAGGTTGTGAACTGTGGTAAAAACAGAGTTCCATTTACCTTCTCAGTAACCTCTAAAATGACCAACAGATACTGGGTATTCTGTAATTAATTATTTTTTGTAAATGATTATTCTATAAATTACTACATAAACAGATGGTTTCATTGCATCTTAAAAACAGCTCCATGAGTTAAAAGGCAATTAATATCTTTATTTCACAGATAAAGAGACCAAGGTCAGGCAATTCTAAGGCCACCATTCTCATAAGTCCTGCACTGGGACTGGAAGCCTATTCCCCTGATTTAATGTTCTCTCAGTTTGCCACCATCATTTTTGTGCAGTAACTCACTCTTGTAAATCATGAATATTACAATTTAATTATCCTACATTTATAGAAGACTGAGGGTCTCAGGAATATAAAAGTTACTAACAGGGCAAAAGGTCATTGCAATAATTTTAGAAAATATGAAGGACCAGATTTATTGGACAAAAAAATGACTTTATTAGAAAGGGTTAATTAATTCTGAGACAAAATACAATTTTTATGTCATGGTAGAAAGCTAATTTTATGAGTTTTCCCCATAGAGAGAATAAAATAAAATGTTGGTCACTTTTTGCAATTTATGAAGTGCAGTTCTTCACTCCTTGACATCTTCAGGGAACAGTTTTCAAGTAAATTTTTCTAACAGAGATTTTGTTCTTTGCTATTCACATTAATATACTCGGGCATATTTTTATTAGTAAAAGAAAATCAGTTATAAACAAACTCTAAACGAAACAAAATAGAATATGTGTTTCTTGAAATGACTAGACAGGAATATATAATCATTTCCTAGTAAAACAGATTTCACTTTGTTCTTTTCTAATTCTCTTTATTGTTGATTTTATATTTATATCTCTTACTATAGACCATGTCTGTAATCACATACATTTTATTAAGGTATTAAAATAATCTCCATAAGCTCTATGGCAATTTATCATATATGTACATTTATGTATATCCACTTTACATTAACTATGGATATATAAGTGATTGTGCTTGAAAGTATCAACTTTTAGGGACATGTAGGTGGCTCAGTCATTTGAGCATATGACTCTTGGTTTCAGCGAAGTCCTGGGATCAAGCCCCCTGTCAAGTACCCTGCTCAGCAGGGAGTCTGCTTTTCTCTCTCCCTCTTTCTCTGCCCCATCCCCTCTCATGTTCTCTCTTTCTCTCTCAAATAAACAGATAAATCTTTAAAAATAAATAAAAGGGTCAGGGCCCCTGGGTAGCTCAGTGGGTTAAGCCTCTGCCTTCAGTTCGAGTTGTGGTCTCAGGGTCCTGGGATCCAGCCCCACTTCTGGCTCTCTGCTCAGCGGGGATCCTGCTTGCCTGTCTCTCTTTGCCTGCTGCTCTACCTGCTTGTGATCTCTCTCTGTCAAATAAAATCTTAAAAAATAAATAAATAAATAAATAAATAAATAAATAAATGGGTCAACTTTTAGGTTACATGGGAAATAACAATGGAAATGGATAGACTTAAATGTATAAAAATATATGGGGTACCTGGATAGCTCATTCTGTTATGTGTCTGCCTTCTCAAGATCCTGGAATCAACTCCCACATTGGGCTCCCTGCTCAGTGGGGAGCCTGCTTCTCCCTCTTCCATTCCCCCTGCTTCTGCACTCTCTCTCTGTCAAATAAATAAATACAATCTTTAAAAAAAATAAAATAAATATTTAAAAATTTAGCATAATAAAAATGAAATGAAAATTAAAAGACATACAACCACTTGGGAATATATATTCATTCACTGACTAAGAGTAAATAGCTTAATTAATAATAGTGATTCTTAACTTGGATTTCATGGTAACAGGAACCTTCTGCAGAGAGGTCAGTGAACCCTAAGAAATATGTAAATATGTCTGTATAGGCATTTTTTAATATTGAGAAGGGTCATTATTTCTATCAGATAATCCAATGGAGTCCACAACTTGAAAAGTTTAAGAATTACTGATTTATAATCTCATCCCCATTAATTGTAAAATATCAAGAGCTCAATAGATATGTGAGCAAAGGCTATAAACAAGTATTTTTTAAAAGATTTTATTTATTTATTTGACAGAGAGAGAGATCTCAAGTAGGCAGAGAGACAGGCAGAGAGAGGGAGGGAAGCAGGCTCCCTGCTGAGCAGAGAGCCCGATGTGGGGCTCGATCCCAGGACCCTGAGATCATGACCTGAGCCGAAGGCAGCGGCTTAACCCACTGAGCCACCCAGGTGCCCCTATAAACAAGTATTTTGACAAAAGTGGAAACATGCAGAATAAATTTTGAAAACGTGTCCTACTTCATTAGTAATCAAACAGATTCAAATTAAGATGAGAACCAACTATCTCCTTATATCTAATAAAGCCACAAGCACTTTAAAAGTGAAAGCAACAAAACTCCTATCAGCAGCATAACCCCATTCTTTGTAGTACCACTAAAAATAGGTACGGCCACTGGGAAAGCAATATGACAATATTTAGTAAAAGCCACAAACATTTTTTTAATGCTGACCCAATTATTTATTCTGTGACAATTATACACCAGAAGCTGAGAGTGCATGAAAATGTTCATTATGGTGAAACCTCTAATAACAAACAAAAGGAAATGGCAACTAATATATTTATGATAAAATAAATTTAAAAGGTAGAATATTATTGTAGTTATATAAAATACATGTCTATGGGGATTGTAATGATGAGCAGACACAAAACTTTGGGGTGATTTTTTAATAATCAATGTTAATATTAATTTTAATATTAACAAATTTAAGTATTTTTTGAATTTTTTCATAATGTTAATCTATGACAAAAATTGAGCACTAAATATCAACTAGTAAATATAACAACATTATTATTTAAAATATTAATGAATGAATCACCTGACATCTTAAGAAAGTTCAGTTTTCCAATCTGGATAAATCTGAATAAATCCATGTAGGCATTCAGGTTGTAGACTATAAAATTCCAGAATGTCATTCACATTAAGTTACAGCATACACAGAATTCTTTGGATTGTTTAAAATAGAGGCTCTCAAATAATGGTTATTTTTGTATTTGTGTTAATACATTCAACTTTTGTGACTTTTATTATCTTATGCCATTCTATATTATCTATGAAAGTATAATGTGAACTGCTTAATGTGAAGATCCATGGACTTTGATTCAAATAATCTATACCAGGTTCATCTGTGTCACTTACTAGCTTTATTCCTTCCGAGCTTGTATTTTTTTGTTTTTTTTTTTAATTTTTATTTTTTTAACATCTTAATTTAATTTTATTTTTTTCAGTGTTCCAAGATTCATTGTTTATACACCACACCCAGTGGTGTGTGGAATTCTGTGTATGCTGTAACTTAATGTGAATGACATTCTGGAATTTTATAGTCTACAACCTGAATGCCTACATGGATTTATTCAGATTTACCCAGATTGGGAAAACTGAACTTTCTTAAGATGTCAGATGCAATATGTGCCCTCCATAATACCCACCTCCAGGCTCACCTATCCCCCCTCCCCTCTCCCTTCCAAAACCCTCAGTTTGTATGCAGCCATCAGAAAGGAGGAATACCTAACTTTTGTATCATATGGACAGGACTGGAAGAGATTATGCTGAGTGAAATAAATCAAGCAGAGAAAGTCAATTATCATATGGTTTCACTTACTTGTGGAACATAAGGAATGACATGAAGGACATTAGGAGAAGGAAAGGAAAAGTGAATTGGGGGAAATCGGAGGAGGAGATAAAGCACAAGAGACTGGACTCCAAGTTTGTATTTTTTAATGGATAAAATGCCAAATTACATATGGATTGAGAGGACATGTAAAACAGCTCTGTGAACAATAAAACACTAATAAATGATATATATTGTATAATAATAAAGCCAGTTATATTAATATTTACCATGTTAAAACAAATGTTATATAGCAAAATAAAACAAGCAGGTAATTCATTAAAGGTATATTTTTCTTATATTAAAAGTGAAAGAAGTGAAAAAGAAGACCTAGTGATATTTGTATGACAAAATTCACTTTCAGTGCTGTTGACACAATAGGTACATACTCTTCTGCACATAATGTCAGGGTTTCCCTCCCACCTTCAAGCCTACCTAAAAATTACTCTTTGTACATATAATCGAAACCCATAAAAATATTGCATTACTACCTACTTTTCACTGAAAAGTACGTGGAACATATCTCTTCAGGTATCTTCCTATTCAACTTTTGGTGAAGATGGTTGGGCATGTTTTACAACTTTTAAATGTGTGCTTTCAAATGACTCATTTACTCTCCCATATCTGACAGGATTTGCATGCACATGTAGGGAAAAATTACTGGAATTGCAAATAATATTATTAACACAGGAAAATGTGTATCTCTCATTGAGAAATAAATGTATTGGCAAGTCTTCCTACAACAAGTCCATGAAAACGGTTAAAAATTGACCATTTGAAATGTTCTGTTTATGTATTTCATTATTATCAAAGGATAGTATTGAATTTAGGGAAGTATATTCACAAAAGGCTAGATTAGTTTCAGAAGCTATTACTATATATTTTTATTGATTCATACTGTCACCAAAGAAAAAACCTCCATACGGTAGCTATGAATTATCTTGTACTGGATGGGTAATCCTGATATTTGCCCACATGCAGTGTAGTTTGTGGACCCACACAATTAAATAAGAAGAAAAGTATTTTGTGATGCTAAATAAAATTTTCTCATCTAGGAGAACAGTTTTAGGTTTCTTATTTATCCACTCTTATTTCATATCACTTAAGAGTATCCACTTATAGAATAATAATTTGCTTTACTGATAAACACATTTTCTTAGTACATGGATACATTTGTCATAGAAAATGATTCTTTACTATGGATCATCCTTTTTCAGGAAAAGCAGTCAAGATTTATTGCTGAAAAAGAATCCAAGACCAAATAAGGTTATTTTGTTGGGACATTTCTATAAGGGTTCTTTTGACCCAATGTAAATAAAATATAAAACCTCTCCATTTTAAGTCTCAGATGCACTCATTTATTGAACATTAATTAATATGATTGCATTTACAGTAATTTAAAGGTACCCTTTGGCCTTTAAAAAAGGTTTTCAAAGAGTCAAGATTGATTATTTTTCTGCCCATTTAATTCCATAATAATTTACAACTTGAAAAAAAATAGAATTTTTAGAAGCATTAATTCTGTGAAGCTGTTTTCTTAATAATTTTCCACTGTAATCTATTGGTGAAAGAAGTCTTTGGAGATTTTCCCTCTGAGTATTTATATGTAATCTATGAAGGGTGTCATTTGCATTTTGATTTGAAATTTCCTGACTTTTGGATGAAAAGAGATACTAAAAATTGTGGAGTTGTAAGATGTCCTTCCTCTAAAGTGTTTGCGTATTTATTAAATATTTGCTGAAGTCTTAGTTTGTGCAGACAATGCTAGGTTCTGGGATACAAAACCATGTTCGTGATCATAAGGAAACCTCTCCTATAATGGGAGGTGGCTATGCAGGGGGGCCCATGTTAGAGTTGGCAGTATTGCAAAAGCAGGGAAAATCATTTCACGTGGTCTGTAAGAGGAAAAGCTCAGGAATAACTTTTCAGAAGAAATAACAGATAATAGGCTCTTCTGATTATGCTAGAGTATCTATTCACCATAGGAGGATAAGTAATATTTCCTTTATTCAGAAGAGACTACTTTTCTATAATGCCTTTATACAGTATTTGAATGAGCATAAATTTGACTGGATCAATTATTTTAGACATCTCATTTTTTTAGTTTGGATGCCCAATACCAATATCACTTGTGTTTAATTTCATTATTGATAAATTTAACACCACATATAAAATAACATTGATATGTAATAATTGAGAGTTATTTTTGTTGTAAAATGTGATATTCAGAATTCTTTCTTAACTCTTAAATCTTTCTTAAATTTTACATTATAGATGAAAGAGAAGATGTTCAAAAGAAAACATTCACAAAATGGATAAATGCACAGTTTTCTAAGGTAAGAATATTTTATTACTTCTAAGATATAAGGTAAGTGACTGATTTTCAAAATGAACTATGTACTGGGTAAATGTAAATGTCCATATTGTTTTTCTCTTCGTGTCATTGTTTTAGCTGTGCAAGTTCGGAAACGTTACGCTGACTTTTAATTAAGGAAGCAGCAGTAGAATACACATAAAGAGAAATTATTGAATTAGATAAAATATATCTTTGAATCTTAGTGATAAGATTAATTACATCAGTCATCCAAGGATTGTAACTGCAATTTTCCACCAAGTAGCTAGTATATGTTACACAGTAGCAGAAGACATAAGGGGATTTTTACTGTCTGAAAGTGATAATATTTTTGTCCTTCTTAGTCTTTCCTAGTTCAAGAAAAACTGATACAACTGCCTTGGGTCTATTTGGCCCCTATCACTTAGGGCACGTGTCAAATAATTTAAAATAAGAAGTTTATCCTCTTTTTCTGCAGGCATCAACCCATAATATTAACAATATTTATTTATTTTATACATGCAAATTAATTTATAATCCATAGACAGCACAACTCTGGATAATTATATGTGAACACAGGGTAAAATATTCTTACTTTGAAAACTAGCATTAAGAGTACCATGTAAAGAGCTTTATATACATTTTGAGGTTAGAAAGACTTGCATTTACATTTAATTAACTCTGAATTTCAGCAAATCAGTGCTTTGTGAACTATTTTTGTACAGTCATTTATACATGTACACATATATATTGGGTGTTTACCTGAAGAATCAACACCCAATGATTGAAATATAAAGCTAGTAAAATATGGTCCCTATATTCAAGCTTTAAGAGGAGCAAAAATGGCTGATAATGGTCATTTCATGTGATTGTGAGGATTAACAGGGTCAGGATATGTGAAGATTCCTACCACAATGCCTAAAAGTCTTAATATATGCAGATCACTTTCTCCATGGGTCTGTCTTGTTTTATAAAAGTTTTGATAATGAATCCAAAACAATCCACTGAGAGGTGCAGTATAAAAAGTGTTCCCATTACCATTATAAAAGGTTTTCAAGTATCACCCATTGTTTGTGGTATTTGATAGCAGAATTTTGCCAGGTAGTCTTTACCATGTTAGCAAGAAGTAAAGTTACTGAATTTTAACTAAGGAAATTTCATTTCTATTTACTTACTGAATTGACAATTAATGAATTGCTATTACAGAACTTTATTTTTTTTATTATGTTCAATTAGCCATTATGGAAGTTTAAATAATAAACTTAAAAAAAGGAATACTATTTTAAAAATCTCAACTTTTTTTGAACTAAGTGGATAGAAATAATAAAAAAAAGTTATAACACTACTGAAGGAGAAGAAATGAAAAATAAACTCAGAAGTATGCACAATTGGAATTTTTAATTTCAGAGTATGTTTACCTGATGGTTGTATATGCTTTAATTGCTAAATTTACTGGTCTCATTAAAATCTTCTTAATTTTGAAAGTTCAAAACAGTCAATAGATACAAGCTTTCAAACAAATATACGGACAAATCAGAATCATAAAGAGATCTTTTGAAATAATAAATGTGACATAATACTCTGAATCTTTGAATTAAATCAATGAGTTGTTTTAATAAGGTATATAGATGAAACTGAGACAAACACTGCAAATTCTCATTCCCACAAATCTAAATAGGTCATTACTCTCTGTACATTGACATTTCAAGTATCATTTACCACAATTCACATTCTAATATACAAACCATAGTTTGATATGCTGTCTTCTTTGAATACATTGTTGGCACTGCCTTAGAGCAATTTTCCCCTATCTTTATGAGTGCCCATATTTTAAAGGCTGCAAAATAATTACATGCATGAGTGCATTGACTGTTTTTTCCTAAGTATCCCCTCCTCCAAACCCAACTTCTACTTCCTTCATTTGTTTTATAAGTGTTCTCCCTCAGCCTATTAAAATTGGATCAGGAGAGTCACCGAAGTTTCATATTTGAACATATAGTAGATGACAGGAATAGAAATAAATGTTTATAAAGACAGGAAAATGTATTTAGAGATAAAATATATATATGTGTGTGTTGATTTTTCATTTAGAAAACCTTAAAATATATTTTCCATGTTATCTGATTCTTTTTCTAGTCAGGACTTCAAGTAATGACTGAGTTTTTGTATCTAATTTTGAGAATTAAGAAAAGGCCAATTGATTCAGTTTAAGCCCATTGATGATACCAAAAGATAAACATAGCACATATGTCACTTAGCACATATTTATTGTGTTATTACATGGTGTTCAGCACAATTCTAGGCCTGTAGGAGACACAGGATTAGTTGAAGTTGAATCTTCAGATCTCATGTAACCTACGTGTTTGGGGGATACTGGATTATTGCTAAATGGAGTAGCAGAATGGGCAGTGGTGAGAGATAGCAGTACTGCAGGCTAGAATGAATCTGAAAACCTTTATGAAGAAAGTTGTACCTGATAGACTCTAAAAGAAGGATCGTCAAAGAGAAAAACACTCTTCACTGAGATAATTGGAAACCACTGAAAGCAGGAATATGTTTTCTTTGTAACCCCAATGATCAGTACCAGTGTACTAACTAAATATACTAAATGCATTTTGGACAATAGTACAGAAATTAAGTATCTGCTAAGTTTAAGGAAAAAGGAAAAATTCTAAATGAAAAAGAATGTGTTGAAGAGGACTTTAAAAAGAAAAAGCAGTGACAAATTATCATTGGTGTGGTAAATTAGAGTAACACACAAAAAATAATAAAAATCAATAGGATGATTTAAAGTGTTTAACAGTGAGGCTCACACATTCATTTGTATAATGTTTGTAAAATAAAAAGAGACTACAAAGTAGTTCCCTATTATTATGTAAAATTATATAAGGAATACTTAAGGAAGAAAATATGATTAAAGAAAGTCTTATCATTTTGTGTCAATTGAAGCCAAATGTACCTTTGTAGTAAATCCAACTGATTTCTCACTTTCCTAGTACCGTTTTAAAATAGACCCTGTCTCTTCTTCAAAATAGGTCTTCTACTAACATTCAATTCCAAAAATTTTTACTAGAACATGATTTATCACATCTATTCTATAAAGATAAGCAAACATTATTTTCCTCCACATAAACACAAAGCCATTGTTAGGTAAGATTAATTCAAGGTAAATATTCTATTCGTGTAATTTGTAGATCTTTTATAATCCTAAAACTGTTTACTGTTTATGACATATATAATTCCCATAATAAGAATTACACAGGTTCATTCACACAAGCTTATTTAAGGAAAGTACACTTTAAATTATGACCAAAAATAATCTTTTCATAAAACTTGCTTGATGTTTGTGTTGGAGAAAAAGCAATCTGTAGGGGAAAATACTTACTACTAGATCAATTGAAAGATTTAAACCATCTCCCAGTGAGTTATATGCCAGTTTTGATCCTACATTGGATTTAGTGATTATCTTTATTTCTATCCTCTGAATACACTTTTCTGTATGATCCTTCCAAAAGGAGTAGACAACTTGATATTTTATTTAAATGAAGTAGAAATATGTAATTAGTTTTATCTATGAACTTCACAAGGGCCTATGATATGATAATGCATTTATGTCTTCATTGCTACAACAATACATATTTATAACTAAAAAGCCAGATTTTACCCTCTTGGGATAATGATAGCACAAGGCAGAATTAACTGGTATAACAAACTTTTCCCAAGAATTTATTATTATTTATATCCTAGCCAGCATGATAAGCCTGATGTCATGCAAATTAACACCAAAATTGTGAATCAGTAAACCAGGCTTCTTTACACAGCTCTCTATCATGAAGCCTTTGAGGAAATAATTATATTCGCACTTGAATTCACTTTGGAAAGAAAGGTAAACATAAAATAAAAAATTCTTTGAGTCTTGTTTTCCTTATATGTCCATGTCTACTTTGTAAGAAAACATATACTAAAAGGGATTTGTAAATATTAATACATAAACATAAAATATTGCCATTTTTTTTTTTTTGCTGTGTAGTATATTTTCTGAATTGAAGGAATTCTATATAGAAACTTTTCCTTGATGCCTGCTCACGTCTTTTTGGTTTTGGCTACTTTCTTTGGATGGAAGAAGGAAGATAGAACATTTATTTATGTTTTATTATCCTGCTACACTCTGTATGCCAATCCATGCCGTTAACACATACATATGCACAAACAGGCATGGACACACACTCAGTTTAAAATGAATCAAATGGTTTCATTATGCAAAAGGAAGATAATGAGACTTAGAAACAAGTGAAAGAGGTGACAGTATATGTATATTTCCTCTGTGTCAATTTGAAACTTATATATAACTAACAAATTTATATAGGACTGTTACTCAAAGGGCTTGATTTAACAGAGGTGATAGATTAGAAATATTGTGTCATGGGAGGGTCATCATAGATATAAAGTCATCGTTATGCCCCTGGCTTCCTGTTTCTCCCTACTAATTGATTCCAGAAAGAATTAGATTACTATAGAAGATGAAGGGCAATGCACTATATCTCTGATCATGATAAGCAGCTATTGGGAAGAAAATTTTCCTTTGCCCTTCAATGTTCTTCTGGCTGGTCTAAGAATTAAATTGATATGAGACAGATTAACAGGAGAAAAAAACCAAAGGTAAATCACATGCACAAGGAAGACCAATGATAAAATGGATATCCAAAGAAATAACCAAGGCCTGCAGCTTTTATACATTTTAGACAAAGGAAATGACAGGATAAAGAAAAACCTATGTTTGGTAGTTTCAAATGGTAAGGAATTCTACAGAATTTGGGCTAGAGTAATAAGTCAGTAAAAGCAACAAAGTTTGTTTATACAACCTCTTGTTTTGTATGGCTTCTTTAGCCCTGAATTCCCTGTCTCTTATGGTAAGAGCATCTCTTTATCTCTTGGTACAAGGAAGATATCTTTTACATGAGAGATTTATTTTCTGCTTTCAGGGAACAAAGGAAGGTCAGAGTATTCTTGCTCTGACATTTTCTTAAGTAGCTTTAATTCAAAATAACTATATGCTACTGTGGTATATCTTGGGGAAGCCTTTCTTGAGCACCAACAAGACCCATACAAGGCTTTGGTAAGAGTTGACTTATTGGATACAGTTGTTTTGGTGAAGTAAATATCAGTACAGAAAACTATAGACATCCTCATTTCAGAAATTTTGAAGATTAGTAACTTTTATTCCTATATATTCTCCTATTAATTACCCTATTGAATTATATTTTTATGGTTATTTGCTCCAGTAACCTCATGAAATAGTATTCAAGATGAGCTAAATATGAGTGTAGGTAGCTTGCTTATGGTAAATGGAAGAGATGAAGCTGGGACCCAAGAAATCAGACTCTAAAACCCATAACATTTCTATATCCGTTACTATTGTGACAGCTAATCCATCTACCAAGTGCTGCATTTTTCTTAGGATTCATCCCCAAAATGCTAAGTTTTATGAGAAATGGTAAGGGGATTTGAGGACATTGAAAACTTGAGAATGGAAAGTGATTAATGCTCGCAATACCAACAGATGCCTTATAATCTACCTTAAATATTTAGTAACATGAAAACTCAACCATTGTTGAGAAAGGTTTTTAATTGAGTTTTTCCACATGATTTCTAATACATTAAATGGTAATACATGCACATGCTGAGTTTTGGTGAGTGACATAATCTAGTTATAAATATAATTATCTAAATTGTGAGTATTTTTACTTGTTATTATTAATTTTTATTTTTGTTAATCACAAATTATCATGTATAAGAGAGAATTTAAACATTTATTTAAATAATTTTGTGAGAAATATGAACTATTGCCCTACTGGCATCGTGGACTCCTTAACATGTATGTTAAGATGACTTCTAGAATGATGTGTCTGTGTTTGTAATTTAGATAATTATGCTAATGGTCTAATCCACAGAGAACCATTCCATTGAATGCTTTCTTGAATCTAATCTTTGCAAAGTTCCTAAGTAACAAAGAATATCATTCAGTTAGTGAAAGGAAAATTGGATTGTGATAGGTCTCACTATTTTTAATGAGAGACAAATAATTTATTGTTTACTTTGCAGATCTTTCTTAGAAATATGTACTTGATTAACTCACTTACTGTGCTCTAATAACTCTAGGTAGTTTTAAAAAGTACACATGTTTTGTTCTTTAAGCTACTGTATTCTGAAATACCTTAGGAGAAAATTGGAATTATTGATTGCTCTACCTATATAGTATAGAATGGTCTTAGTGGCAAGCATATTTAGCCAGAAAATTTAAGTATTTACCAATGAGAATGATTCTTCCTAGGGAAAAAATATCTGTAGCTGATAGGCAAATGTATTAGTTACCTGATTTATTCTGTCTTAGGGCTTATCATAACTTTCTAGCAAGACAACATATATTGAATTTTTTTATTTATTTTCATTTCAGGAAGAATAGTTGGCACTCTGGTACCATCCCACCAGAGATATATGGTTGCTAAAATAACCTTCCAAGATTCAACAAATATCTATTGAGTGCCAGCTATGTGACAAGCAAGCATAGTATTGTACACTGTAAGAGGCACAACACAACATAGTTTTTCTTCCCTAAAAGATTATCATTTTAGGGAAGAAACAATTATGTAAACTAATAAATATGGCCTTGAATATAATACAGGTGTCATGGCAACAGAAGAAAGAATGACTATTTGCTTAGAGAGGATGACAGCTTTTTGAAAAGAGGTGACATTTAATCTGAAGTTGTTCACACAACAACAAATTAGAGGCAGATAAAGGCATCATGAATTACATGTAGAAATATGGAACAGTTGAGAAAGCTTGGCCTATCAGGTGGTGAGTGGCCAAAGAGATCTGTGTGAGGGCAGAATGGAGGATGTGAGAGAACATGAAGCCATTCCTGAATAATTGCATTGTTGCTGGGGCTGGTTGGTCCAACAATGAGATATTGGTTTAATCATGTTTATATTCAACCTCTGGTTGAAAAATGTTTACTTCTAAAACAATAGCCAATGACACAGCAATTAGACGGCCCTACAACCACTAATCCTTCCTGCAAAATTGAATATGAAGCCTACGCTTTACACTTAGAGAATAGACATGTGGATCTAAAATGAAGATTCAAGTGGGTTACATTTTTTGTTAGTTGTTTGATATCATGTACTCATTAGCATACTGCATCAGATCACCTAAACAGATTGCTGGGACTCATAGCTAGAGTTTCTGATTCCACAGGTCTAGCAGGGGAGCCCAGGAACTTGGAGGTTCCCAGTTAGAACTTGATCTTATTATTAAAATTTTCTACAGCTATTATGTCTGGCGGTGAATAAATATTTTGAATATTATGTCTATGCATTAAGTTCTTGTACTTCATTTAAAAAGTCATTTATATTTAAGGAAACATGTTTTGACAGAAATGCACAGAAAGTCTACATTAATTAATTTATGATTTATTGAACATGTATTACAGATTATGTGCTCTAGATTTTTAAACATGGCAGTGGAAAGAAAAATGTCCCTTTAATCATAAGGCCCTGTGATCCAGATGTGTGAAACTGAACAAGGAAACATTTAGCAAACTCTTCGACATTCTCTGTACTTATTTGTCAACTTGTTTTCTCTCTCTGAAACTTAGAATATAGAATTTCAAATAGTAATGGTTGCTAAGATGAATAAGGTGGATGCTATTATGTGCAATGGATTGTGAGAAAACCTCTCTAAAGGGAGATTTAAGAAGGCTGAGGGAAGAGATACAAAACTCCAGGCAGAAAGAACATGTACAGAAGTCCTGCTGAAGGATTTTGTGTTCCAGGGACAGCAGGGTCCCTAGTTTAGAGTGGCTGGGGATGAGTACTGTGAATTACAGGTGAAACAGTACTGTGGCAGGACAAATTAGGTAGAAACTACTGACCACCGTAAAGGCTTTGGCTTCCTGGTAGGTTAGGAGACTGAGTGTTTTCAGGTGTGACTGGAAGCAATGTAACTTATAATCTAGGCTGTAAAAGTAGAGTTTGAGAGGTGAACTAGAGGACAGTGTCATAATCCAGGTTGGGTGTGTGGGGGGGTGGATTCTAGAACCAGGTTGGTTGCCATGGACCTGAAGGAAAATGGCTATAGTTTGAAAAGTACAGATAACAAAATTTACAGATGAAGTGCATATGGAGACTGAGAGAGTGAAGAAAAACAGTTTTAAAAAAAAGTTTAAACAGTTTTAACCTGAACATGAAACAGGATGGGATGGCTATTTATGGGGGGTAAGAAAGACTATTGGGGGTGCCTGGGTGGCTCGGTGGGTTAAAGCCTCTGCCTTCGGCTCGGGTCATGATCTCAGGGTCCTGGGATCGAGCCCTGCATGGAGCTCTCTGCTCGGCAGGGAGCCTGCTCCCCCCTCTCTGTGCCTGCCTCTCTTCCTACTTGTCATCTCTGTCTGTCAAATAAATAAATAAAATAAAATCTTTTTTAAAAAAAAGAAAGAAAGAAAGACTATTGAAGGAAAGGATTTGGTAGGAAAGTACAGGTAAATCTCCCATGAGAATTTATGGAAAAGGATTTCATTTCAGTATATTATCATGGAAAGAGTATGCAGGGGTGCCTGGGTGGCTAAGTCAGTTAAGTAGCAGATTATTGGTTTTGACTCGGGTTATGATCTCTGGGTCCTGGGACTGAGCGCCTGTGTGAGGCTCTGCACTCAGATGGGAGTCTGCTTGCGGTTTTTCTCTCCCTCTCTCTGTTCCTCTTCACCGTGCCCCCAACTCCCATGCTCTATCTAAAATAAATAAATAAATCTTTAAAAAATATATTTATTTTCAGTTCCTGAAATTACCTTTAAGGTCAAAATTTAAAAGTTATCTTAACTTTTAAGAAAAAAATTTAAGAGACAATACAAAGTCCCTTCATCACTATGTGTATGTGCATGCATGTGCACATGCATCTGCTTGTGAGAGAGAAAGGGATGTCTGTGTAATTAAATGCTTGTACATTGGAGTTGACCTGATCTTTGTGTCTCTCATGATCTAGGTTGGATGGCCAGAAATCATTGGAAATAAGCTTGATTTACCAATAGTTTCCTTCTTCATAGCATTTACTAGGTAAAAGCTATGTCAGATACATTATAATTATTGTTTACATATATTTCACATCTATTAAATGAGGTCCTTGAGGGTCTGAACTTCGACTCAATCATCCCTGTATACTCAGCCTAGGGTATAAACCCTGATGTACAATGATATTCAATAAATATTTACTGAATGAATGGAATGAATGGAAATAAGGAAAGGGGAAAGGGAGAGAGGAATTGAAATCAAAGTTGGTCATCCTGCCACTATCTCAGTCCTTTCTTCTGTGAACACTTTCTCCTTCATGTTCTTTCATGTCTTCAAATATCATTTCTATCCAGGGCTTAACACTGGGCTTGATGCTGATTTTGAACTGATTTTTTGAGGATACAAATTCCAAATCTGTATTTGTAACACTGAGTTCAAGATCTACACTTAGATTTCTAAGTGCTTCCTGAACCAATCCACCAAGCCATGATGGAGTCCTGATAGGAGGCAAAGATGATATAAATGAAGATCTAGTTAGATAGATTGAAACAACAATGGTTTGTTAATGATTGGAAAAGGGAAACAAAGAAGGCATCTGATGGACTCAAGATACTATCTCATGACACTAGACAGATAGAGGTAACTTATATTGGGAGATGAATTGAGAAAGAAAGATGAGAGAGGTATGTTTGGTGGCTCTTGATCCCTTCGCTGTTACATATTCAAATATTTGGTTTAATTTGGTTGTGAGGCATTCAGGAAATCAGTATGAGGGCAAATACTGGATTCAGTAGCCTGAATTTTAATTCCCAATTCACCACTTAGTGTGCGTGAACTTAAGTGAATTACTAAATGTTCATAAGCCTCAACTTCCCCATCAAATATTTATTTAAAAGATTAAAAGATGTTCTGCATGCAAAACACATAGAATTATACCTGGCATGTTGTAAGCACTCAATTAGTATTGGCTATTATCATTAATATTCTTTTAAGAACGAGAGGAATTTATCCCTCTGAGAAGCTTAAGGCTGGTGTTCATCTGACAGACTTTTATTTTGCTGAGTGGGGTATGGGAGCTAATGTATACTTAATGGGGATTGGGAATTTGAATGGATTTAACTTACAATATATATTACAAAGTATATATATATTGCATAGCTTAATGATTTTGTTAGGGCTCGTGACTAGAGAAATAGATGAGGCACATCAATTAGAGCACTGGGGGCCATGGATAGCAGCAATATTTACAGTGTAAGTCAAAGAAAAAGATACAAAGAAGGGCAGAAAGCATCAAGAAGATGGTGTGACTATCATTGTCAGATATCCTAGGAGTTAGAATTAAGATGAGAACTCAAGACTGTTACTCCTACCACCTTCTAGAATGCTTGTCCATAACCCTCTTAACACAACTACTCCCTAGAGACCTCTCTCTACTTCTCTTTGATGTTTAACCCCTAGCATTGTAGATCCTGTATCATAATCTTCCTTGCTTTGCTCTCTTGTTTTTAGTAAAGGATAACCTCCTACAGCTTCCTAAGACAGGACTTAGGGAGATAAGTTTTTTGATCTATGTTGTAAAATATATTTAATGCTACTCTTTATTTTTTTTCAGGGTTACCATATATATATGGTTTTATTAACATATATTTTTATCCCCAGGGGTACAGGTCTGTGAATCACCAGGTTTACACACTTCACAGCACTCACCAAAGCACATACCCTCCCCAATGTCCATAATCCCACCCCCTTCTCCCAAACCCCCTCCCCCCAGCAACCCTCAGTTTGTTTTGTGAGATTAAGAGTCACTTATGGTTTGTCTCCCTCCCAATCCCATCTTGTTTCATTTATTCTTCTCATAACCACTTAAGCCCCCATGTTGCATCACCACTTCCTCATATCAGGGAGATCATATGATAGTTGTCTTTCTCCGCTTGACTTATTTCGCTAAGCATGATACGCTCTAGTTCCATCCATGTTGTCGCAAATGGCGAGATTTCATTTCTTTTGATGGCTGCATAGTATTCCATTGTGTATATATACCACATCTTCTTGATCCATTCATCTGTTGATGGACATCTAGGTTCTTTCCATAGTTTGGCTATTGTGGACATTGCTGCTATAAACATTCAGGTACACGTGCCCCTTTGGATCACTACGTTTGTATCTTTAGGGTAAATACCCAATAGTGCAATTGCTGGGTCATAGGGCAGTTCTATTTTCAACATTTTGAGGAACCTCCATGCTGTTTTCCAGAGTAGCTGCACCAGCTTGCATTCCCACCAACAGTGTAGGAGTGTTCCCCTTTCTCCACATCCTCGCCAGCATCTATCATTTCCTGACTTGTTTATTTTAGCCATTCTGACTGGTGTGAGGTGATATCACATTGTGGTTTTGATTTGTATTTCCCTGATGCCGAGTGATATGGAGCACTTTTTCATGTGTCTGTTGGCCATCTGGATGTCTTCTTTGCAGAAATGTCTGTTCATGTCCTCTGCCCATTTCTTGATTGGATTATTTGTTCATTGGGTGTTGAGTTTGCTAAGTTCTTTATAGATTCTGGACACTAGTCCTTTATCTGATATGTCGTTTGCAAATATCTTCTCCCATTCTGTCAGTTGTCTTTTGATTTTGTTAACTGTTTCCTTTGCTGTGCAAAAGCTTTTGATCTTGATGAAATCCCAATAGTTCATTTTTGCCCTTGCTTCCCTTGCCTTTGGCGTTGTTCCTAGGAAGATGTTGCTGCGGCTGAGGTCAAAGAGGTTGCTGCCTGTGTTCTCCTCAAATATTTTGATGGATTCCTTTTGCACATTGAGGTCCTTCATCCATTTTGAGTCTATTTTTGTGTGTGGTGTAAGGAAATGGTCCAATTTCATTTTTCTGCATGTGGCTCTCCAATTTTCCCAGCACCATTTATTGAAGAGGCTGTCTTTTTTACATTGGACATTCTTTCCTGCTTTGTCAAAGATTAGTTGACCATAGAGTTGAGGGTCTATTTCTGGGCTCTCTATTCTGTTCCATTGATCTTGTGTCTGTTTTTGTGCCAGCACCATGCTGTCTTGATGATGACAGCTTTGTAATAGAGCTTGAAGTCCGGAATTGTGATGCCACCAACGTTGGCTTTCTTTTTCAATATCCCTTTGGCTATTCGAGGTCTTTTCTGGTTCCATATAAATTTTAGAATTATTTGTTCCATTTCTTTGAAAAAGATGGATGGTACTTTGATAGGAATTGCATTAAATGTGTAGATTGCTTTAGGTAGCATAGACATTTTCACAATATTTATTCTTCCAATCCAGGAGCATGGAACATTTTTCCATTTCTTTGTGTCTTCCTCAGTTTCTTCCAAACTCATTTTATGAGGCCAGCATCACCTTGATCCCAAAACCAGACAAGGATCCCACCAAAAAAAAGAGAGCTATAGACCGATATCCTTGATGAACACAGATGCGAAAATACTCAACAAAATACTAGCCAATAGGATTCAACAGTACATTAAAAAGATTATTCACCACGACCAAGTGGGATTTATTCCAGGGCTGCAAGGTTGGTTCAACATCCGCAAATCAGTCAATGTGATACAACACATCAATAAAAGAAAGAACAAGAACCATATGATACTCTCAATAGATGCTGAAAAAGCATTTGACAAAGTACAGCATCCCTTCCTGATCAAAACTCTTCAAAGTATAGGGATAGAGGGCACATACCTCAATATCATCAAAGCCATCTATGAAAAACCCACCGCAAATATCAATCAGTTTAATCAATATCAGTTGCATTTCTCTACACCAACAGCAAGACAGAAGAAAGAGAAATTAAGGAGTCAATCCCATTTACAATTGCACCCAAAACCATAAGATACCTAGGAATAAACCTAACCAAAGAGACACAGAATCTATACTCAGAAAACTATAAAGTACTCATGCTACTCTTCTTTTTTGATCATTTTTTTTTAATATCCTCATGATCTTGTTTCAGAAAATGCAGCCACTCATGGGGAGGGAAAAGGGGCTAGAGGTTGAATTAGTTATCAATGACCAGTGATTTAATCAACCATACCACCCCTCAGCTCACAAGGTTGGTTTTCCCCCTCCCCAAATAGCTCCTATCCTTACATTGCCCAAAGACTTTCCTAAAGTCACCTTATTAACATAACCAAAGACATCTTTATCACTTAGGAAATTCCTAGGATAAAGAACAAGTATATATTCCTTATTATAAATCATAATATCTTGGGGCGCCTGGGTGGCTCAGTGGGTTAAGCCGCTGCCTTAGGCTCAGGTCATGATCTCAGGTCCTGGGATCGAGTCCCGTGTCGGGCTCTCTGCTCAGCAGGGAGCCTGCTTCCTCCTCGATTGCTCTCTGACTGCCTCTTTGCCTACTTGTAATCTCTCTCTGTCAAATAAATAAATAAAATCTTTAAAAAAAAATAAAATAAAAAATAAATAAATAAATAAATAAATAAATCATAATATCTCACTAGCACTCAGATGTTCCTTGCTAAGTATCATTCCACATTAAAAGTAACCACAACTCATTAGAACATTTTATTCCTGATCCTCAGCTGGTCATGAGTGAGCCTGAGAACTTTGGTTTTGTCATAAAGCAAGGAAGTGCTTCCCCAAATTTGGAGCATCTTGAGTTTGCTCCATTTTCTTCTCCTGCTCTCTTTATGCTTGTAGATGTATGCTTTTTAAAAAATTTTTCTTTCCCTCTCATTTTATAGACAGACTTTGGATATTTTTAAAAATATATTTACACATTCATACTAATGTATTTTCCTGACCTTATAGGAGAAATATATACATTTAGTAACAATGAATGTTGTCTGAGTTTTTCTCTAATGGTCTTTTCAGGAATCTGGAGCATTGTTTATTACCACAAGGGGTGGGAATGTTTGATGTCACTATGCCAATTTTCAAGAAAAATTGCTTTGGCCTCTACCTTTTAAGAATAAAGGCAAAGCAGAATGTTTTATATTACTGATTTTATTATCATAACTGACTTGAAGAACTGAGTACAATTTTGGAGTGTCAGCACTATTCCCTTGATGTTTAGGTATGCCTCATTTTAAACTATGCATGTCTATTTTGCAAGAAGCAGTTCAAATGAAGATTGCCTCTGATAATATTCTAAATGAGCTATATAAGTAGAGTGTTATGGTAGCAGACATTGGAAATTTATTCAGAGCCCATATTTAAGGCATTTTAATCTATCCCCTGAAGAACAAATCTGTCATCTAAGTCATATAAACCACTAGTTGGATTAAAAACAACAACTTAGAAATCATTAAGTATATTGCCTGATAATCTAAGATCCTAAACAGCTTACATTATGTATTAAATTTAGTGTCTTTGCTCTTGTAGGGATGGAAAAATGTCCCTTTCTTCCCCTCTAGGTTCTTTGGCTGGTCTAATAATTAAACTCATATAGAACAGATTAAAAGGAGAAAAACAATTTAATTTCATACATATGGGAGCCTAAAAGATAAGAGACTCAAGGGCAAAGTAGGGTGGTTGAGGCTTATATGCCATCCTGAGCTAAAGAATGGCACAGGGGCCTGGGGCTTCTAATGGGAGGAGGCTAATTCACAGGACAATAAGAAGAGCAGATGTTTGGTAATTAGAAGTTTGCCTTGCCGTAGAGTTAGGTCCTTCAGTACTTAGTTATTTCTGGTAATAACTCTCTTTCTGGGCCAGGGCCTCTACCCAAATTCTTTTACGTACAGTTAAAGGAGAGGTATATGTTTATCTTAAGCTCTCTGTCTTGACTGACTTCAGCTCAAAATAGTCCACATGTCAAAGTGGCATATTTTGCTCCCCTTCACTATCTCATTTTAGTTTTAGGTTGGCTAATTAGCAGTCTCAAGTTATAAAACACAGTGCTAGCTTTCTCCCACTCTCCAACATATATAAAATAAGATATATATTTCTTTTCTTGTTCAGTTTTAGGATTTCTGGTGACAGAGGTCTATGAGATTAAGTTTCCATATGTTTTTGAGGAAATAAAATCACAATTAGGTATTATTTTTCTAACTATGTTGCACTGGTAATTTACATATTACACTTTGATCTTCAAAGTAGAAAAATACAATGAATTAGAGATAGACACGCACAGATGCTAGAATTCACTCTGCTATTTGCAAAGTATTTTACTTCTTGGGTGTGAGGAGAACCAAAAGATGAATCAATAGGCAATATTATTTTTGTTAAAAGATGAATTAGAATTTTGGAGTGCAACAAGAATATTATTTTGATTCTTCCACAGCTTTGTATGGTAAACTTTATTAGCATTAAAATATGCTGTTGGTACTTCTTTTTTTAGAAACATAAAGAATAAAGATTAAAAATATAAATAAAGAAGTGTTGAGGAACCTCAGATTAAGTAAGGTAGGAAGAACAGTGGCTAAAATATCAGGGAAAAAAATCCCATGAAAAGAATCAGAAGAATTTGGGTTTTCAGCCAAAGTGGAAAATTAAATATGTCATGCCTTTCTCATGTATCTTTTCTTAATCCCTTCTGTGTATTCCACCCATTCCCCCTGCTTCCCTTCCCTCTGGTAATGAAATGCCAATTTAATATTACCCCCACCTTAAAAGACCACCAGAGACGTGATTCAAAGCCAATCAGCAAGGATCGTTTATTGCAGGTTCGAACCTGGACCTCTGCGGCGCTTGTTGCCAGTAACACTGAGAGGTCCAGAGCTGGGTTGGTGCTGGGTTTTTATAGACAGGTACAAACAAGTTTCGGGTAGGGCTGAGCTTATTGATTGATAGTTTGAACACAATTGGGAGTCTCCTGGTGGAATGTTACATTCCTGCTATCAAGCATCCCTGTTAATGAGATTTAGGTTTAGAAGAAATTTAATTTTATTTACTTTTCCTTCTACCTCCGCCTCCTTCCGTTTCTCATGGAGGGGAGGGTGACATTAGGGCTATTGATAAGGTAACTTCTTTGTTGTAAATCTCAAGGATATTTGCAAACCAGGGGAGACTCCTACCTTGCAGGACTGTGATCTCTGCAAGTTAACTATTTATCGTTTTATGGCAGTCCGGGGTGCCTGAGGGATGCTACACATATGGAGGGGAGCGGGTGAAGGGGGGGGGTGCAAGGCGCCAGCCTTTGCTTTGTCCTCAGCCAGCCTCCTGCTCCTTCAGTAACTATCAGTCTGTTCTCTGTATTTAAGGGTCTGGCTTTTGTTTGTCTCTTTTCTCCTATGTTCATTTGTTTTGTTTCTTAAATTCCATTTATGAGTGAAACCATATTGTATTTTTCCTTCTGTGACTGACACATTTTACTTAGTATTATATCCTCTAGATCCATCCATGTTGTTGACGATGGCAAGATTTTATTCTTTTTTATAGCTGAGTACTATTCCATTGAATATATTCACCACATGTTCTTTATCCATTCATTTACCAATAAGACTGTTTCCATAATTTGATATTGTAAATAATGGTACAATAAACATAAGGATGTATATGTCTTTTCACATTAGTGTTTTTGCATTCTTTGAGTGAACACTCTGTAGTGGAATTACTGAGTTATATGGTAGTTCTACTTTCAATTTTTTGAAGACCCTCCATACTGTTTTCCACAGTGGGTGCACCAGTTTGCATTCCCACCAATAATGCACAAAGGTTCCTTTTTCTCAAGTTTCTCACCAATACTTGTTGTTTCTTGTGTTGTTGATTTTAGCCATTTTTACAAATGTGAGATGATATCTCATTGTGGTTTTGATTTTTATTTCTCTGATGAAGAGTTATTTTAAGCATCTTTTCCTGTGTCTATTAGCCATCTGGGTGTCTTTGGAAAATGTCTGTTCATTTCTTCTGCTCATTTTGTAATTGAATTATTGTGTTTTTTTTCCCTTTTTTAGTGTTGAGTTGTGTAAATTCTTTATGTATTTTAGATACTAACACTTTATCAATATGTCATTTGCAAATATCTTTTCTAGTCCTTAAGTCGTCTTTTAGTTTTGTTCATTGTTTTCTTTACTGGGTAGAAACTTTTTATCTTGATGTAGTCCCAATAGTTTACTTATGCTTTTGTTTCCCTTGTCTCAGGAGACATATCTAGAAAGATGTTGCTGTGGCTAATGTCAGAGAAATTATTGCCTGCGCTCCCTTCTAGGATTTTTACGGTTCTAGGTCTCGCATTTAGGGCTTTCATCCATTTTGAGTTTATTTTTGTATATGGCATCAGGAAGTGGTCCAGTTTCATTCTTTTGCATGTAGCTGTCCAGTTTTCCCAACACCATTTGTTGAAGAAATTGTCTTTTCCCATTGCATATTCCTGCCTCCTTTGTCAAAGATAATTGACTATATATCTGTTGGTTTGGGGTGCCTGGGTGGCTCAGTTGGGTAAGTGTCCAACTCTTGATCTCAGCTCAGGTCTTATTCTCAGGGTCATGAATTCAAGCCCTGTGTTGGGCTCCACACTGGGAGTGGAGCCTGCTACTACTACTACTACTACTACTACTAATAATAATAATAATAATGTGGGTTTATTTCTAGGCTCTTTATTCTGTTCCACTGATCTGTATGTGTATTTTTGCGCCAGTATCATACTGTCTGATGACTACAGCTTTGTAGTATATCTTAAAATCTGGGATCGTGAGACCTACAGTTTTGTTCTTCTCTTTCAAGATTGTTTTGGCTTCATATTTGTTATTAGAAGGCTTTCTTTCATTTTGCTGTAATTCATTTTTAATGACCAGGATTTTCTAATTAGGTCTTACATACATGTGGAATTAATGTTACATAGGAAAGAACTGGTCAAACACAAGAAAGATAATCTCTGATAGAGTCATATACAATGCAAGGAACTTGCAAAGGAGCCATCTCCATCTTCTCTAAAAAAGAAAAAAAAAATGAGAATTTGGATGTCTAATGGGAAGTAGCTCAGATTATTTATGAATAGTTTTCAGTATTTTCAAAAGATTGGAAAAAGCAAATCTTTTTCAGCATTAAGTGCAAGTAGTCAGCCTTAAACTATTCCTGAAGCTGAGTGTCCCTGTTTTGGAATTATCGCCACAGTCATAATAAGCCCTGGACAATTCACAAGCATTACCAAAATGTCATAGCCTTTGAAGTCAGAAGAAAGAGACACAGGAGTCTTTTAACATTTCATAAATGTGTGCTCATTCTTCCTAATAGACAGTATCCAGCACAATCTGAGCAAAAAACTCTTGCCATATAATTCAGTTCCTATATCCGGTACTCACTGATGGGGTTTTGGAATATAGGTGAGGTTTCGTGGGGTAAGGTATGGAGCCAAAGACCGATAAAGAATTCTTGAGATGTCTTTGAGGCAAAATGGTAGCTTTATTAAAGCACGGGAACAGGACCAGTAAGCAGAAAGAGCTGCTGTGCCAGGGTTGTGAGGGGGCAGATGATATACTATGGGATTGGGGAAAGTATGGAAAAGGGAGGTTTCAAAAGAAGACTCATAGGAAATCAGACGCCTTGCCATTGTCAAGTTAAAGTTGTTTTTCCCTCTAGCAAGGATTAACATTAAGATAGTTGGGAGAATCCTGGAGGAACTTACACTCCCACTTCAAGTATCTGTCAATGGGCTGCAGATTATATAATGACAAATGTCCCTGTATAAGGACATTTAATTGTATCTATATTTCCTTCTAGAACCTAGGTTATTGATAGAAATGCTTTATTCTTATAGATTGCTAAGACATTTGTAAACTGAGGGAGGCTCCTGTCTTGCAGGATTGTGATCTCTGTAAGTTATCTATTTGTTTTTCCTTTCCTTAGGTTTAGGGCAGCCAGGAGTACCTGAGGGATGTCACATATATCCCATCTTGGGTTGGGGAGGGAGGGTGCAGAGAAGTCCAAAGAGGAAATGTTTGGTAAAAAATCATTACCCTACCATGTAGATAAGTCTCTGAGGTGAAAAATTATCTCTGGTAGTAGCTTGCTTCCTGATACATTCCCCCTATTTAAATTATTTTAGGCCATTAAGTGGGGAGGTAGAAAGCTTTTCCTGCATCTTTCATGTCTTGAATGTCTTCAGCTCAAAACAGTTCTTATGACAAAAAGGCATATTTTGGAGTGGCATATTCTGCTCGCAATTATCCCCATCCTTTATCTTATCAGTAGGAAATTATTAGAAGAGTACCTGGCACACAGTAGATTCACAATAAATATTGCTTCAAGATCAATGAATGAGGAAGTGAATGGTGGATGTATTGAAATAAAAAGATGAAACCCAGAGAAGTTGGCAACACTGTCAATAGAAATATAGTGCGGACCTCTTATATAATTTAAAAATTTCTGGGGTGGCTGGGTGTCAAAGTCGTTAAGTGTGTACCTTTGGCTCAAGTCATGATTCCAGGGTCCTGGGATGGAGCCCTGCAGCGGGCTCTCTGCTCAGCAGGGAGCCTGCTTCCCCCTCTCCCTGCCTGCTGCTCTGCCTACTTGTGATCTCTCTCTGTCAAACAAATAAATAAAATCTTTAAAAAAAGATTTCACTTGTCAATGCTAAATGAAGACTTCTCATTTCCTCATTAAATGTGAATTTTTTAGAAATGGATGCTTTTTTTCTCAATAGATTTCCTTTTTTAGAAAGAGGCAACACAAGGTGTACATTTGTCAAATTATCACAATGTATGCTTTAAATATCTTATAATTTTGTCAGTTAAACCTCAATAAAACTGAAGAGAAAGAAGATAGCTTAACTTCGCTTCTTTTATTTTTATTTTTACTTATTTTTAAAGATTTTATTTATTTTAGAAAGAGCATAAGCTTGGGGAGCGGCTGAGGGAGAAGGAGAAGCAGAAACCCCACTGAGCACGAAGCCCAACAAGGGACTTGATCTCAGGACCCTGGGATCATGACCTGAGCCAAAAGCAGATGCTTGATGAACTGAGCCACCCAGGTGCCCCTATCTTTGCTTTCTTTTGGATATCAATATTTCTTTGAAAATAATTTACAATATAATTAGTCATTTTATTTTTTTAAGATTTTATTTATTTGACAGAGATCAAAAGTAGGCAGAGAGGCAGGCAGAGAGAGAGAGGGGGAAGCAGGCTCCCCACTGTGCAGAGAGCCCGATGCAGGACTAGATCCCAGGACCCTGGGATCATGACCTGAGCTGAAGGCAGAGGCTTTAACAAACTGAGCCACCAAGGTGCCCCAATTAGCCATTTTAGAATACAATTTTTGTAGTACTCATTTTGAAAGGATTATATAACATTTTTTCAGGCATTCTCTTGATTTTAGCACTGTGTTGACATAAGTCACCATTTTTAAGAAAAATCAACAGGGATGTTGTAAAGTAAGTAGTTAGATAATCTTAAAGTAATCAAAATCAGAATGTGGTTGGTCCAAATTAGGTAAATTTAAGAAAAACCTTTACAAAAGCTATTTGTTCATAGTAATCAGATTTATCAGGTAATTTTTCACCTCTCTATTTGTTGAATAAACATCCATTAAATGAGTTGGCCGAGCAGTCTGAACTATTTTCTTTCTTTTTTTAATATTTTATTTAATTGGGAGAGAGAGAACAGAGCTAGAGAGCGAGAGAAAGAGAGAAAGAGAGAGAGAGAGCATTATCTGGGAGGAAGAGCAGAGAGGGAGAAGCAGGCTTAGTGCTGAGCAGGGAGCCTGAGGCAGGCTCCATCCCAGGCCCCTGAGATCATGCCCCGAGCCAATGGAAGACACTTAAGTGCTTAACTGACTGAGCCACCCAGGTGTCCTAACTATTTTCATATTTTTATTTATAGTCCTTTCAAAACTGTAATTTGATGCCTTGGAAAACTATTAAAATATTACAGTAAATGTTAAACTTGAAGATGTTAAAACCCTCACAAGATATTTAAATGTTTATTGGATTAGTTTTCTAAAATAACAAGATTCAGGGTGCCTGAGAGGCTCAGTTGGTTGAGTGACTGTCTTGATTTTGGCTCGGGTCATGATCACAGGATAGTGAGATTGAGCACAACCTTGGGCTCTGCACTCAGCGTGGAGTCGGCTTGACATTCTCTCCCTCTGCCCTTCCCTGTGCTTTCTTGCTAATGAATAAATAAATGAATCTTTAAAAAAAAAACACAAGATTCAAAAATATTTCATCCTTTTACAATTATAAATGATTACCTTCCCCTTTGATTGAACAATTTTTCTCATCATTTTATCTGAAGATTTCTACTGAAAGCTTTAAAAAACTTTTATTTGGTGGCACCACTTCAAGTGTGATTTACACGCTTCGTCATTATTTAATCTTTGAAATGATACTTTATCATTGCTTAAATCAGTGTGGGTACATTGAACAAGATTTAAGAGCCACTCTATAGGACTGAGTCATTAGCCTGTAATTTTACAGTGGGTGAAGTACCATGTTTTTATTACTTTGAAAAAATATAATGACCTTGCAATTGAATCTTATATTTAACATTTTAATTTTGGCTTTACTACCATTAAATATAACTGTTTGCATTGACCATATAAGAAGCTAGAAAATCACTGTGTCACAGTTTAATCTAATTCAATTTCAATCTAACAAAGATAGCCATAGTTAGTAATTTAATGAATAAAAGGCCACTGTTAAGTTATACTCAAAACTGTGTTAATTTGGGAGTAATTAGCCTTAAAATTTAAAACGTGATTCTAGGAATGCTGAAGCTCTTTCAAGAATTTATTATATTGTACCTAATATCTTTCAAGGGTTGAATGATTTAGAAAGTCTAAGCTATTACCAAACATAGCCAACACTATTGTTAAACCAACTGTTCAAGTCTTTATTAATAGATCTTAATTCATTTGGCCTGTCTTAGAGTATAGGGTCACAGTCTTCATCGGTTGCAATGTAAAGGCTAGTCCCCACTAAAGATTTTGAATATTACATTTAAAAAATCACATGAAATGAATTCCTTGCCTTCCATGGGCAAAACAACCCATCTTGTTTCTAATGAATATAGTGACAGACATGTTAGGACCAGGGAAGGACCAATCCCAATCATCAGTGACATTTCAACAATAGAGGAATTCATATTAGGAAAAATAGACGATGAAGGCTTGCAGCCCCAAAATGTTTGTTCTATTAAAAATGTGCCTGTTATCAAAGTTACACAACTAGGAATTTTAGATAAAGTTCATATGTGCATTATTTAAAACACAGAGATTTTCATAAAACTCAAGTTAAAAGCAAAGAAAAAACTTCACATTTAGGCTCGATATCGGGCCTAAAAACTGAAATAACTCAAGGGTCACAGTACAGAAATGTAATACTTAGGATGAGCATTTATTAAGTGTAAGGAGACAGTAATATAATGGATTTACATGGGTTATCTCATTTATTTTCTAAAGCAACATTTTGAGGTAGACACTATTATTATCCCCATTATAAATATGAGAAAAACAAAGCACAGAATAAATAATTCATATAAGGTTCAATAATTCAACAGGTTGGGATTCTTTTTAAAGCTTTCAGGCCTCCAGAGTTCATCTCTTTCTCTCTCTTTCCCTCTCTCTCTGTCTCCTGAAAAAAAATCATAAAAAAGAAAGGTATCCTTACCATATGTGGCCACACTCTAATAATATTTATTCCATTCTGTTTGATTTTTTAAATTAATAGCTAGCATGGCATATAAATGGATTTCACAACCTCTTAATATCTTGACATTTACGTTGAAAAGCACCTGTCCAGATGATTTGCCAGAACTACTTACTCACGAGGTCACATCCTAAATTTAGGTTTTTGACTTGAAAACTGTTGCTCTCTTCTCTTGGTTTCATAAACATATCAGTCCAAGAATTTATTCTCTCATTTTTCTCAATATTAGATATAAATCAGAATATTTATGGTTAAAATAGGAATGTTACCAAATGGGCAATCTTTAGCTACAATGCATGGGTCCTATACTCAGTGAAACAAGTCATTCTCAGTAAAATTTGGTACTTTTTTTTTCTTTACTGCAATGTAATATAAAATATAACCAGTATTGCAGGAAAAAAAAATTTAAAAGAAAAACGAAGACATACTAGATTTAGTACACATTTTACTTTCTTAGATTATTATTCTGTAATTCTCACCTGAGGAGAGTTAGAAAAGGCAAAATTTTTAGAATTATCAGACTCAGGATGTGTTCTTCAAAATGATAGCATATATCTTTATCCTTAGAAATGACCAGAGGGAAGTCCATTACACATTCAGAATACTTTAAATTAGACATGTAAACTTTTATGTGAGCAAGTCTGAGTCATACATCATTTCCAGGTACAAGGAAGATCTACCAATGCTCCTTTTATTACCATTGGCTTTGAAGGTAGCATGTTGTCTTACTTCCCAGTGTTTGGCATTTTGTTAAAAAATTTTATTAATTGAGGCAAGATTGACGTGCAGAAAAGCTATAATATTTAATATATGTATCTTGATGTGTGTGAAGTACATATACAACCATGGAACTGTCACCATATACAATTACAATAGCATAAACTTAACATCACTCCAAAAGTTTCCTTTCTCTCTCTCTCTTTTTTTTGATGAGAAGATTTAGCAAAAGATCTACCCTTATAACAAATTTTTAAGTATAAATTACAGTATTGCTAACTATATGCACCGTGCTGACTAGTGGATCTCTAGGATTTGTTTGTCTTGCATACATTAAACTACAAACACTTTGGCCAATCCATTGCTATTATTGGTGCTTAGATAACAAATACTTAGATAAATTAGGCTTCTATCAGATCACAGATATATCTTAAATAGTCATTACTATTGAAAAAAGGTAATCGATGGGGTACCTGGTCAAGCATTGGTCAAGCATGGGACTCTTGATTTCAGCTCAGGTCAGGATCTCAGGGTTATGGGATTGAACCCTGTATCGGGCTCTGTACTCAACGGAAAATCTGCTTGAGGATTTCTCTCCCTATCCTTATTGCTCTCCACAACTTATCCTTGCTCACTCTCTGTGTATCTCAAATAAATCTTACAAAAAAGCAAAGAAAAAAGGTAGATGGAATCATTCCAAACCCTGTGATTGTTTTTCCCAAATTATAAAGTTTGAATTTACTTTAATGTAAATAAATATATTTAGCAGTAAAAAATCATTTTGAATTTCAAAAGAATGACAGAACATGAACTATGCACTAGCACAATAGTCTTGCAATATACCAAGAAGAAGGAAAAAAAAAAAAAAAGGAACGAAGCAATTGCAAGCTGTGAAATGGCAAATTAAAGCAGAGGATTAAGTTGTTTTTCTAGTTAAGTATGAAGGAAAAATTCTGTGGTTTTGCAGAAATGGCTAAGTAATTGCATTTGGTATGGAAGATACTGTTGGTTAAAATTATCTTAATAAATTTGTGAGTTCCTCACATTCACCAAAATGAAGCAATAATGTATGGTACATTTTAATAAGAAAAGTTATGGTTTGGTGTCGCTCTTGCCAGCAAGAACGACACGGAGACACGCGTGGAGGCAAGCTTCTTTAATGGCTTCTTTTAATCTTCTTCTCCTTTACAAGTACATTCAAGCATATATACACCGGCAGCTTAGCCCGCCTAGCCAATCACCGCACTGTGCATGCAGCTTCCTCGTGAGCGCCTATCTAACTATAAATGGTCACATTGCTCCCATGCAGTGATCACGCATCTCTCACTCAAGCCTCTGACCAATCACACTCCGTTCCTCAATTGCTTGTTATAGCCTGGCTCAGCACTTTTCTATAATGGCCCTCGACAGTTTGGGTTTTTAGATAGCAGTAAGATTGCATCCATTCATGGGTTTTTGTATAATGGTACATGTGTACATAATATATGTTATGATGGATAAATGTGTATATTTAGTCATAATTAATCTCTAAACTTTTGCTGTCAGATTCAGTAGCCACTAGACACATATGACAATTTAAATTTAAATTAGTGTAAATAGGGGCTCCTTGGTGGCTCAGTCAGTTAAGTGTCTGTCTTCAGCTCAGGTCATTATCCCAGGGTCCTGGGATTGAGGCCCATGTTGAGCTCCCTGCTCAACAGGGAGTCTGCTCCTCTCTCCTGCTACTCCCTCAGCTTGTGCTCTCTTGTTCTCTCTCAGACTCTTTTGCAAATAAATCTTTTTAACAAAAGGAAAAACAATAGTGAAACTAAAAGTTGTGGTCCCTCCCTTGCACTAACCACATTAGAAGCATATAGTAGCCATGTGTTTTCAATGGCCATCTCATTGGACAATGCAGGTATAGAACATTTTCTTCATCACAGAAAGCTCTAGTGCACATTGCTGGTTAGCTCTTTTTATCAATACAAACTTCAGCATGTAAAAAGTACCTGCATGTGGAATTATTTGGCACATATTGATTTTATTTTAAAATAACCATTTGCACCTAAAGGTTTAAAGAAAATTAGTATACTTTTGAATTGAACACAGATTTTTGAGTTTTTCTAAATAAAACTGTGGAATTTAAACTGAAATATTTGACAAAAATTACAGTGCCACAGAAACAATTTACAAAGCAAAACACATTTACATTAAGTTGTAATTTTTTGAAAAGAGAAGAAAATAAGTATAATATTTGTACACCTTTGTATTTTTCTAATTATGATTATAGTTAGATGGAAATGAATTTTAACAAATTAAGGGGTAGTATTATCATGGTACACAGTCTCCAAAATGGTTTCAATTTACAGTTGCAGGATACCTTGTTCTCACCTCTTCTAGTCTAAAGCCTTGCTTAAGGATCAGGATGTATACTCTTGTTATCCATCTGTTACCATTACTGTTGTAGGTGCCATGAACAGGGACATAAGGTTTGTCTTTGTTAGATACAAGTCTTATATGAACACTTTTTAGACAGTTTCAGCTTGGGGTTGTTCTGGTTGAATGCCTTTGCTATAGGTATGCACAGTACAGATCTCTGTAGGTCATAGGCATATACTATATAGTGCTGAATGTGGATCTCAATGGTGTGATTGGATCACAGTTCACATGGTTGTGATTATGAATCATCTCATGTGAAGTTACTGGGGGTTTATTCTCTAAAACTAATGATGTTTATAATTGATGGTGTATTATTATAGTATCCAAAAATGTTAAAACAAACCATTTAATAACTTTTCCTAAGTTACTCTCATTATTTTGGATTAACTTTTTTTAAAGATTATTCATTTATTTGACAGAAAGAGCACAAGCAGGGGGAGCAGCAGAGGGAGAGAGAAGCAGGCTCTCTGCTGAGCAGGGAGCCTGATCCCAGGACCCTGGGATCATAACCTGAGCAGAAGGCAGACACTTAAGTGACTGAGCCACCCAGGCGCCCCTCAGATTAACATTTTCAAATGACAGTTAACTCCTGTACTCTCTTGAAGGGAAAGGGATTTGGAGGAAACAATAGAGTCATTTTCAGATTAACCCAAAATATGATTTTATCAATGATGGATAAACTCACAAAACAAACTGAGGGTTGCTGGGGGGAGGGGGTTTGGGAGAAGGGGTTGGGATTATGGACATTGGGTAGGGTATGTGCTTTGGTGAGTGCTGTGAAGTGTGTAAACCTGGTGATTCACAGACCTGTACCACTGGGGATAAAAATACATGTTTATAAAAAATAAAAAATTATATTAAAAAAAAAAGATAATAAGACAAAAAAAATATTTGGGATTTGTAGGTTTTCAATTGTTTGGAATTATACTTCATAGCTTTTGATTATGCTAACCTTTGATGAAAAGCCAAGGTTATAAATATATTTTTCTAAGTGAGAATGTGTCTATAATAAACAATAATAATTCAGGCTTCCATAGTTATGTTCCTAGCTCTCATTCCCTCTCACTGTCAAACTTCCCTATAGATACTTTTTTTTTTCAAACCCAAGGCTCTATGAATTTTTGATAGATTTAATACACTTGATTCCCACTTGTTTTCCAATTTAATTAGTTAATATATCATATATGATATACCCACTTACATACACAGCACAGTCTCTTATCATGAGTCTGGAAATTCTATAGGTCATATGACATAGAAGAATATAATACAAATAAGAATAAACTGTGATATTAAAAAGGTATAAAGTCGTACTATGTGTGAATGGAGAAAGGGGAAGAAGAATCACAGATAGCTTCTTGAAGGATGTAGCATGAGTAGCAGGCATTAAATATGGTTTAGAACTAATAGTGACTGAGTATGTAGCAGTGAGCTTTAGCAATAAAAATTCCACTCATCCAGCAGATTGGGTTTTAAAGCTGTTTTTGCTCCATAAGAGTTTCCCCCCCCCCCTGAAATTTATAGCCCAATGTGACTGCCGCTTTTTTGCACGCCACTGAGGCCGTGTGGCCAAGTATTTAAGTATTCTTTTTTTAAAAAGAATTCCTTGAGGCCTGGAATTGCAGCTTGTCTGGGTTTATAATGAACACAGAGCATGGCACAGTCTTGCAAATAATAAAAACCTGATAAATGATCTTTAATATAGTCAAATCTAAGAAAAATAAGTGAATGTCGACAAGCAAAAGCAGTTGCCTCTGTTAGGACCTAAAATTGACCAAAATATTTCAGCAGTAATTTAGAATAAATAGATTAAATGCAAAGTAACATCATTAACATTTTAAAATGTCAAATTCAGCCTCATTTCCTATGGTTGAGATATATTAAGACTTTTCAGTTTTTACAACTAAACAGGGAAGGGGACTTTCCCTTTTGCCATGCTTTATCTAGAATCCATTAAGTGGCATTAGGAGCCCATGAACTCCCCATTATTTATATTTTAGTATTATATTATGTAAAGACTCTACTTTTCTGAATGTCTACCTTGTATTTGAAGAAATTAGGATGGGCATCTCATGTAAAAATTATATAGAACATGCTGATAATAATATATACTTTGTGGGTTTGCAGTGAGGATTAAATTATATTTATCTAGATATTGTAAGCACCAGAATACTATGCTACTGAAATGCTGTCTGATCCTGCTCACTCCATATTGACTCCACTACAATTTGGTAAGATAATGATACAGGTATGTTGCTGAATGAAGAGCCCCATTTTTGGTTTAAAATAAAAATACTGACTTCTTCACCACAGTGAACATTGGACTCCATCTGCCATAAACCACAATTTGTTTTATTAAACATCTTATTTAATTGTTATGTTATTTGTCCTTTCAAGAAAGTATACTCTTAAAAACAGATTTGTTCATTTTCTTTCATTTTCTTTTTATAGTATCAAACAATATTATTAAAAAAAAAAACAGTAAGAGAATGAACACTGAAATCATGACTATCTGGCCTAGTCGAAGTTAGTCAAGGATGAATGTTATTTTTACTCCCAAGGGAACTGCTGGTTTTGCTGTGCAGATTGAATATACTGGATTGGCAGTGATCTAGGAAAATAGCACACCAAATTGGTGACCATTAACTTGTATTGTGTAGTGGCTGTAGTAAGAAAACTGATGTGACATCAAGGAACATAGCGGTTATATACATATGTATACGCACACCAAAGTACACGGATTCTTGTATACTTTAAAAATAACAGCAGTTTTTATGTAATGCCTCTGAAAATCTGAGACCATGAAAAAAATAAATCAATAAAAATGAATGGTGTCACATAGTTCAGAATTTTTCAAGAGTAGATTTTAGCTCTGTAGAAAAAAGTTATCTCACTTTATTAATAGATGTGTTTCTCAGTGTATTTCATTGTTATTTATAGGCATTCAAATCTTTTATTAATTGGCCAAGTTAGTACTGGTAATGCACTGTGATAAAGCAAAAGAAACATTTTTTCATCCTAAATTTATAGCTTAAGCAATTGGAAAGTTCCAATTTTGTGTAAAGAAAATTTGTGAATTAATATGATACATTTAGGAATGGAATAATTATTTTTAAATATTCTGAAATTTACAAATTGG
This sequence comes from Mustela nigripes, assembly GCF_022355385.1. Classification (NCBI taxonomy): domain Eukaryota; kingdom Metazoa; phylum Chordata; class Mammalia; order Carnivora; family Mustelidae; genus Mustela; species Mustela nigripes. The sequence goes on from NC_081575.1 coordinate 95,935,713, forward strand.
AAAGAAAAGAGTGTACGGTATAAGAATATTAGCAAAAGAGATGAATAGGCAATTAAAACTAAATGATATACAATTGTCTAATAAAGTCATAATTTGAGAATTTATAATTAAGACATTTCTCAGATTGACAAAGATAATGTCAGGGAGTGATCATTCATGCCCCCTTCAACGTCCTTCTAGTTGGACTAAAAATCAAATTGACATGAGACAGATTAACAGGAGAAAATCAAATTTTGTTTCATCCATGTAGGGAATCACACAGATGTGAAATTCAGAGAGTGAGACAATGCAATGAGGCTTATATGATGTCCTGAGCCTAGAGAGGTGTAGGACTCTGGGGATACAAAGGAAAGAGATCACATTAGCAGGAAGGTGAGAGGAGATGTTTGGAAAACAAAGTTGACTTACTGCACAGATAAGTTTCTTAAGTGGGTGGTTGAAGGAAAGGTAAAGAGATTTTTCTTAATCTGCTGGGGCTAGATAGCTTTTATCTCAAAATAATCTTTATGCTCTGCCGCCTCGGTGGCTCAGATGATTAAGCCTCCTTAGGCTCGAGTCATGATACCAGGGTCCTAGGATCTAGTCCTGTATCGGGCTCCCTGCATGGTGGGGAGCCTACTTCTCTCTCTCCCTCTGCTGCCCCCCTGCTTGTATTCGCAATCTCTGTCAAATGAATTAAAATATTAAAAAAGAAATCTTTATGCCAAAATGTCACACCTTGGGGTGGCCTGTCTTTAGTTTCTTGGTGATTCTACTTCAAGAGGTGTGTGCTTCAGTTTTTATACACAGGTGAAAACATAGATGTACATAGGTTTTTCACTGTAGCTGTGTAATAGGACAATAGATGGGTAGTAGATAGGTAATCTGCATGGGCATGATTAGGTGGAAGTCCCTATAAGGAAACATGATACTACAGTTTTAAAAAATGAGGTGAATTTATATAAACAGATTTTGAAATGTGGCTGTTATATAGTTTTCATTGCTTAAAATCTAGAACATATGTATGCACACATATTCTAGCGTATTATATATATGTAATATTCCATTTGCATAAAAGTGCAATAGTTAGATACATAGATACATAGATAGAATTAGATATTATGTTTTGTGCAAAGAAGCTCAGATCCTGATAGATCTATTGCAACTACTAAGTCGTCAGGAAACGAATGGGTGAGCCCTGGTGGACTGCCACAGCGAGCGGCTTCATCCCAAGGAATCTCAAAGGGGCTGGATAATTAAGAGCATAGCTTCTGGCTGGGTTTGCCAGTAATGTTGTTGAACAACCTCAGGTAAACTTATCACAAGAGAAGCCAGTAACTCCAGAGGCGAGAATTTGGAAAAGAGAAAGGGAGAAATTTATTTCGGGCACTGACAGCCTAGGGGAGGTGGCAGGCTCAAGACTGAACAACTGACCTCTCCACCTGCGAGATGGACACCTAGAGCTTTATAGGGAGAGGTTTGGGGGTATGTGCAAGAGAGCAGGCAGAGAATGCATGATCAGGGGTAGGAGCCACTTGGTGTTCAGCCCATGATTCTGGGCAGGGAAGGGGATGGGTGGTGTGTGTGCAGTGTGGTCTTCTAGGCACTTCGTTGCTATCAGGGCTCTTCTGGCCTGGCAGTTGGAATGTTTCAGTCATTGCAAAACATCTTTGTTGTTGCTCAAGAACTCACAATAAGAAATGAGAACAATGGGTTTCAGTTAGATCTTGAATTAAACAGTCTTGTTTCTATTTCTGGCTTTAACTGTTAGGGTCCATAGTTGAGCAAGAGGGCTTGCTGTCATAAACATGCCTCTTTGGTGTTATAACAACCATTTTATAGTTTTATAGAGAGTGGAATTTGGTGATGGTTCAATTTTCACCTAAGTGTGGGGAAGGGAGTGGCAAATTTGAACGGACTATTTCATTTTAAGAAATAACCAATTATATGAACATATATGTAATTTTTATAATTTAAAAATAGAGGAAGGAACTAAAGGACTTTTTATTGTCTCTCTTGCTTTTTATATAGTAGCTTCAATGCATAGTGACCATGTTATTGTAGGTAAGAAAAAAATAGTTTTCAAAGCATTTTCTCACTTATTAATTATTCATGTGTTGTTTGTCTTGGTAGCAGATAAAGAGTAAAGAAATATATTTTAGAGTAATCTCTTGGGGGATTCTGCATCTGCTAGGGGAGTCCCGTCGGTCTCTACTCCATGATCTGAAGCAATCAGATCCCCCTGAAATTCAAATTGAGAGTGGGAACTTTCTTTGCTTTTGTATTCCTTTCACTAAAAATAGCTATTTCATTTTCAAAACAATTAGAAGGTAACTGAAAACTTTCAGTGGTGCTAAGTCACTGCCAGAAAAAAACAAATCTGTTTAAAAATTGAAAATACCAGAAGTAACTGGCTTGCAGAAGCAGATTCTGAAGACGATGATGCTGAACATGATCATTAGCAGCAGTGTATGCATTTGCTTATTCACTCAACAAAGAAACTTTTGATGAGCACCTACTGAGTCACAGGGACTGTAATCAATGCCTACAATACAAAGATGAATAAAGGCCAATCCCTGCTCTTATGGAAATGGACTTATAAATAGAAATTTATGAGGAATAGAACAACAGCCTAATGTGCGGAAGGCAGTGCAGACACAAAGGAGGAAGAAATCAGAACCAGTTGGGCAAGTTGCACCAGGCTTCACAGGCACTGTTTGGAAAGATACATGGGAGTTCCCTCAAGTGGGCAGCCTGCGATTCACTTGAACTCTCACCATGCTTCCTTCCCAACCTAGATTACATTTTCAACTCTGTAAAAGAAGGAAAAAGATGAGGCCTTGGATAGGAAAAAGCAAGAACATCTATAAGGGACACTATGCAATGAATGCAGGGTAGCAGGCACTGGCCATATGCCCTTAGCAGCCCCGTTCTGTCTGTCTACTCGCATGTAACTGAGGGCTTTCTCTGATGGATTTCATCATCATGGGGAGGGCTGGCAGTGCTGGAGTCATGACACACCCCTTGGCATCCTTCAGTTAATAACAGATGAGAACTGGAAGATAAATACCCTAATTTTTTGACCTTCCAGTAGGACAAGCCTAAGGCATGTCTCCATCATCTCCCAGAGGCCCCAGTGACCCTGAGCCCCAATTGCCCATAATTGTGGCTTTCTCATTGATTCACCCTAGATTGGTGTCCCTCTCTTCTCTTTCTCATTTTTCTACTTCCCCAGTGATGCTTCCTGTGATCATCATGATAAGAAACCACATGGACTGAAGTTCTGGTCTTGGTTCTCATCCTGGGGAGCCCAATTTAAGACTTTGGACAGTGTACTGGCTATAAGGGATGATAGAAGAAACTAAAAAGCTCCCATATTTCTGGCTTTAGGAAACAGACAGAGAGCAGCACCAGTTACTGAATATACACTGTCTTTCACTGCCTATGGGTGCTTTGTTCAGTAGATATCCTGCCCAGCCAAGCACCAAAGAGGACACAAATGTTATTATCCAAACTCATAGTGAAGTTTTGAGCCTATGTAATAAAAGTTTGCATTGGCTTTAGTATCCTACTTTTGCTGGGCTGTTAACCTCTCCCTGTGCATCTGCAAGACTTTGGCCACTCTTCATTGTTTCCCACTTGAGTCTGTATCATTGTCCTTTTCACATGTCACTAAGGCACTTTCAAGTTCAGACTGCTACTGGCCTTCCCCATCTCTATTAGCTACATTGTTGATGCTCTGCTCTAGACACCTATTTGCTTCCTCAGCTTTGGCAGTTCAACACTGTGCTCTGGACCCCTGTTAATCTACTCTGAGCTGCGATTTGGTGCTTTGTTTGGTGTTTTCAGCATGCTCAAAGCCACAGGTAGTAAACATACCCATGAAATGACAAGGGGAAAATTCACATGCTCTGTGTTATATTCTGTTATGAGAGAGTCACAGTAAAATTGCTGGGCTCCAAAGAGTGACCATCTTAACAAAATCGATCCTTCAGGTTTATCTAGAGATCTTGTATCCTAGAGTACATATTTTATACCAAAGTGGCTGAGTTGGTTAAGTGTTCAGGTAATACACATCAAAGTTTTCTTGCAACTTCTCCTCTACTCTAACAATCCGACCAAGTTATTATTTAGTTTATTATATTTAAATCTGTAGGATGGATTTTATTTCAGACATTTGACTTTAGACTTTGTCCTTAAAATTGTGCTTTCTGTAGCTCCTGAAATTTCATGGCCATGAATATTTATGTCTTGTCCAATAATGAAGAGTTTCAAGTTCCTAATTTTGTTTTTATTAGGAAATCCTTAGGCTCCTATGTAAATTAAGTATAGATAGATACTGAAAGATAAGAATATCATTTCATTCCTCCACTCATTAGGGATAGCACAATTTTTTATTTGAACCAGCTGGAATCTAATCTACCCTGCATCTTAGACACTTTGTTTTAAGTGTGGTTCAATCTCATTTTTTTGCTATGGAAGTATGAATGATTGTCATTTATGCTTACACATTTTTCAGAAAGTTAGACTATTTTATTATATTGACTTCATTATTACTTGACCGAAGTCTATAAGCAACCATATAAAAATCTAAAAACTTTGTCTTGGAGCCTAGAGAAACTATGATGATCAAAGAGTATGGTTACTTTGAAGCCAAGATTAAGTAAAGGGAAGAGCTGAAGACATATTCATTGTTAGGATAACTCCTATCTTGTCATTAATGAATTATAAATACTCATAATTCATTTTTAAAAAAACTTGTTGAGAATTTCAAATATATACAAAAATAGAAAAAAGAATATAATGAATATCAGATATCCCTCACTCAGTTCCAACAATTATAATCATTACCATCTTTTTTCCTCTCTACACGAAACCACTTCTTATCTTTAATTTTTTTGAAGCAGATCCTAGAAAGTATATCCCTTCTACTCTAAACATTATAGATTGTATTTTTTTAAAAACACAAAAATACTCCTTTAAAACATAACAATTCCACTGCCACACCTGGAAAAAAGGAGTATTTTCTTAAAATCATAAAATGCACACTACTTATGATTCCCAGATTATCCTATAGGACTCCACTAATTTTTTTTTTAAAGATTTTATTTATTTATTTATTTGACAGAGAGAGAGAGAGAGAGATCACAAGTAGGCAGAGAGGCAGGCAGAGACAGAGAGAGAGGAAAGCAGGCTCCCTGCGTAGCAGAGAGCCTGATGCGGGGCTCGATCCCAGGACCCTGGGATCATGACCCGAGCCGAAGGCAGAGGCTTAACCCACTGAGCCACCCAGGCGCCCCTCCACTAATTTTTTTAAAGATTATGTATTTATTTATTTATTTGAGAGAGTGTGTACATGGGGGGAGGGGAGGAGCAGAGGTAGAGGGAGAAGTAGACTCCCTACTGAGCCAGGAGTCCCACACAAGGCTGGATCTGGTACTCTGGGATCATGACCTGAGCTGAAGGAAGATGCTTAACCTACTGAACCACCCAGACACCCCCGGGCCCCACTAATTTTTAAATAATTAATTTGAAATGGACAAGACTGTACATTGGGATTTTTAAGTGTAATTATTAAATTGAATTTAATCTGTAGATTCTTACTAAAAAGATTCTTCTCTCTGCCTCTTTCTTTCTCTTGTTTTGAAGAAACATGATCTTTTGTCTAGATTTTGTTGATGATATCCCCATCGTACGGTTGAAGAAGTTTCTCTGTCCCTTGTGGTTTCCATAAATTAGCAGTTAGATCCAGAGGTCTGAATATAGTTAGGTTCGTTCCTTTTTTTTTTTTTAGGATTTTATTTATTTATTTGACAGAAATCATAAGTAGGCAGAGAGGCAGGCAGAAAGGGGGAAGCAGGCTCCATCCTGGGCAGAGAGCCCGATGTGGGGCTCGGCCCCAGGACCCTGAGATCATGACCTGAGCCGAAGGCAAAGGCTTTAACACTCTGAGCCACCCAGGCGCCCCATTTTTATTTATTTATTTATTTATTTATTTATGCCCCAAGATGATTTAATAGTGTTACATACTTTCATCAAAAGGTACACAAAGGTGTGGTTGCCTCACATTTATGGTGTGTGATACTAGCAACTACTGTTGATCATTGTCTTGATTATTTTATTATGGGTTGTAATATAGTGATATTCTATAATTTCTTCTTCATTTATTAGTTGGAATATTTCTGTAAAGGGAGCTCCTCTGTATTACCTATTTGATGACTTTGCAGTAGAGTCCATTTAGTATAAGGACAGTAAACACTTCAGTTTCTTTCCAAAGAAAACAATTTTCAAATTAATGAATTGGTTCCCTAGTCTCTTCCACAGTTTACCAGCTGATTTTTTTTTAATTTATTTTGCTTCTCTTCTGGTATCACTATGAAGGTATGGATTTAAATATATTTTAATATAATTGATGTATTTCAGTCCTTTTTTTGATATTATCCTTATTAATCCTCATATTTTTCCATCTATATCCAATGGAATTCTCCTCACATTGGTTCCTCGATCCTTTTTCACTTCTAGTCAAATTTAGTTAAGTTCAGTTTTCTACCAAAATATATTACAGGCAACTCTTTTTTTTTTTTTTTTGATGGAGAAAGCATCTTTTTAAAATTTAAATTAAATTAGCCAATATAAAATATTAGTTTCAGATGTAGGGTTCAGTAATTGATCAGCTGCATATAACACCCAGTGCTCATCACATCACATGCCCTCCTTAATTCCTCTCACCCAGTTACCTGATCCACCCTGACCAGGCAACTCTTTAGGTGAGCGTTTCACAGTCTCATAAGCCTTAGGTACTGGGGTCATTCCCAGAGCTGCTGGAACTCTGGAAGTCAAGTGGTCCAGCCCCTCAGCCCAGAAGTACAGTTAGAATTTGCCCTGATAGACATACTTGTTTTGTTTTATTTTGAAAAGCTATATTTATTCTATTTAAAAGACTCTATTGTTCTGTTACTGTCCTTTTATCAAAAAATGGTCATAATATAGTGATATCTTTCATATTACTTGACAGTATATTGGCAATCCTATCAGTCCCCTAAGTTCTTGGAAATACTAATGATCCATGAGACCCAAAAGTCTGGAAACCACTGCCATGTAAAAGAATAATTTTGCAGATTATTAGCAACTGTTAAATGGGTAAAAAAAAGAACTTTTGCAGTCAAATGTTTGGTCAAATACTGCAGAATTTCACATGGTCATGTGAAAAAAAATGAACTTTGATGGACCATATAGAACTTTGATTATAAATCACCAATGGTCATTCCTGGGATGTGGGAATAACTTCTCTTTCTGGAATATTTATTAATTTTAAATATTTACTTAGTGGCTAACACTAGGAGTTAACAATAAAGTGGTGAGGCAGCATATATTCCTCATTTTATATTTGGACTATTACAAACAATCAAAACAGTAGTCCCTGATAATTTTTTATTTGTTAGCACTCTCAAAAGTGTTTTGTGTAGAGAAAAAAGATAAGAGATCACACGCCATCCTAAATCTAAACAAATTTCCAATCTGGTCAGAGACTTTCCTTCTGAGAACCATGGATGCCTTGAGTTGGCATCATCACCTCTTTCAGAACTATTGAGTGATCATATCTAAAGAATGTGATATGGAGCCCTAAACTCTCCTTTGGTTATTTAAATTTATTCATTATTCAACTTATTTCAGGATAAAGAAGACAGAACCATATCCCTTGCAATCCATTACCATAATTTATTATTTTCCTTATTTATATTCCTTCCCATTTCTATTTTTTATTTGTTTGTTTTTTGTTTCTTTTCTTTTTTAAAAATCTTTATTCATTTATTATTTTTTTCAATGTTCCAGAATTCCTAGTTTATGCACCACATCAAATGCTCCATGCAATATGTGCCCTCCATAATACCCACCACCAGGCTCACCCAACCTCCCACCCCGCTCCCTTCCAAAACACCCTCAGTTTGTTTCTCAGAGCCCACAGTCTCTCATGGTTCATCTCCCCCTCAGATTTTCCCCAACTCACTTCTCCTCTCCATCTCCCTATGTCCTCCATGTTATTCCTTATGCTCTACAAATAAGCAAAAACATGTGATAAATGACTCTCTCTGCTTAACTTATTTCACTCAGCATAATCTCCTCCAGTCCTGTCCATGTTGATACAAAAGTTGGGTATTTGTCCTTTCTGATGGAGGCATAATACTCCATTGTATATATGGACCATATCTTCTTTATCCATTCGTCCATTGAAGGGCATCTTGGTTCTTTCCACAGCTTGGTGACTGTGGCCATTGCTGCTATGAACATTGGGGTACAGATGGCCCTTCTTTTCACG
>NC_081575.1:95944108-95979699 GCF_022355385.1 Mustela nigripes
AGCTGTGGCCATTGCTGCTATGAACATTGGGGTACAGATGGCCCTTCTTTTCACGACATCTGTATCTTTGGGGTAAATACCCAATAGTGCAATTTCAGGGTCATAGGGAAGCTCTATTTTTAATTTCTTAAGGAATCTCCACACTGTTCTCCAAAGTGGCTGCACCAACTTGCATTGCGACCAACAGTGTAAGAGGGTTCCCCTTTCTCCACATCCTTTCCAACACATGTTGTTTACTGTCTTGTTGATTTTGGCCATTCTAATTGGTGTAAGGTGGTATCTCAATGTGGTTTTGATTTGAATCTCCTTGGCCCATTTCTATATTCTTGTATGACTTCACTAATCTGTTTTGCATGAACGCTTTTCATTTTTGACACAGTTCTTTAAAAGGTATTTATTTATTTATTTATTTATTTATTGTAAAGAGAGAAAAAAAGAGAGAGAGTGGGGGCAGGGGAGGAGCAGAGGGAGAGGGACGAGCAGACTCCATGCTGAGCATGGAGTTGTACACAGAGCTCAATCCCATGAACCTGAGATCAAGACCTGAGCCAAAATCAAGTCATTTAACCAAATGAGCCACCCAGGCGCTCCATTTTTTAGTTTTTTTTCTGAAATTCAAACTACTGTACAGACATATGCATGGATTGATGTGTACGTAAAATGTGATTTTATGTTTGTTTGTACATGAATATGAGTTCGGTCCAACAGCGTGGTCCAAGTCTTTGACCTTCTAGGTTCTTAACACGTTTTAAGGCTCCTGATTTTTCTTGCTGGTGGAAGGCATTTTCAGACGTGGTATAAACATGAAGGACAGGTTACATCTCAGATCATCACTAGTTCTTTTTAATTGTCCCCCATCTTACTCTAGTATCCTTCAGTGTATTGTGTAAAAGTTTCATTGGTTAGAATTCATTTTGACTTAGTGTTCCTTTCCATGCTAACCTACCACAATGGAACTAATGCCCTGGCTTGTGTTGTAGCCTTTAAGCACATTGAGCACAAAAAAGTTAACTCTGCTTCATTATTATGCCAAATCAGTTCATCTGTCCCAACCACATTGTGGGACACATTTTGCTTTTTTTTTTTTTAAGATTTTATTTATTTATTTGATAAACAGAGATTACAAGTAGTCAGAGAGGCAGGCAGGGAGAGAGGAGGAATCAGGTTCCCTGCTGAGCAGAAAGCCTGATGCAGTGCTTAATCCCAGGACTCAGAGACCCTGACCTGAGGGGAAGGCAGAGGCTTTAACCCACTGAGCGAACCAGGCGCCCCTTGCTTTAATAAAACAATTGTTTTACAAATACTTCAACTCTCCTACATGAGTGAACATGTATATTAATATATATATTTATCTATCTTACCTGTCCTTAATAATGCTTTTCTACTAAAAAAAAAAATCCTCAAGTTCCCCGTTTAAGATATTTTACTTGATGATTGTTATAATGTAGTGCTTCCCAAGCTTGAGAAATAAACAAGCCCACCTAAAAGGAATAAAAAATTCCTCTTGTCAAGCAATGCTGACAAATTTATTTTATTACAGGTTATTTATATAAGCACAAATATAAAACAAAGAGCACACATTTTATCCTTAAAAGACTTAAAAGATCTATAACACCAAATAATATTTTGAAATTAAATAGAACAGAAGTACAAATAAAGCAGTGGAATTCGAAAGTACAACCTCAATGTGACTGCTGATGTTTTGGATAAACTAAATGGCCTTTTGTAATGCGAATATAACACGAACTTCAGTGGTACAAGTTCTATTATTTACAACATGCCTTTTTGTTCTAAATATATTGTGAAGGCTCAATTATTTCACTGCTTTTCTATATTAAAACCTTTGCAAAATACTCCTGTATACAGATGGTCCCTGACTCACAGTGGTCCAACTTAAAATTTTTCCAACCTTACTACCATGGTGTGAAAGCTATACTCTTCCATAGAAACCATACTTCAAATTTTTATTGTGGATCTTTTCTTGGGCTAGTGACCTGTGGAATGATACTCTTGTTATGCTGGGCAGTGGCAGCTACGCAATCATGAGGGTCAATACATTACATGAGTAGTAAACACTTTTTTATAAAGTAGGCTTTGTGTGAGATAATTCTGCCCAACTGTAAACCACTGTAAGTATTCTGAGTACACTAAGGTAGGCTAGGCTAAGCTTTGATGTTCAGGAGGTCAGGTGTAGTAAATGCATTTTTTACTTAGAATGTTTTCAGCGTACAGTGTGTTCATTGGTATGCAACCCCATCATAAGCTGAGGGAGGTTTTACAATAATACCATGCTCTTGCCGTCATGGAATCCAATGCTTTTGTGTCAGCTGCCTGCACCAGTTAGAAACGTACAGCATTCTATGCTGTTTTCATTATCCATCAAAGGCACAATTTATTAAGCTGAAGAAACTGCAGTTCCAATCTAAAAAACTGTTGTTCAGCTGAAATTATCACTGAGAGAGGAAAGTTGTGCCCTTAGAAGGGGAAAAGAATTTAATACAAGTGCAGTATGTGTACAACTAGAAAGACTGTTCACGTTATCACCAGAAGAGGCTGGATGGAAAGGGCGTGTTTTAACAGGCAAGGAGATCTGAGATGCGTATATACATGGGCCCAGAAATTACCCAGGAGTACTTGCTTAAAGGTGGTCATTTAAGTCATTCCAAAAAACTCATAATAACAGCTTCAAGTTTTTTTCAGGGATGAAGTCAGTAGTTACAGTGTTTCCTTTTTTCCATTTTGTTAAAAAAGGAAAAACAGGTTTACTTTTTCAGTATGCTTATTCAAATTTACAGAAAATTATAAACAACATGTTAATGTAAAGCTGTTATTTTAGCTAGTGTGATTATGGTATTAGTTCATTAATTAACTTTTCATTCAATATTTAACAAAGATTGATTTTCTATGACACAAGCATTGTCCTGAAATCTCTGCCTTCTCAGAATGTTCTAATATATTCATAATTACTTCATTTTAAACCTGAAACAAGATGTATAAAGCATTTTTGAAAACTAGTGTGGGAAGAATTGCATGTGGAAGTGAAATAGAACGAGTGAATCAAGTATACCAGAAAATGCCTTTGCTCAATGGGTATTCTACTATCCCATACTTCAGCCATGTTTAATCACAGATTTTTCCCTAAGTTAGAAAAAAAGAAAGTAAATGAGTATCTGCCTATATAGATAACAAAACAAGATCTTTAATGATCCTACAATCCAGGTCTGTAAATGCACTAGTGTAACCTAAGATGAAACAGAAAAACTGCCTATTCAGTAAAAGAAAAGATTGATATGGAGATATGGGGCCAAAGGTTGGGTTAAGGATTTAGGAAGAAGACTGCCAAAATGGAGAAAAGATGATTGAGTCATAATCCTATTATTTCAAATGTGATCTATACATTCAAGACTCTCTGACTCTTGGTCTGTGGGAAGGGCACCTAGCATGGAAGCAAGCTCAAAACAATTAGGAAATGATGAACATGTTTCCTAAAGGAAGGGTGTGATACTTCTAACTAGGAAATACATATAAAAGTCTGTTTCTGAATCTCATTACCATTCCAGAAACAGTCTGATCTGCTAGGATTTAAGAGTAATCACTAATTGAATCCAACATGGGCTGGAGAATAGTATTTTTAGAATATAATAGCCCAAGGAGAAAAGTAAACTACCTTGCTACTTGCTAGCAGTAGGTAGACAAGTGACCCATCCTATGTTTCAGGAAAACAACCAGGGAAGCTAATGTCTTGCTGTTGTTCTTGGAACATTGTTTCCAGGTCTTAGCTAATCCTGCTGTAAGAGGCAAAGCTGGTTCTGTTATTCAGCAAAGCAGTACTTATTAAAACCAAATATGTGCCAGAAGGAAAAGACTAATAGATGATTTGGCTATGGCTTCTCTCCTAGAGAGGGAATTCTGGAATCCTGAAAAGCTGTATGACCCTGACACACTTTGATTAACTTTGACATGACCAAACCAATCACGTCAACCAAACAAAGCACAACAGAGCCCAAGCTGGATGAGATTATGGATCTATCTGGAATGCCAGAATGTAGTTATTAAAAGCTGGACTCTAAGGCCAAATTGGCTGCATTCAAATCATGTGCCTTCTACTTTATGTACTACATATTCTCAGGCAGGTTATTCACCTTCAGTGTGTCTCAGTTTACTCATCTGAATAAAGGGGATTTTAACAGCATGAACCTCATAGGTTAGTTTTGCAGATTAAATGAGTAGATTCAAACTGTGTCTGGCATATTACTCTAAATTAGTACCTCAGTAATATACTTTCTCTCTTTATATGTAAGGAAAAAACCAAAATTCATTAAACACATTTGGAAGAGCTTGGTAAGAGTATCGCACAGTTCATTAGTTGTGCTGCCTTTTGACACATAAAAACAAAACAAAACAAAACAAAACACCTGTGCACCCCACCAAAAAAATCTCCTGTATGTTTTACAAATTTTGTGCATTTGTAGTATCTTAAAAAATGTTTAATTATTTTAAATAACAGGTTTATAATAATGTACTTTGCAACTATAATAATATAAGTTCTGGTTAAAAAAGAGTTTAAGTGACATATAGAAGTTAAGTGAATGAGGTAACAAGGTAACCAGTAAGATCCCTTCTCTGAAAATGATTCACCTCTAGGTTGAATTCATATGTTACAAATGTGAAGAAAAGAAAGAAAGTAGAAAATACCTTCTTCCTGTTCTTGTGAATATTAATTGAATGGATGAAGGTTTTCCTTAAAAAAATCTGATCTTAAGTTTACTTGAAGGGTCAAAATAGATCTTTTTCTCAGGAGAAAAGATTGCTAGATAATTTGCAAATAAAGTAAATTGAGGGATAGTTAAGATAATTGACAGTTCTCATGTAGATCAAGCAGTAGGAAGAGTTTGTTTTAAGATATTAACATCTGCATTACAATGTAAGTTAGCAGGAGTCCTTGCAGGACCTGGAAATCCAGAGGTTTTCCGTACAGAGAGGGTTTTTCTGAGAACTTAAAGGAAATACAATTTGCAACAGTGATTGATACGCACTGAGTTTACTGAGGAAAGAATTTATCTTTATTCTTGCCCTTTGGTTTTCTTAAACCCTTGCTACATATTGTCTTTTTATCGATCTTTAGTAAGCTTTGTTATTGAAGCATAACATAAATCAGAAAAGTGCATATGCCATAAAGAAAAATAACCACCACTAGGATCAAGAAATAGGAATTAATATAGGAGATATTTACTGTGCTCTCCTCTTACACTGAATATTTAAGTTCCTAATGACATTAATGTAATTACATATTTGGCTTATCCTACTTATGTAATAGTTCCAAGATAACAGGGCTTGAGTTATTTTTCTAAAACAAAGTTAGTAATTAGAGATTAATAATGATTTCTGCATTTATTTTATTATTATATGTTTATAGACATTGGCTCCCCACCCCCCCACCCAGTTGAAGATCATTCTGCTCTCAATTACCTATCTGAAGATGGCCTTTCTCTGCAGCTGTGTATTTCTTATCCCATCTGGAGCCCCTGCCATCAGACATTATGTCTACTGTATTTTTTCTGCTGTGCCAAATCAGTTTTCTTTTTGAACTGCTTGTTCCTAGCCTTGGTTGCTGATGTGGATCTTTCATTTATTCTTCATTTTAGGCTGTGCTCTGGCTCTAAAAATGGTTTCTCGCTGGCTCTCTGCTTTCATTTCTTTTCTCCCCTATTCTTAGGCTTTTAATTCACAGTATCTTCCAGAGTTCCCGATGAAAGAATCGGGACTCAACAGAGTCATGAGACTATTACAATAGGTGGTAGTGTTCCTTTTGGCCGACTGGTTAATAGAGCTGACTCTGGCATCAAACAAACCAAGGCTTCTATGTATAATATTGACTGTGAACTAAACCTTTCTTTCTACATACCTAGGTCAAAAGTTTCCAATACATGTTAGTTATTATAATATTTCTTCTGTATGAATGCACCATGAAGATGTTGACTGTCTACTTGGTTTAATGCTGTTTACCAAGTGCCTGCACATGTTAAGCACTGAAATGTTTGTTTAATGAATGAAGATAAAATTTATTAGGGAATACATAGTTTCTTAAATTAACATTCCCCTTTCTTCCCCCCAAAAGTAATAAATATATGCTGGAGGCAACTTAACATATGGGTTTAAAAAAATGGAAGATAGTAGTAGTTCATGGTGACTCTAATATTATGATACAGGTGCAAAAATAGAAAGGATGAAATATAATATGGTAATAGAAGTGATGCCTGAACACCCTCTTTGTTGACACTAAGAGTATTTTCACCAGACCCAAGTCATGGTCTTCACCTGTGGGAAACCTAAGTTAAATGAGATGTTGAAAAACTAGAGCCTGTACAGAAGCCCCTGAGAATTTTAGAAGGTATTAGTTGTTTTAAAATATTCAAAGAGCTGTTCAGTAGAAAAGGGATGAAGTATATTATTACTAGATTGAGTAGAAAAGAAGGGAAGACATGGAACCACTCATATTTACCCCAGCTGACATCATCACATAAACACTAATTGAGACTTCACTGTGCTGGAGGAGGAGACATCAAATAAACAAAGACCAGTCATGGGTTCCAGTTCATAGCTGTGAGGAGAGGACATGGCCCTCCTAGGAGCTTGGCCATCTGCCTTGCTGAATTGCAGCTCAGAATCCAGATGTGCCTACACAATAATTTAAAGCTCCCTATTACTAACCTTGAGTTAAAGGTGAATAAAATTTTCTATTTTTCTAGTTTAAACGTTTAGCTGCATTTTAGTTAGGGAATTTTCTAAAGGGTCAGTGGTTCCTGAAGGAAGAAATGTGTCCTTCTTAATTTATTCCAAGTAGAATCAACATGTTCTTTCCAACTGCTGTATCCCCTTCCCCTGTGAGTTATTTCTTCAAATGCGAGACCACAAGATGCAGAGGAGGCCTCATCAGCAGACCTGGGCCTGAAGATAAGAGTGGGGGAGTGGCCCTAGAACTATAGGTGCCACTAAAGGGGCAGGAGGAGTGGAGGTCAAACAAACAAACAAACAGATGTGGTAACAGTTAAATATGGCCTGATATGCCTGGGTGGCACAGTTGGTTAAGTGTCAGATTCCTGGTTTGGGCTCAGGTCCTGATCTCAGGGTTGCAGGACTGAGCCCCACTTCAGGCTCCTCTCTCCCTCCGCCCTTGCCCATCTACCCCTCAGATAAATAAATCTTTAGACAAATAATAACTAAATAAGGCCAAAGATAGAAAAAGCTTCATCTGGAAGTAAGTTTTCTTTCACTGGGGTGGGATAAGGGTTTAACATCTATTTAAGGAAACTATAAAGAGGTTTGGGGCACAGATGAGTTGCTGGCAAACATCAGCAATTTGTATAGTATTCTCACTTGTGCCTTAGTGGTTCCTAGTGTTTCTGGGACCATCCCTAGAGTAAGAATGGAATCTGGATGCCTACCAACCTCCACCACCACCGTCATCATTCCTTTCACTGACTCAGCTCACTCTTCATGTTTCATGTTGGTCTCCGTGTCACAGTGAATTTGAACCAACACTTTCTTTTCAACCCTGAGATCCTTGGCTCCTGTGTACTTCTCATTGGTACTTGGAGCAATTTTATTGGTATTTTTTTATACTGGTTGAATGTGTTGGGGTGACAGGTTCCTGTCTTACAGGCCATGCTTCTCTATCAGGAGTCCACACAGCACTTAAACTCCAAAAATATTTTCTTAATATATTTCTCAACATATTAAAACTATGTAAACTTGATCCATTTCCAGGATGTTGGCACAATCGAGTTAGCAAATAAAAAATGAGAAAATGATGATAAATGGGTAGGCATACTAACGTGCCTTTGTATACAGCAAACAGTAAGAAACAGATGGGACAGTCTGAGTAACGCATTAACAAGAATTTCTGCAGCCAACTGGTGCTGCACCTGTTAACCTGGAAGGAGATTAATGTAGGGAAGAGCTACAGTCTTTCTGTATTTCTTATCTCAAAAAAAGATGTTTTATTACATTCATTGTAACTTCTCCTGGGCAATAAATTCAAGTTACAGCCTCTTTCTTGTTTCCACATGTGCCTTTTCCTACAATAGCATATTGTCTTTGAAAACTACATCTAATTCGATCATCTGGACTCTTCCATCAAGGCAGGATAAAACTGGTTTTCTTAAATTCTGTCTTAGTTTATTAGGCTTAATCATCTCTAGTGAATATTTCTATACCAGTTTGCTCTTGTTTATCCTATGTTTTCTCCTCTTAAATTCTTTGTGAATGGTGTCTAGCAGAGTCTTAATGTCCTAACCTATTTAAAATCCTTGATTTTAACACTTTTAGTTAAATACTCATTATATACATCCATGATAGTCTTTTATAGCTAATATTAAATACTTATGCTAATTTTAAAGCCCTATACTTTCCTTTTTTTTTTCTTTTTTAAAAGTTCTTATTTATTTATTTTTCAGAGAGAGCATAAGCAGGGGGATTGGCAGGCAAAGTAGGCAGAGTAGGCAGAGGGAGAAGCAAGCTCCCAGCTGAACAAGTAGCCAGATGTGGAACTTGATCCCAGGACCCTGGGATCATCATCTCAGCTGAAGGCAGACACTTAACTGATTGAGCCACCCAGGCATCCCCAAAACTCTATACTTGCATTGCTGTTGTAGAGATGAGCAAAATCCCTAAGCACTGTATTGGACATATATGACTGGCTTGGTAGTTCTTTGCTGAATGAACAGAAAATATAAAAGTGGATAGTTTTGCTTCTTAGACATCTTATCTATCTTTTCTGATGCTCCTTTTGCATTAGGTTTTAGTTCATTTATGCTACTTTTAATAGTAGAAAACAGACTTGTATCTTTTGCCTGTAGAAATGACCTTGTAGTCCAAAACACTTTTTACACTTTAAGTTAAATTTGAATTTGGATAAAATGTAATAATGTAAACTTCCAAAATTCTCATAAAGCTTATCATCTGAATTTTAACCTCAGGTAAAAAATGAAGAGCACTAAGTGCAAAGGAAAACAGGTGAATTCATTTATAAAACTTTATTTTCAAACTTCTACATTTTGGGAAATAAGTGGCAAATGGATTTCCAATATATGGAGCATAAAACAGTGGGGAAATGTATTATGGCTTGTGAAAGAGATTCTGGCCTCCCATGAGACTGAGACTTTTGGAATCAATGTGTGATCAAATTGATCTGAACTTTATCTCTGATGCTGGAAGCATGAGATGGCCTGTGATTGCTCTGAAGGAGGCTAAAGAAACATGACAAATGCAGGCATTCACAAGTGGTTGGAGAGTTACCCCTTCTTCATTTAGGGGGAAGGCTATTACTGAGAAGCCAGACTGAGAAAACACCCCATCAACAGTAAAGTGGGTTGGGAAAATGTTCTATCATAGCACATCTTGAAGTTTCTACTTAAGGCTATTCTACATGAATATTTGAAAAGAGGAGATGTCAAATATAAAAGCGCAAGTGTCCCTGAGGGTTTAGTATCTTTATTTGCGTTAAGGTTTCTCATAAATAATTCTATTTTGGGATATAGGCTTAAAAAGCAGCTGCTCAGCCTTCTGGTATATATGTAATAAATGTGACTCTTTTTAATATTGAAGTTACCCTTAGGATAGTAAGTGCATTTATTTTAAAGAAATATAAAAATATAATGAATAAAATATTTCAGGTACCTTAGATCATTGCAAATTAGTCATCAAGTCTCTCTGAGTTTTTCTTGGATTATATGAATAATGCCTTGGGATAGAGTGAAACTCACCAAAGTATGTTTCTGAGAACTAGGGATGGGAAAGGTTTCGGAAAGGAGAAACCCATGGGAAGGAGTTTGCAACTGTCACGTAATTCATCTTAACAAGAAAAGCTGATTTTCTGTCAGTTTCAGGTAATGGAAGATGTCAGAATTCTACGTGTGTGTGTGTGTGTGTGTGTGTGTGTGTGTGTGTGTGTGTTCAATAGCCCACTTAACCTGCTAGAGAACACCCAAGGATTAACAAGTGAATCATAAGGTAGAGTGACATTGAAGTGCACTTGTTTTCTTCAATATTGATATTGTTCCCCTTGAAATCACATGTCTAGAAAAGCTTGTCTTTAGAAGTAGTCTATTAGGGTCAGAAAAAATAAATAATGGTGTCAAACATGAAGTTAGATTGCCTCACCGAGATTTCAGGAACTTCTGTGCTGAGGAAATGTGACTTGAAGGAAACCTGCTGGTTTGGGTTTGTCTGCCCCCTTGTTTCCTCGGGATGAAGGCAGGGTCTAATCACAAACTGCAGATGTCCAAATGCTCACAGTAGTTTTACCCCATGACCTGTCCACTGAATATTGCTGACAGTATAGGAATTCTTTAGCATAAAAAGACTGACCCTCTCTGGGCTGATAATTTTCTCAGTTTATGGTGTGTGTGATGATTTTGTAAAGTGGAAAATAGTTGGCCGTGGGAGCTTGATAATCCTGGAAGGTAACTTTAGGAAGTTCAGTCAGCCAAGTACCACCTGCAAATTGGACAGAATTCAGTGGACAACAACAAACTCAATTGTCTGTCTAAACCCTTTGTGTTCCCAGGGCTTAGTTTATAGTGCATGATTCATAAAAGGCTCTATAAATGATTACTGAATGAATGAATAAGTGAAAGAATGCACAGATGAATGTGTCTCTGGTACTTCAAGATACTTTTGTGTTCATGCAACCCATATAGCTGTCTCCTATCCTTCCAAATTTGTAAAGAGAAGAGTTTATGTATTTGTTTATTTCCTATAATGTCTCAACCTCAAAAGCTAGAACAGATAATTCTAATTAGTAGAAAGTATAGCAAATGAAGATTCATGAGACTAAGGACAAGTAATACAAATGCTCTAAGTTCTCACCTGCGAATACGGCTTTATTTTTTATTTTTTAAAGACTTTATTTATTTGTCACAGAGGAAGAGGGGGGAGAGCGCAAGCAGGGAGAGCATCAGGCAGTGGGAGAAGCAAGCTCCCCACTGAACAGGGAATCCATAAAACCCCAGGATTATGAGCTGTGCTGAAGGCAGCTGCCCAACCACTGAGCCACCCAGGTGGCCCAAATGGGTCTTTAATACTTGCTTTCCCTGTTTATGATGTTCCCAGAGTGTGCTGCCCCACAATATGTCCCCACACAATATATGGCCATATCCAGTGTCTTTCTCCCCTTGCACAGTGCAAACATGATGATCTCCTTAAACATACAGGCTCATGCCGTGCACATGGATTGTTCACCAAACTCCACCTTTGCTACTTCTTAGTGCCATAATGGTTGCTCCTCTATAAAATGGAGTTCAAATGATGCCTATTTCCATAAGAATTAAGTAGCTAATTCGTGCAAAGTGCCTGGAACAGTGTCCCGACTGTACATCTTACTCTGTTAGCACCACCAGCCCATCCATCTGTAATACCTCCTGTGCTCCACCATATATATACCTCCACATCTTTGCACAGGCTGTTTCCTCAGCCTACAACACCTTCTTATTGCCCTGACAAACTCCTGTCTACCTCTCAGACTACCAAATGGTATGGTCATAGTCCATACCTTGTGCCATTAAGTAATTAATACAGGAAGCCTTGCTTTCTAAGTATGGGGAGTGATTTCTCCCTGCTGGTCGATGGCACACCGCACCACATCTTCTGCTTTTGGCTACATCTCCCCTAATGGATGCTTTTGGGCCATTTCGCAAAGTGATCTCCCTGTTGTAAACTGTGCCAAGCCTTTCTTTCAGGAACGTATTCAACGAGGGTGGGTTTTTTTATTGCTTTTGAATTTGCAGTTATGCTGATTTTTTTAACCTCTTTGGGAAGCAATGAAATTGCAGAAATTTCATTGCTGAAATTCATTTCAGTCTGTTAAGAATACATTATAATCATCACTGTTCACAGAAAATGCTTCTTTACTCTTTACCATTGTGTTCCACTTCCTAAGGATTTTCTTCAGAGTAGAACATAAACCGAAATGGGCAATATTTTGAATGTAAAGGAGAAATGGGATTCAGTAACATAATGGTGGGATGATGGGGGATGAAACTGTTGGAGAACTTTAGAAAGATGCATTAAAAAAAGAACAAAGCATCCTTGGGTAGTTCACTACTTCCCAGTAATTTTCTACCTCACATTGAAGCAAACTTGGGTGCTGCCAGATTTTCTGGAGGAATCAAAAATATCCATCCATCTGTCTATCCATTTATCTTTCTATCAGTTGTCTGTCAGCATGTGTGTATGTTTCTGTCTGTATTTAGGAAGTTAATTGAAACAATGGAAGAGCATCACGACTTCAAAACTATTGTTTTACTTTGGGGCACCTGTGTGGCTCCGTCAAATAAGAATCTGATTCTTGATTTAAGCTCAGGTGATGATAGCAGTGTCTTGAGATGGAGTGCTTCGCAGAGCTCCATGCTGAGTGTGGAGCCTACGAAGATTCTCTTTCTCCCTCTCCCTCTACTCCTCCCCATCCCCCTGAACACATGCATGCTCGCTCGCTCTCACTCTCTCTCTTTCTCTCTCTGAAAACCAAACCAAACCAAACCAACTATTATTTTATTTCATGTACACTTTGTGTCTAAATTCCAAAGAAAAGAAATAGATGAGGGTGTTTTAAGTTCCATTTAGTTTTACTCAGTTTGTTAATTCAAGACATTATAGAAAGATTTAAAATGGTTCAACTTAAAACATTTTTTTTAAACATAGTTCATTTGATGAGCACACAGACCTGGTTTAATGAAAAGGACCTATGTTTTTGATTTGTGAAATATGTCAGCAAAACTTTTTTTCAGCTATTTTAAAATGAGGAGATTTTGAGCAACCTCCTTGATTTTTAATTGTGTCCCTCTAAAATTAGTTGTGATTAGTTGCCAAGGCTGTTTTGATGCATGATGTACTGTTAAATGAAGGCCTGTTGAAAATGTAAAGTGCTACATAAATATTGTTGTGCTTAACATTGTTCTAAACATAGTTTTTGGAAAATAGTGATGTCATCTTCCACTGTTCTTTAAACTTGGTCAGTTATTTAAATATTTTCAACTTCACTTGCTTCTCCAGAACAAAAGATTCTATTTGGCTTTTCCTTAGAATTTTGAGATATGGAACCTCTCTAGCAACTGAAATACTCCCTGTGGATGCATTTAATAGAAGTACCACAAATAATATTTAGAAGGTAGAAAGACAACAGACATGTGGAAGCAACCTCCTATATTCTATATTTCGTACTCTTGATTGGATGATCCAAGCTAAAGCTCTTCTCTAATGTTCAGGTGAAAGAAATGCCAGTTCTCTTTATTTTATTAAATCAAACTGAATATACTACTAAAGCCCCACTTATCAAGGCAGACATACATACAACTTGTTACATTTGGGGCTATCCCTTCCCTTCTTGGGAGTTTCTTAAGAATCTGGTAGACCTGAGTGGCATCCAGAGAATAGGGGAAGTACCACTGTAGCTGTTAATCCCACACTGTCTATGCATTTTGAGTAATTCAAAGGAAAAGAGAAGCTACTCTCCCCCTCTCTACTAGACCAAAGTAAAGGGATTCTTTCCCATTGGGTATTCTCAAGGAAAAGAGGGATTTTGATAACCAGTATGTTCTCTTGCTCTTTTGCTTTCTGTCGATTTTTGAGTGAAGTTGCATGGTTTCCTTAAAATGACAACTGTAATGGGAACATTTCTGAAAGATCTATTAGCAGAACAATAGCTAACTAATTGTGTGTTTTTGTACGACCAGATTTAGGATAGAGTTTCATAACCGATAAAATGAGGGAGACAAATTACATTGCACGTTTCCTTGAATCTGTTACAACTGCAACAGTTTAGGAATCTGTTTTTCCTTTAAAACATCTTTCTGAAGAAGTGCATTGACTCTCCCCTTCCTCTCACTGCACTCTCCCACTCCTCCCCCTTAACTGAATACCCTCATTAGATGCCTGGGCAAAATGTTTCATTGTTGGAATTATAATATTTCAACAGTTTACATTGTCTTAATTTTCTAATTTCCCAGGGCACTTTGAAATGTTAGGATAACATGAAAAATGTATGACTTCCCCCCTATGAAAAGTTAATTAACAATTGGTTTTATTCTTTGAAGAACAGTTTCATGACTAAATTATTACCAGGTACTGTTTTTGGTTTGTTTGCTTTTTCTCAGATGGTTAAAAGTGGTAAATGAGATCATCTTTGGTCTAATGCTGCATTAGACCATTTCTTGGCAACCCACGTACAAAGTGTTCTCATTTCTTGGTTATTATTGTTGTTTAGTTTGTGATTCCATGAATGAGTAAATGCAATTTGAATTACTTCCATTAAGAGCCATTAAGAAGGAAACCAGCTTCAAATAATGTCATGAAGCCAGTTTCAAATAGAGAGGTCTATTTTTATAGTAGTAAAATAAGGAGAAAAAAATGAATGAGTACAATTTAACTTTTGAGGTTTTAGGTTTTTTTTTTAATCTTGAGTTAGGCTGAAGGCCAGATTTGTAATTGATTCATGTATATGATTTCTAAATTTTGCTTAAGAAAATCTGGATGGATTTCTCAAAAGGCAATTAAAGGTTTGCAGTTGAAAAATTATCCTCCTTTATAAATATTGGTGACTATATTGGTTTCCCAACATGGGGGATATGCTGGGCAATATATAGATAGCTCCAGTTCCAGGCACAATTAAATTCATGTTTTTCAAAGATACTGATCCCAGTAACTTTGTAGCTTGTTTACCAATTTGTTACTAATCTATTAAAACAGTAGTATTTGCAAAATATATAAACCTTAAATTTTAAGCTTAGAAACACCCTTTCCTATTCTAAGAAGTCTACCGGTCCTCTACCTTTGCTGCAACAATTTTTTGTTTCAAAGTATGTGTAAGAATTAATTATAATGTGGTAAAACCAGCAAGCCATTTAAAACAAATAGGAAAAATCAGTAAGTAGATCATGTGGCACAATTCTTAGATAATATAAAAAACTTATACTTAATTTGTGTATGTATATATACCCACTTAGAACAAACAATAAGACATTAGCAATTTTTAAAATGGTATAAAATGAATTACTTCTACTTTTGTTAACAGTAATTTTGATAGTTTTCAGTAAATATACATTGCTTTTGTGAAAAGAAAAAATAGTGTTATTTCTGAAGTTATTTTAAAAGTAGGCTATTTAGAAATTAATGAAATAAGGAAACCACACATTAAAATTCCAAGGATAAGAACAAAGCTATAACCAAAGAAAATTCATAGCCTTCACTGCTGTTATATTCAAGGTAAAAAGGAAAAATGAGATAACTAAACATTTGACTTTTATAAGAAATAAAAAGGCAGTAGAGGAAATATATTCAAAAATATTTTATAAACAAATGCTTTCAAACATCCAAACCTGAATTCTCATCTGTCTAAAAATTTTAAAATCACAAGAACAGTTTTAAAACTTTTATATTTATGTTCTAAAGCCCACATAGCCTTGATGATTATGAACTTTGTGAAAAAAAAATAGCACTTTGAAAACTAGAGGCCAGTCTCAGATATACAAGTGTTAAAATCCTATAAAATAGAGTAAATCACACGAACAATAGACTACTTAATTACTGTACATAAATGGATTTATCTTAAGAAAACAGATATGCTTAACATGAGATTCTTTCTACATCCTTCACTATCTATAAGACTCAGAAGGAAAAAAAAGTAAGAACTTTTTATGGATTTTGAAAAAGTATTGATAAAATAAAATGTTTAAAAATCTGTCCCTAATTCAAGAGGAGAAACAAACTTTTAGAAATGTAAGAATCCATGACAGCTGATAAACATGACAGATAATGTCTATCAAAACAACAGTGGGGTGTCTGGGTAGCTCAGTCTGTTACATAGCTGCCTTCAGCTCAAGATCCTGGGATCCAGCCCCTTATTAGCTCTTTGCTCAATGTGGAGTCTGCTTCTCCCTCTCCCTCTGTTGCTCCCCCTGCTTCTGCTCTCTCACTCACACCCTCTCTCTCTCAAATAAATGAATAATATCTTCAAAAAAAAAAAACAGGTCTTTCCTTATAAAAACAAAAACAAAAACAAAAAACCCACCAAATTCCATAATCAATGTTGAAATATAGGAATTATCTCCTCCATTAAAATCAGACACACAGCTAGAATGCTGATCAAATGCTCTTTTTCAATACTGTTCTGGATACTCTAGCCAAAGAAATATGCCAAGTGAAAAAAATGAAAGGTATAAATGTTGGAAAATAAATCAAATTATTCATATTAGAAGATGTTATTGTCCAATTGGACCTAGGTGAAGCAACAATATCAGTGGTATAACTGATAAAGAAAAAAATCCTAGGGGGCACCTGGGTGGCTCAGTTGGTTAAGCGTCTGCCTTCAACTCAGGTCATGATTCCAGGGTCCTGGGTTCTAGCTCCACATTGGGCTCCCTGCTCAGCAGGGAGCCTGCTTCTCCCTCACCTCCCTGTTCCTGCTCTCCCTCGCTCTCTGTCTTGCTATCTCCGTCTCTCTCTCTCTCTCTTTCAAAAAAATCTTAAAAAAGGAAAAAAAAAACCCTAGAAATTATTTTATATTAATTATCTGCAAGCTATGCTACATGCTAGTAACTCTTTAGACAATTTATTAGAAATCAAAGCTCTCATTCTCCAAAGTCAAGTTTCAAAATGTGAAATTATAAATTTATTTAGCATGGTATTAGAGGATATACAAACTACTGAAAAACATAAAAGGATATCTGGATACATGGACCGGTGTATTTAGTATTTCTTGATGAGAAGTTTATTATTTTGGACATATAACTTCTTTCTAATTAACCTAAAATGTAATAGAAACACATCAAAATTAAGTTGGAGAGGGGTCTGGGAGGGCTTTGGGTTTGACAGAAATTAGTCTAAGGTTCATCTGGCAGCAATACAGACGAGACTTAATTAGAAAATGCTAAAAAAATAAAACCTTGAAAGGTCATTACCCTATTTACATATTAAAATGTATAATAAAACTCCTACTAAAAGAATGTACAAATAGACTAGTGAAAGGAAAGAAAAAGTCTCTAAGTATACTCAAGTATATGTAATAAAAATGATATTTCAAATCAGTGGATGGAGATGGATTGTGAAAGAATCGGTTTTGGTAATCACATAAAAAGTCAGAACCCTGTTTCACATAATGCAATAAATTAAATTCCAGCTAGATAAAATATTCAAATATAAATATACTTAAAAATCCCAAAGAACAGAAGAACAATAAGTAAATATTTCTGCAATGAGATGATGGAAAATACTTCTCTCAAAGTGAAAACAAAATCAAACTTTTAAGAGGAAAGCACATTCTTTTTCATCTGTGCTTTGGAAGTAAATCTTAACAAACCAATTAAGAAAGAATACATACTACCTAATTTTTAAAATATATGGAGGAAAGAATTGATATAAAATTCAAAAGCATGTACAAGAAGTTTGACTTTGATTGTAATCAAATAAACAAAAATAAAATCGGTCTTTTTTACCCTGTACAGCCACAGGAAACTGACCTGGTATACTTCAGGAGAGCAATTTTGTAATATCCATCAGAATCTTTAGCATTGTGTATCACTTGACTGGGCAGTTGCAATTCTAGAAAATTATCCAAAGAAGGGGACCCTGGTAGTTCATTCCGTTAAGCATCTGCCTTGGGCTCAGGTGATGGTCCCAGGTTCTTAAGGTGGAGACCTATGTCTGGCTCCCTGCTCAGCAGGGAGTCTACTTCTTCCTCTCCCTCTGCTCCTACCCATGCTGTGCTCTCTCTTTCTCAAATCAATAAATAAAATATTTTTTTAAAATAGTAAAAAGAAAAAGAAAAAATATTCAAAGAAATATTTAAGTCTGTGTGTAAAGATTGAGTTATACAAGTATTTGTTCATTGTTTTTACGATGAAAAATGAAGGCAACGGAAGTACTCATAAGTAGGGGATGTCTCAAAAAAAAAGGCAGTATATAGATAAAGAAAAAGTTTAAAGTAAACTTTTGGAAGTAATTGCATTGACGTTAAAGGTATTCTAAATACATAAATGTAAAAAAAAATACAGACTATCATACCTGGTATGTATTCATATAATGCTACAGCAGGGTCTTATTTATATGTCATATGTATCAACATGTAAGTCTTTGTTATTTCTTGGATGTGGATTCATAGATAATTTTAATTCTGTCATTTTTGCTTATCAGGAATCTCAAAAATGTACACAATGAATATCAATAAATGTGAAATTGTTTGAAGCACTGTTTTCAATTTATTTAATTTTAATTTAATTTATTTATTTTAAAGATTTATTTATGACAGTGAGAGACTGCGAGAGAGGGAACACAAGCACAGGGGAGCTGGAGAGGAAGAAGCAGGCTCCCTGCTGAGCAGGGAGCCCGATATGGGGCTTGATCCCAGGATGCTGGGATCACAACCAGAACCAGAGGCAGATGATTAATGACTGAGCCACCCAGGTGCCCCCTGTTTTTAATTTAAGTCAAATTATCTATCTATGATGAAGAATACTTTTCATTTCACAAGTTCTTTTACGCAAACATACCATGTCCCTCATTTGACACTCCTCTCAGGCAGATTCTTGGACTCATTTTATTTTGGTAATGCTTACCATTTTCAAATGTTTAATAATATGTTCATATTTGTAATCTTTGAATTTCTTTTTTTCATTGTCTGTAGTCTTTCTCCCATGAAAGATAAGGAAAAGTGAATTCATTTTCATATGCTTCACATACTTCTTCTATTGATTACTTTCTCCATTTTAAACACAACGTATAAATCTTTGTTTTTTTTTCTTTTTTAAATTGTCAATGATATTTCTAGAGTTCTCGCTTGGTAAAAGGAGATGCTAATAGCCCTACAGGTTTCTTCACTTCTACTGACTTTGTTCCTCCAAATTCTGTAAACTCTACCGTTAAATTTTATGATGAGTTTCATTTATTCCTTGTTCTCTAACAGTTAAGCCTGTTGTGTTTTGTTAAAGATTAATTCTAAAAGTTGAAAACACATAAACAGCTCGTACCTTATTATGGCACCATAAATACAATTTATTCTAGAGTCAACCAAGATATTGGGCTTATATTTCTGTTCCTACAGTTTCAATGTCAGGTTACCTCTGCTCCTTTAAGGAGAATGTCCCTGACTTTAAGTTCAAATTGATTCTCTTTCAACCAAAAATGTCGCAAATTCAAATAATACAAAGGTTACTTTGTCTCCAGAGTCTTCATTTCCCAAATCTCTTTCTCTTTCCCTCCTTCTCTCTGTCTCCCATCAGGAGCACATACACACACCCCTCTCTCAGGAGGTAGAAGAGAATCCTATTTAATGGGCAGAAGGAGAGAAACTTGTTTGGGAATGTGCATATGTTAATAAAGTTTTATCGCATCATATTCCTTTTGGGGTAATTGCATACTTTGGGGGGGCATTTATCAATTTATTTTTAACCCTCTCATTTAAAAAATAAATTTTTTTTGAGGATCGGTTTTATTTTCATAGCAAAATTAAGGGGAAGATACAGAGATTTCTCATAACCCCTGCCCCCACAAATGCATAACTTCCCCTATTATCACCATCCCCTGCCAGAGTGGGACATTTGTTACAACTGATGAACCTACACTGATGCATTGTAATCACTCAAAGTCCATAGTTTATATTAGGGTTCACTCCTGGTGTTGTACATTCTAAGGGTTTAAACATGTATAATAACATATCTATCATTATAGTATCATACAGAGTAGTATCACTACCCTAAAAATACGTCTGCACTCTACCTAGTCATCCCTCTACATCCTATCCTCCCAACTCTGGCACCTAGATCTTTTAAATTTATCCATAGTTTTGTCTTTTCCAGAATGTCATATTATTGAAATTATATGGTGTATACATAGCCTTTTCAGAATGGATTCTTTCACTTAATAATCTGCGTTTTAGTCTTTTCTGTGTCATTTCATGACATGATCATTCACTTCTTTTTAGTACTTTGTAATAGTCCATTGTCTGGATGTACCGGTGTTTATTTGTTCACCTAGGATGGTGAACAGATCCGAAACCTTGGATGCTTCCAGGTTTTGGCAATTATGAAAAACGCTGCTGTAAACATCCTTGTGCAGGCTTTCATGCAGGCATTAGTTTTCAGTTCCTTTGAGTAAATACCAAGGAACTTGACTGCTAAATCACATAGCAAGAGTGTATTTATTTGTATAAAAGACCACCAAATCATCTTCCAAAAAAGCTGTACCATTTGGCATTCCATGCAGAGTTCCTGTTGCTCCACATCCTTGCCAGCATTATCTGGAGTCACCGGTCTAGATCTTGGAACACTCACACTGTAGTCATGTCTTATTTCATCATATTCCTTTTGGATGGGTTTTTTGTTGCACTGTAGTTTTTTTGTTGTTTTCCTGGTGGGCTGCAGAGTGGGGAAGAAGAAAAAGGGCTGAAAACCTTTTTGAGAAGCTGCCATCTGAGTTGGAAGAAATATTGGAAAGATGTTTTGAAAAGAGAGATATATGATATTGAATTTAAGGTGTCAGTATTAGAAACCCCAAAGTAGACTCCTTTGCTCAGTAGACTGCCAAATCCTCAGTGAACGTCTGTGACAGTATAAAAGACTAACTCAGAGACATATAGTTAGTTAGTAGCCAGTTTTTTTATGTCTATACAAGAGAAACCAATAATCATTTCCATCTAACAAAGGCAGGATTTTTACAGAAGAGGGAGGGAGGAGAGAAGAAAAAAATAAGACATTTGAAAATGATGTTTATAGTTTTCCTTAGGAAAGGTGCTTATCAGCTGGAAGCAAGCTAAGAGGCGAGTATCAATAATCTACGAACCAGAGTTTACCAGGAATACAACTGTTGCCCCCTGCTTTCCCTCCATGTACACAAACAGCTTCATTTAGTTTGCTGCAGTGACTGAGAATTCACTCTATGGAAACCATAGGCCATTTTACTAAGAGACAGTGGGGACTGGGGTAGTTATTTTACAATTTGGGTGGGTGTTGAGGGATTCTAAAGAGGGCTTTTGGAAGCAGAAGCAAATTCTGAAGTGCATGTTGTCTAGAAGTACAGGCCATAATGTAATAGGTATTTTCATTTTTCTCTGAGAGGTGGAATCATTAAGAAGGAGGTAGAATTGTCATCAGTAAAGAAACTACGGTGAGTTTCTTAGTTAAGGGAGAGGATGCACCGTTCAGCCATTTTCCTGGTTGTGGAGATGCCCTCTCTGTCTAGTTGCAAATATGGGCACAGAGTGGCCATCTCTGAACATTATTTATTTTCCATGAGCGCTATTTATTTTCAGTTAGGAACATCATGACCTAACTGCCAGGAACGCTGTTTTTCACTTTCTCAGTCCCTCCTTTTGGCTAAGGGCAGACAAGGTCAGCTGAAAGAACACTGATCTGTGGTGCCCGGGAACGCAGAAGTCAGGGTATTTTGACCTTGAAACAGCTGGATTGTTCAACAAGTGTATAATTTGGGTTGTTTATGGATGCACTAGGAAATCGAAGCAGTTTATTCAGGCATGTTTGGGTCAGTCTATCTGGGCTTTGCGTTTGCCAATATCCCTCAATAGCACTTATATTTTGGTTATGCCTTTTCTTGTCATCTAGTTTTTATGAACAGATACAAACGCTGGGTCTCAGCTTCACTTCTGTCCAAATATAGATTCCAAGGTGACAGCATGTATACAAGTAGTTCACTGGAAAGTTATTCCTGTTAGTAAGGGTGGCTTAACTGCCTGGGGGTCTGCCTGAGGGCCTGTAGAAGATCTACCTCAGAATGGTTCACCTGAGACCCAGAAGAGGTGAATCTTTATCCACGGACTCATCTCATGGCCAAGGATTGCCCCTGAGCATTAACCCTTTTGCCCTTCTAGGTGTGTAGATTTGCCAGAATAGCTGGGAAGCCCTCATAGATGTCTCCTGTATGGCAGATGTGAAGCATTCTGTTGGTATGTGAGGGGGGAAAATGTTTTCAGCACTTTGCCCTTGTGAGTTTTCAAAGACTTCTATGACAACCCTGTTAGCAGGACTAGCTCTCATAGAGAATGTCTCATATTGATGCAGCATAAAACCTTAGAACTAAATGACTTGCATGGCTTTACGTAGATCCACCTTGTTTTTTTACACCTTCAGTCAGTAATTTTGACTTTTTAAGACTAAGTTCCGAGCATCCTAGCCTGTTTATCCTATTGTTACATACATCAAAGATGGAGAGGCCCATGAGGAGAGGACATGCTGTCCTTGATGGTATCCACAGGATCTTTCTCCTCTGTTCCAAGCTCTGAGGGTGAAGGTGGAGCTGGAGTTCTTCTTAGGCTGCAGAAACTGAAGACCCTTTCTGATTTTGTGGGTGAATACCCTCAGCAGGTACATGTCCCTACAGACCAGAACCACTCTCCACCTAGTAATGAAAATCCTAGAGGAAAGGAAAACAGACCAGCTTTATCTTGCTTCCATGTCATTGATTTGGCTGCATTAACTTCTTAGGGAGCTCTAGCTGGCAATGTTCTGCTACATTTAACAGTATAAATTTAGCAAAACTCTGACTGGTAAAGGTAAAACATTAAGCAGGTTAAGGAAGATGGCCAGAGCTGAGAAAGTACCAAAGTTTAGTGATTGAAACTGGTAACACACATCATGGCTGGACCAGTTTTGTTTTTTTTTTTTTTTCCTGTTCAAAATACTGTTTGATTTGTGAGCAATTTTCTTCCACTTCAAACTCTCTCATTATTTACCCTTTCATCCAAAATGTTAATTCTCCCTCTTGTTGTAATTTAACTATCCATTAATCATTTCTGAAATGGAAACTCATATTCCTAAGTAAAACATTTTTCAAGAGTTGAATTAAGCAGAGAATGCATTTGTTTCTCTAATTTCTTGTCTACTGTTTAGTAGGAATGCCAAGGAAGAACTTTTTCAAACTCTGAAAAAACTATCCAGTAAATATTTTTGGTGAAAACTAAACATTTTTAGACAGATGGAGGTTTAAATCTCAGTAATTAAAGTGAAAAAAGTACAACATAATATACCTAGGTTGCTCCAAATTAACATTTACATAAATGTCTTAATAGTTGATAAAAATTCATGTAACTTTCTTTTCAAGTAAAGGAGAACTGAACATACGAGTTTTAGCTTGGGTCTTCTGGTTACCAACAAAGCAACCTTAGGCAACTCAGACGTGTCTACATCTCACAAAGAATATGCGTTCACTTGTAATAAATTATAAATTTAGAATACAATCTGTGCATGGTTAACTGTTTCTATAAAATCTAATTTCATCCCTTAATATGAAGCTTTGCCCTTTTTCCCTGTTTTTCTCTGGACTTATGGTGCTTTTCTTTTCGTTTTTTTTTTTATTATTTTTTTAAAGATTTTTATGTATTTATTTGTCAGAGAGAGAGGGAACACTAGCAGGGGGAGCGCCAGGCAGAGGGAGAAGAAGGCTTCCCCCTGAGCAAGGAGCCTGACACAGGGCTCGATTCCAGGACCCTGGGATCATGACCTGAGATGAAGACAGATACTTAACCGACTGAGTCACTGAGGCATCACTTCCTATTTGTTATTTAATGTCCTTCTTAGCTAAAACAAATTTAAATCTTTAGATGCAAAATAAGAATGTTGAACTCATATGTGGAATCAGTGAAATTACACAATTCATATTTCATACTTCATCCATGCGTACGTATTTTTGTTCTTAGCAGAAGAGTGGAAATGCTGCACCAGACTAACTCAGCTGTTTCTATTTCACAACTTCTTATGTGAAGACTTGATCAGCACTCTCTACTTTTGGCTCTCCGATGAGTAAGGAAGGGAAAGGAAGGTTGGGTTCCTTGTCTTTCCTTTTCCTTTTATGCTCTCATTTTCAGTGTAAGTGGCTGGCTAATGCAAGGCAGAAACATGAGTAGGAAAGGATGTGGTAGGTTTGTTGTTGTTGTCAATGTTTTGGTCATTAGTATTTCTTAGACAGCCATTCCCTTCTTTCTGCATTAAAATCAAGCTTTGATTCACACAGGAGAGTATGACCTCTTGTTGGCTGTTCATGCCCCTGCCTACTACACACTTCTCTTGTACTAGCTTGGAGTCTTGCTAAACTCCTCTGCATTGTGGTTCCATGAGAATTCCGTGCTCCTAGGGCATTGAAAATACCAAATATAAGCAGCAAGGAATGGTGGATGCATATATTACCTGCACCTCTTCTGCACATGTGTCCGCCCCATAGTCTCTAACTTTGCATATAAAATACAAGGGCAAAGGTAAAATTATTGAAAAATTTAGGCTGGCAACAACAGAGCATTGAATCAAGAGTTAGGCCTTTCTGGGGTGCCCAGGTGGCTCAGTCAGTTAAGCATCTATCTTTAGCTCAGGTCATGATCCCAGCATCCTGTGATCAAGCCCCGTGTCCGGCTCCTTGCTCAGCAAGGCGTCACTTCTCCCTCCCTCTCTCTCCCTCTGGCCTTCCCTCCATTCCTGCTCTCTCTCTCTCTCTCTCTCTCTCTCTCTCTCTCTCTCTCCCCAGCTCATTTCTTCTCTCTCAAATAAAAAAAATCTTTAAAAAAAAAAAAAAAAAAGAGTGAGGCCTTTCTGAATCAGGGTCCTGTGTGACAGCACAGGTCACATGACCACGAAGCTCACCCTGTTGAAGTGTCAAAATTTTATGTGAAATGCTGTGACAGTAAAATGACACAACTTTTTAAGACATTATTAGAGCCCTGACTATGCCTATATGCTTCAGAAAGTCCAAAAGTGGTAGGGAATTTAGCCTTCACAATCTTTGAGAATGAGAAAGATGGGCAGAACTTCTGGAAACAGAACCTCAGATGGGTCCTCTTCTTCTCTGCTGAAGTTATTGGTTTTGCCACTTTGCACTCCAGGGACGAGCAGACTGCTGCATACTAATCAAATTTCTCAAAGATTTATGGATGTAGTAATGCCTCCTGATTCAATGTGTGTACTGCATATAAGTAGATATTTTCCTCCACGCCTACCCCAATACACACACACACATACTGAGATACTGAGACACCTAAACAGGAAGGCAGTTTATAATTAGAAGGCTATCTGGTGAGTAATAATTTCAGTAAAGGGAGAGAAATATCAATCAAGTGGCAGGGTTTTTTCCAACACAGATACATGCTACCTGCCACTGGACTGGCTATTTGTGATTTTAAATGCATACGTTCATTTCATGCATTGTGAAAAACATGAACTCACCTGTAACCTGACTCATGTTTATGCTGGGTACATGGTGACTGCCCTTTCTCTGCTCTGTAGCAACCATCTGCTTTTTTTTGTTGTTGTTTATTTTTTTGGAGTGTTTTGACTTCTCACTATTGTCAGATTTTGCCAGGGGTTACATCTTTTTTCTCTTAATTGTGATACAGCTCTTAACCAATTATTTCAAATTGTTTTCCTATAATTTATTTCTCTAATTACCAGAAAATTAAACATTTTAGTAACTATATTATTATTTGATCTATGGAATGCTTAGAAGCCATATTCTTCGTATGGAAGGCTATTTCCCATTTTAGATATAACAGATTGTATTGAGGGATAGAGTAAAGACAAAAAATAAGTTATGTCTACCTCTTTTTGAAATAAAGTACACTTTAAAATAAAAAGCAGCCTTAATGATTTTTAAACTCTTATGTAATTGACTAATTCTACAGTAACTGAGGTTGATAGTAACTAAAACCTGTTACATTCCTAATGATCCTAATGAGCCATGAGAAATGAATAGGTGGATACAGTCCAGTTGCTAGAAAATAGTTGTTTGTTACTGACTTCTCTGAGAGGAAATGAACACTTTCATTTATCAGGGACAGAGTATAAAGTGTTCCTCACTGAAGCATTTCTAAAAGCTCAATGCGCCTTTGAATACTGATAAGAGGTCCAAAATTAAAGGTTAAATACACAAGTAATCTGGGTCATCACAGATTATTTTATGAGCTGCTGGTATTTTTACATTTTTTAAGTATGATTTTTCCTGGACCTGAAACCCAATAAATTCTACAATCCTTGTTATATGTGAAGTTGTCAACAAGGTAGTATAGTTTCCTTTTAAAAATGTAAATGGGCAAGAAAAATCAGAATTTGTATGGGATTCATAGTAGGTCCTAAGGAGAGCTCTCAAACCTGGCTACTCACTGGAGCTTTTGCAAATAACGACGCCTGGATATTATTTCCAGAGATTCTTTTTTTTTTTAAATTTAATTTTATTTTTTCACTGTTCCAAGATTCATTGGTTATGCACCACACCCAGTACTCAATGCAATACTTGCCCTCTTTAATACCCACCACCAGGCTTCTGACTTGAGTGGTCAGTGGTCCCAGCATCTGGATTGTAAAAGTCCCCCAGTGAATTCTGTTATGCATCCACGATTGAGAACCACGGCAAAATGAAAGGAATTCATGAGTCACAGAAAAACAGCTTTACTATTCTGCCCACTTTCTTCAGACTAGTCATTATAACCCCCAAACTCAAATTATCAACAATCATAGAGGTAGAGGGTAGTGTTAAAAAACAAAATTCAGCTGGGTAAATTTGAAGATCTAATTGGCCTTATTAAATGACTCATGGGTGCCTGCGGGGTGCAGCTGGTTAAGTGTCTGCCTTCAGCTCAGGTCATGGTCCCAGAACCCTGGGATGGAGCCCCATATTGGACTCCCTGCTCATTAGGGACCCTGCTTCTCCCTCTCCCTCTGCCTGCCTCTCCCCTGCTTGTGCTTCCTCTCTCTGTCAAATATATTTTAAAAAATCTTTTTAAAATAAATAAATAGATAATTCATTAATTTGGCAGCATCCCATCTAGCAAGTAAAGGGGAGCTCTGAAGGGCTACAGTAAGGGGAATGTTTTTTAAGATAGAATACAGAAGTTATAAACAGTTAAAAAAAAAAGGATATTTCACATGAGGTCACCTTCAGGTAGCAACAAAAGGGTCTTAGTAGGTGGATTACCTCATTTTCTTTGGAGGATGGAGGGCCCATGTGACTTTATTGGTGCTGACCAGAAAATTCCTGACTGACCAATTTTAGATTAAATTCCTGGGTGGTTGAAAATGTGGTCAGATTAGGCTTTCAAGCCTTGGGGCCATTTGGGGTCTGTGATTTTCTTTTAACAGTGGCTATTCTACTGTGAGAAATCAGTGTAATACTGATTATCTCAGGGTTTACTATTAGCTGCCATAAGCAAAAGAGAGACTCTTCCTGTTTAGATATGAGTTGTATAAAATGTGTCTGAAATAGTTGCATGGTGGACTTCCTGTTTTTATCCATTCAGTGGTTCTGCCTATGAGCCAGGAGTGGTGCCTTAAGGATATTTACTTTAGCAAATTCCTGGTAGTATTAGTTATCTCCATGCTTCAGAAAAAAAAAAAAAAAGGTGGAATAAAGAATAACCAACACAGCATCCTAGATTAATATGAGGGAAAAAAAGTTTTGTTTAATGTGAAAAATACTTTCTTCTAAACTTTCAGACCCAATCGCCATTCTTTTTTTTTTTTTTTTTTTTTAATCAATCTCCATTCTTTTACACCTGACTTTGTGCCATGGAGGCTGCTCTTTAGGAATTGAATCAAAGAGTTCCTGTGCTCTCTGGTTTACGGGTAAGAGCTCAGTGACTAGAAAGAGTACCCTTTGTTTTCCTGGCCCCTGTGGTCTCTCCATAGATGAGTCCTGCCCCTCTGCAGAAGACTTATTTTCACTAGGTCTCCCTTGCATCTTTAGTGGCTCTGGCTCTCCAGTTCAGGGACCATCCTTCCCCTTGACCCTTTAGGTTGAAAGTCTACTCTGAAATTTTTCACTGCCCCTTGCTGGATTTGCTAAAGCTGCCCATATTGCTGTATTAAACTTTCTTCATATACCTGCTGATGGATGAATCCATTCTTTTCCAGTTAGTACCCTGATTAAGTCATTTTGGGAGAACATGCACATACTTACTCTCTTATAAAGTCACCATGTATAGTAGGATAATAACTCTTCTGAGAATGACCATCTCTCTTTGCTGTTAAAGTATTCCCAATTTTTGACAATGCGTATCTTTGTGTAGGATACCTAAACACCTAGTAGTTGTAGAACTCATTTTTGCAAACTCATGTGTATCTACATTATTGGAAAAGAAGAGAGTCAACTTATCATAGACAAAAATGTCTCAAACACAGGCACCTTTATATACAACCTCCCCCGACACCCCAAGAAATTAGGACTAGGTGCAAGTTTTTTAGATAACATTCTGGATTCTACTCTTGTAAAGAAGATTATGGCACTGAAACTATTTGGGTAGAAATAACTCCAGATTTCTCCACGGTTATACTTTGGGCCACACTCTCTTCCCTTATCTGAGGGATCTCTTATCTGAGGCATCTCATGTACTAGTAGACCAGGTTTTGGGGAAATGGTAATTCAGGAAAAAGAAGATGATGAAAAGAGTAAGAAACAATGGGGAAGGGAAGGGTCCTATGGAGAAGTAGTGGGGTTCAGTGTTTCTGGGAAGCTCTGCAGAAAGGGTTTCAGGAGTAGCAATAGCTTGTGCTGAATGAAAGTGAGAGGAAAAGTTGGGGTTTGAAGAAGTGCTCTATGCCTTTTATGAAGAGATGAAGAGATTCATGTAGAGGTGTGAAAATCACCTGTGGTTGCTGGACTGAGTTCTGAGAAATAGCAAGAATAGAACTTATGTATTAAAACTTGATAAGCATTTCAGGAATTAATAAGATTTCCTAAATCTCATGACTTGCTTTTGCATGTCTGTTACTACCTTTTATCTCCACTCTGCCCTCTAATGATTATTTACATTCAGTACTCTAGTAAAATCATTAAAGGAGATTTATGAACTATTCATAATAGGCAGGAAATAATGAGAAACTAAGGTGATAGGGATCTACTCACAGCTGTTAGTTGATGATGAGGGATTTCACAGCAAATGAGGGGAAAAAAGACATATCAGTAAATAATAGTGGATGTCTCGGTAGGGTGCAATGCAATGAAAAAAAATTTTTTTTGCACTCTACTGTTTTTTCCTCCAATTCTTTAAAATTTCCATGTTCAGAAGAAAAATAAGGTTAAAAATTAAATTAAAAAATCAATTCACAGTGTTTTCTGGGTGGCTCAGTTGATAGAGTGAGTATCTGACTTTTGATTTTGGTTTGGGTCATGGTCTCATGGTCATGGGATTGAGACCATGTCAGGCTCTGCACTCAGCTCAGAATCTACTTGAGACTCTTACCCTCTCCCTCTGCCTCTTCCCTTGCTCTCTCTCTCTCAAATAAATAAGTAAATCTTTTAAAAATAATCAATTTATGCTGAATCAGGGAAGGGATAGAACCAGGATATTTATAACTCCACTCTCTGTGATAGGAAATAATTGTGTTATGGTAATACCATAGAATATTACATAGTCATGCAAATGCATGAACTACAGTCACATATAAAACATGTTAGCATTATAATATATGTAAATATTGTATGTAAATATTCATATGTAAGTATCATATGAAATTCTGACTTTCATTGTCAGAATTCAGCAAATATATTTTCTTAACAGACCAGATAATAAGTATTTTAAGTTTGTAGGCCATCTATTGCAAATACTTAAATGTGTTGTTGTAGTCTCAAAGTAGCCATAGAAAATATGTGAGTGAATTGATATGGATGAATATAATAAAACTCAAAAGCTGTTGTTTGGTTCATGAGCCATGGTATGCTGACCTCTATATTAGGTAAAAACATTCAGAAAAGCTCAAGCATAGGAAGATATAATCAAAATATTGTTTTTATGTATATATGAAGAGGAAGAAAAATAAGTTTCTTCTATCTTTCTAGGTTTTTGGCTAAGACACTCTTGTAATAAAAGTTAGAGTAACAGGAGAAAAACATACACAAGTTTAATAACATGTATACCCTCTGTATACATGGGAGAGACCCAAGAAAACTGAGCAACTCCCAGAAAAGGTCCAAACCACCACCTTAAATACCATCTCCAGTGAAAAAAGAAGAAATTGTTGGAGGGTGGGTTGAGCCAGTTATAAGAGGCTCCCAGAAAAAACACCGTAAGGGAGGGTAGGGTTGTTATGCAAATTTAAGTCAGTCTTAGCTTTCTCCTTTAATAAGAGTTTCCAGAAATTGAGTCATTCATCCTCCTCTTCTGGGACACAGAGGGAGACACCTTTACAAATGGTATTTCCCTTATACCTATAATTGTCTCTTATAAAAGGGTAACATATTACTTTGTTTCTAGAGGTTACCAGTGTCTGCAACCTTTCAAAAATAATAAACCCCAAATAATCCTGTTGCCAACGATGCCATATTTTGGGGTGCCATGTTTTGCTCCCCTTCACATACATGTGATAAATCTAAGACTAAACAAACAAACAAAGAACAAATGTAGTTAACCGTGGATAGGAGAGGTACACTATGGCGAAGGAGTAGGATGGATGCATCTTTTTAGGTTCAGGTGCAAGTTATAGTTGTTATTTCAGTTCTTGGGATGGACATGTGTTTATTTTTATGCTTTGTAACTTACCAATATATTCTTTTGATATATATTTGATACATATATTCTTTTATGCATCAAATATCGAATTACAAGAAGGGAACAAATGAATACAAATTGGAAAAAACTGAAATGGAAATGAAAAAAATGAAAATGGAAAAAAAGCACAAGATTTTAGGCACAGTATAGCATGCTTCCTTCAACATTTTATTTATTTATTCATTTTTTAAAGATTGTATTGATTTGTCAGAGCGAGAGAAAGAACAAGCAGGAGGAGGAGCAAGCAGAGGGAGAAGCAGACTCCCCACTTAGCAAGGAGCCTGATGCAGGACTCAATCCCAGGATCTCGGAATCATGACCTGAGTGGAAGGCAGATGCTTAACCAACTGAGCCACCCAGACATCCCTTTCATCAACATTTTAAATACATCTCAGAAGCCTAGTGCTTATTTCTCTTGCTTTCTAAGAGACACATCAGTTAAAGTCATTTATAACATACTTGTAAATGTTTCTCCTTAGTCTAAGACTCTCAACCTTTTGTTTTGATGATAGTTGCCATCATTCATTGATTCACTGTTACAGTTGGTACTGTCCTTAACTCTGTAGGCATCAGCTCACATTAAATTTTTATTGTAAAGTATGTTTCCTTTTTTATGAAAGCCTTTAGATGACAACAAAACCAGTCACAACTTTCCACTGAAGTAGAATAGTCGGAAAGGAAGCTAAGTAACAGAAAAGTGAAGTAGTTTGAGCAAGACTATACCTCATGCCACTGGGGCAAAGACCCAAAGGCTGACTCACCACCTCGTGTTCTGGGGGTGTTTCCGCTCTGCAATTCTCTTTACATTGATGTGCATCTATCTCCCTGGGACCAGGGGCGGGGTATTTATCCTGTAATGACTTTTCCGGCAATGTGTCTCTTTTTAGCTGCTTCAAGCATTGAGATAACACCCTTGTCACTGCCTCTCTGATGGTTCCCCATTCAATAGTAGTCATTTAATCTCAGGACACTTTTTCTCACAGTCAACAGTTTTTCCTTTGTGTAATTAAGTCTCATTTTTTCTGGAGAGATCCATTTGTGCCAGAACTCTTCTGTTGCCTTGAAGCTTGCACCATTCAGTTATTTTTAGTGTTATCTCTTTCCTTTCATTAGCACAGAGCTAAACTGCACATATTTTGTTCTTTCAGCTCTACCAGATTAAGATCTTCTAGCTCCTTAGTCATTCATTTGGGCTGTTGCATTGAATTTCCTCCAGTTCTTTTAAATCCTCTAGTTTAGTTTACTATGCCTGGAATAAATAAAGCATAATTTTCTCATGTCTAATCACTGACCCCCACTGGTGGTAGGTATAAGGCTTATATATCTCTGTGATTTTGCCTATTTGCTCCCTTATTGGATGGATTCTGAGCCAAAATATACATTAAATGAAATTCTTCATAATGTTCCCATTCTGTGCTTCTAGCCCCCTTCCTCAGGGTAGTATCCTTTTGTAGCTTTTAATTTTTCATTGTTTTATGCTTTAATTTGTATTTTTAAATATATGTCCCTATCAAATAAGAAATATCTATGGTCAGTTATTTCTTCTTTCATCAACACGTATTTTCATTTTTCAATATAGTTATATTTAAGTAAATACAACAAACAGGTATTGTCTTCCAAGCAATTTTAGCCATCTAAGTTTTAACCAGATGAATTTTCCATATGCTGGAGATGCTTTTAGAGTACTCAGGAGGCTGTGTCAGAAGGGATCATAGCCATTCTCTCTCCCTGGATTTAACCAAGTCTTTTGATGGAAGAAGAGAGGGTACAAATCCCTAACACCAGCGAGTGAAAATCACTTTGTTCAGAAGATTTGCATGTAAATTTACATCCTATCTGGAATCACTGATTTCTTTCAGTTATAGCCCTGGAACTGGGAGCCAAAATTATCCTCTGACCAGCAATAGCCCAGAGCGTGTTTGGACTCCTACTTCCATCATTCAGATTACAGTGCAGTGTGGATCATTCACCAAAACTCATTGTTTTTCTCTGCTAGGAACAACAATATATATTTGCATTTGTTTTAATATGTACCCACAAACTCTCTTGTCTTTGTTTCATATTTATTCAAATATTAAATTATGTCCCCTTATTTCCGCCTATATTTCAAATGCCTTGGAAGCCTGGTATAGGCTATATTGTTATTGTCCCTATTGCATTTTTACCCTATATGCAGGAATTGTATTAATGAATTATGTATAAGGTTGCAACTTTCCCTGAAACTGAAATATACCCACTCCATTAGAAAAGCGCAGGGAACTATATATAACATGACACACATCACCATGACTCTTATAATGCATGCTTATTATTTATTGTGTAAGTTTTCAGATATAAGTCCCATAAACAGCACCCTTTGCAAAAGAGCAGCATCCATGTTAAATAAGCCAATGCTAAACAGGCATGATTTGTGATCACAACTTGCAAAATCACATTCCTTATTCCAGTGGAATCTCATTTAAACATATAGCCATATCAATAAGGAAACTGCAATCTATTAGCGAAGACAGAAAATAGCTTTGATACAGTAAACTGATGGTTTTAATGTTATTTTACATGCATGCACATAAGTTTGTTTATTATTTTTGCTTGTTTTAGCAGATAGTTGGTCCTTAGTATAGTGTGTATGTGTGTGTAAAATATCTATATCTCTATAACTAAGATAAAGCACACTATGTTAGCCATGGCTTTCTGGTTGAATTAGTTAACATTTAAAAATTAGAATATTAAAAAATAAAAATTCCTTTTTTTTTCTGATAAAACTAGACAGTCTACACAGTCTAAGCCCTCATTTTAGCTTGATAACAATCACCTGGTCCTTACTAGT
Organism: Mustela nigripes; assembly: GCF_022355385.1. Lineage (NCBI taxonomy): Eukaryota > Metazoa > Chordata > Mammalia > Carnivora > Mustelidae > Mustela > Mustela nigripes. Next base: position 95,977,456 of record NC_081575.1, read on the forward strand.
GACTTATTTATTTATTTATTTGAAAGGGGGAGAACTTCTTCTTTTAGATGAGTGTTCACAACCTAACTTATCACAGCTACCGCTGGACCCATATCCCTCAAACACTTGATTTGCCTAGACACTATAGGTATTTGACTTTCAAACCAGAATATGAAATAAAGCTTTATGATGCAATATAAATTGGTCCATTTGGGGCACCTTCTTAGAGTGCCCCTGTCTTTGCTAGATGGGCTGCTGCCCAAAAGTATAAAAAAAACTGTATATAATCTGTTGGGCCACAAGACTGTGTAAGGGAAGAAAAATAATTTTATCTCTGCCCTTTAAGGTTCTTGGCTGAGACATCCTTATAATAAAAGACAGATCAAGTCCATCAATAGATAAATGGACAAAGAAGATATGAGATACACACACACACACACGTACACACATACACATACACATACATACATATATACACACACAATGAAATACTATGCAGCCATCAAAAGAAATGAAATCTTGCGGTTTGCGACAACATGGATGGAACTAGAGGGTATTATGCTTAGCGAAATAAGTCAATCAGAGAAAGACAATTATCACATGATCTCCCTGATATGAAGAAGCTGAGAGGCAATATGGGGGATTTGGGGAGTAGGAAAAGAATAAATGAAACAAGATGGGATCAGGAGGGAGACAAACCATAAGAGACTCTTAATCTCACAAACTGAGGGTTGCCAGGGGGAGGGGGGTAGGGAGAGGGTGGTGGGGTTATGAAGTGTGTAAACCTGGTGATTCACAGACCTGTACCCCTGGGACTAATAATACATTATATGTTAATTTTAAAAAAGACAGATCAATAGGAGAATGATAAACAAGTTTCATAGCATGTGTACCCTCTATATATGTGGGAGAGACTAGAAAGCTTTCACTTTCTTTTTTTTAAGATTTATTTATTTGAGACAGAGACAGAGAGCACAAGCAGGGGTGGGGGGGGCGGTCCAAAGGAGATGGAGAGAATCTCAAGCAGACTCCCCCATGAGTATGGAGCCAGACACCAGGCTCCATCCCATGAGCCTGAGATCATGACCTGAGCCAAAACAAAGAGTTGGATGCTCAACCAACTGAGCCATGCAGGTACTCCTGGTGTCACTTTCAATACCATCTCCAGCTAAATACAAAAGGATATTTGTACACAGTAGTGAGAGCCTGTTATGGGGGGGTGACTAGGGAAAGCACCATAAGTAAGGGTAAGGTTGTTATGCAGAGGTATATTTACAGCTTGCCTTCTGTACTGATAAGAGTTGGTAGAGATTAAGAGTCATCCTTCTCTTCCAGTTACAGAGACAGAGATACCCTTAAACATAGAGTGTTCCCTTATAAATGTAATGTCTCTTTCAAGAGGAAAACTGCTACTAGGTTTTCAGAGCTTTTCCTATGTCTGCTGTTTCTTAAAGGTTACCGTCTCAAGATAATCCTTATGCCAAAGAGGTACATTTTAGGATAGGATATTCTGTTCTCCTTCAGCTGACTATAGTATAACTTTAGAATTATCTCCTAATAAGGAGATAATTCAACAGAGATAATTCAACATACTTAATATTAGTAAAAATGTCTACTGAGGTAGTCTTAATTCAGCATACTTAATATTAAGGCAGGTTATTAGTAAAAATGTCTACTGAGGGAGTCAACATATATAGTTCCTTCAAAACTTAGGCTTTCATTATTCGATGAACCCACATGTACCAATCATGTATTATATGTTTAAGTTTGGATTACATATAAAAGATTAAAAAAATGAAGAAACAGGTAAAGCCCTTATTAGGTTAACAATTTACTTCAGTGTATAGTGGATAAATTAATATAACATAGCAGATTGTATAGTCAATAGTAAAGGTATCTCTTTTTTTTTTTTAAGATTTTATTTATTTATTTGACAGACAGAGATCACAAGGAGGCAGAGAGGCAGGCAGAGAGAGAGAGAGAGAGGAGGAAACAGGCTCCCTGTTGAGCAGAGAGCCCGATGTGGGGCTTGATCCCAGGACCCTGGGATCGTGACCCGAGCCAAAGGCACAGGCTTTAACCCACTGAGCTACACAGGCACCTCAGTAAAGGTATTTCTTTTTTTTTTTTTTTAAGATTTTATTTATTTATATGTCAGAGAGAGAGAGGGAGAGAGAGCGAGCGAGCACAGGCAGACAGAGTGGCAGGCAGAGGCAGAGGGAGAAGCAGGCTCCCTGCCAAGCAAGGAGCCCGATGTGGGACTTG
>NC_081575.1:95979799-96085226 GCF_022355385.1 Mustela nigripes
TAGGCAGAGGCAGAGGGAGAAGCAGGCTCCCTGCCAAGCAAGGAGCCCGATGTGGGACTTGATCCCAGGACGCTGGGATCATGACCCGAGCCGAAGGCAGCCGCCTAACCAACTGAGCCACCCAGGCGTCCCCAGTAAAGGTATTTCTTAAATGCTATAGAAGCAGAAGGAAGTGAATGATTCTGCTTAGGGTATGGGTGATATTGGAAATGTATCTCAGTGAAAGTAAAGATTTAATGGAGAATCTGGAGTATGAAGGAATAGGGCTTGCATTCCAGGAGAAAGGGACCAGCAATACAAAAGTTTAGTGGAATGTTCTTTTATGGTGTCTTGGTAGAGTACTGGGTAGCTTTATGTTTCTGAAATATTCTATGCTTGGGGGAAGTGCTGAACATGGCACTAGAAAAGCAGGTTATGATGAGTTTTGGTTGTATCAATAATAAAACCTTAACCACCAAGGAAATGATTTCTCTAAGACTAGAATGAAAAAATAACCAACTTAAGGAGTGTGAACCAAAAGACATGACCTGTGAATATTTCTGAAATTAAGTAAAAGCGTCATGGCCTGTGGATGTCACACAGAGGAACAACAAAAGCTATGGGAACGTCAGAGCAGTAGTGGACAGTGGAGAAACTGCCTTAAATATTGATCACATCTCTCAGTGAACTTGAGAAGCTGATCAAAAGGGGGAAATTGTTAAAGAGAAAACCACAGGCCCAAAATGGTGTCATTTAGACCAAGTTCCCAAATGGGGGCTTAATACCTAATTTAATTACAGCTCCAGTTTCCCCCAGAAATGTCAATCTAAACCTGTGAGTCAGGAGTTTTTTGATCAGAACCAATTAATCTGCCTTATGGCTTCTCCACCCCGTCCTCCCAGAGATGAGGTAATCTGCCAGAGAAGACTCCTTGCCTTTCCCTCTAAGAGAAAGCAGCCTTGCCTGAAGCGTTCTTTTCCTTGTGGCACTGTCCTTCCATAAAAATCCTCCATTTTGCACACTTTAGAGTGCTCCTCTCTTTGCTAGATGGGCTGCTGCCCAAAGTATGAATCATTTAATAAAGCCAATTCGAGGGGTGCCTTAGTGGTTCAATTGGTTGAGTGAACAGCTCTTTGTTTCAACTGTCATTATTTCATGGGTCACAGGATTCAGTCCTGTGACCAGCTCTGTGCTCAGTGGGGAGTCTGCTTGAGATCTTCCTCTGCCCCTCACCTCCCACTGCCCCCAACACTGGCATGCTTGTGCTCTCTATCTCTCCCTCTCTCGAAAATAAACAAACATTTTTTTTAAAGATTTTATTTATTTATTTGACAGATAGAGATTATAAGTAGGCAGAGAGGCAGGCAGAGAGAGAGGAGGAAGCAGGCTCCCCGCTGAGCAGAGAGCCCGATGTGGGGCTCGATCCCAGAACCCTGGGATCATGACCTGAGCCGAAGGCAGCGGCTTAACCCACTGAGCCACCCAGGCGCCCCTAAACAAACATTTTTTAAAAGCCATTTAGGTCTTTAAAATTTAAAAAAATTAATAAATAAAATCTCCTCTTAACCCAGGTACTTAGTCTACATTTCTACTTTTCTAGGTTGAATAATAGACATAATAATAGTTCTGTAACATATTTTGATTTTCCAGCATCTTTCATGCATATGATGAATTTTGATAACCTCAGTAACCCTGATTGATTGATTGATTGATTGATTAAATTTTGGCACATTATTATCAATCACAGTAGAAGAAACAGAGGAGGAGCCAGAGGAATCGTGAGAGAAAGCAGCTGGACTCAAGTTCTATCTGCTGTTTCACCCTCCACATTTTTCATCAAATCAAAGAATGTAAAGCTTTAAGGGGAGCTTAGTAGCATTCAGATCTGCTACGCTGCATACCAGCTATACACACAGGCAATCAATATGGTTTGGACACAGCTGATAAAATTTGGTGGCGCTCTAATTGAATTTTTTTTCCCTTCTTAATATCATTACACCTACAGAACATCTCCAATTAAGTGTCCCCCCATCAGTCTCAAAATTAAATATCCCAAATGGAACTCATTATCTACTCCCACATAAACCAGCTCCTCATGACTGTTTCCCCTTTCTATTATAGGCTCCACTGCTTCCAGGCTCCTAAATCTCAACTCCCTGGAGTTCTCCTTTCATTCCTTTTCCATTCCTAAACCCATTCAGTCACTGAGTGCTGGGGACTACTCTCTGAAATCATTTCTACGCATAACTTCCTTTGCCTTATGGGTATATGTTTTAGAATATTCAAACAAATCAAGCAATCAGAAAACAAAAAATGAAGACCTGAATAAACAAGCGAATGTTGAGTTTTCATTTACCCTTTCTCTATAAAACTACAGCCTAAAGTGTGCATGTGTGGAAGTATCTGAGTGAAAGCAGCTGCCCTACCACCTCACATAAATTAATCCTGTCACAAAGTATTCTCCGTACTTGTGAATGCTTTCAAAGTCTCTTAAATTATATAAAAATCTCTCGTAAAGTCACTTTCAGTTGCTTTCCTTCTAATAAAATGATACTGTTTAGAAGACACATCATTGCACATTTTACATCGTTAAGGTGGTTGCCTGATGAAACTGATTAAATGTTTTTAAAGATGTATTTATTTATTTTTAGGGCAGGGGGGATGGTGCAGGGAAGAGAGAATCCTGAAGCAGACTCCCTGCTGAGCACAGAGCTGACATGGGGCTTAATCCAGCGGCCCTAAGACCATGCCCTGAACCAAGACCAAGAGTCAGCTGCTTAACCAACTGAACCACCCAGGTGCCCCTGAAATTGAGTTTTTAAAGGATGGCAGACATTGAATAAGTATTAAATTATTCCTAGGGGTATGCCTTCATCTTTTCACTTGCTGGGTGTCACTGCTAATGAGTCTTTTAAATATCACACATAATGCACACTCACAGTTATAGAACAGTACTACCCACTAAACATACACCTAAAAGACAAGTGGGGAAATAAAAACAACAGCTTTCTTCCCAGCAAGGAAATGGGTGTGGTGTGAAATAAAATTTTCATGGTGATTAATATAAATATTCAAAAAGTACTGCATCTTAAACTGTGTGGCTTTAAACGGAGACATGTTCTAGGGGAGGGGGAAAAAAACCCTGCTAGATGATGTAAAAAAGTAGTTCTTAGGATAAAGAAAGCAATGACATCAAAGCAGCCTGCAAAGAGATTGAATAGAATAGCTACATGAAATGTGAGAGAACAGTAACAAAACAACAACAACAAAAAAAAAAAAACCCACAGGATTTCTAATATTTTATCTACTATGTGTTTTGTTATTATATATAGTTGACAGAATTCTTGTTAATATTATAGAAGTAGTTTTGGTTATTTCATCTAAAGCCCTTAAAGTTTATATATATGTTGGCCCAAAACCATTTGGCTGGAGTGGGGGGTGGGAGTGAGGGACATAAATTCTCTTGGGAAAATGTAGATTGCTTAATACATTAAAAACATTCTAGACCCAATTCCATCTTGAAGGTTTGGAAAGGGGTTCCCCACACCAATAAGAAACTCTTCAACACTGCCTAGGTGTCACACAATTCAACTCATTTCTGACATTGTCTACTCAGAGACAGCATCAGATTCCACAGATTAAGGGTTCAGTCACACAAGCAAGCCTGCCCACCCACACCCTCTTCACCCTCTTCTGAAGCCAATTGCAAGTCCAAGTTGTCACTTGTGCTGCTAACCTAGTGGCTATGAATTAGACGTACCCACAATGACCACCCTGGGTTTAGTTAATTTGCTAGAGCATCTCACAGAACTCAGATAAACATTTTGCTTACTAGAATATTAATTTATTAGACAAAAAATGTGCCTCATGAACACTTTGATGGAAGAGAGAATAGCACAAGGTATTTGGGAAGGGCATGGAAATCCCATGCTCTTTGAACTCACCACTGTTGCCAAATCTCCACCTGTTCACCAATGCAGATGCTCTCTGAACCCTGTCCTTTTGGATTTTTACAGAGCCTTTATTACACAGGCATGATTCATTATGTCACTGACCCTTGGTGATTGACCTCAATTGAATCTCCAGCTCCTCTCCCCTCTCTGGAGGTCAGTGGAATGGGGCTAAAGTTTCACCCTTTCATTCAGGATTGTGCCCCCACTCTCCCCAATCAACCCCCATCTTTAAATGTAGTCCAAAAGATATATCATTAACATAATAAGAGACAAGTTTCTAGTTCTCATCACTTAGGAAATTACAAGGATTTTAGGAGCTTTGTAGTCCCAGAAAGGAGGACTGAATCCAAATATGTATTTCTAATTATAAATCACAATATCACACATGGCATGGCTTTATATTTGAGCACCCATGATACATTTTACAAAAGGGGCAGGGAAACATATATCTCTTGTTTCTAAACTGAATAATTTTTTCTCTGCACTATGCTGCCTTCAGTATAGATTTAGTGTTTTTATTGTGGACAAGAAAGTTCCAGAAGGAAATTGGAGCAAAATTTTAGAAAGATTAGTATGGAAACTAGGTATTGAAGGATTAGGTAATCAGATCATAAATCTGCTTCTGGGAATTATATCCTAATTGAGAAATCAATGTAAATATCTGAAAAATTAAAAAAAAAAAAGAAAAAGAAGAAGAAACAACCCAAGTTTGTATTCATTTGGTCACCAGACTTTTTGCCTATCATTTGTTTGTGTACTATAAGATAAAAGAAAGACTTGTCACCCTGCAGTAAAATGAGTATTTCCTTCATAGCTGTCTTCATATATGCAATAAGCGAATATTTATTGAGCATCTATCATGTATCAAGTAGGGGAAACACATACTCTTATCAAAAGAGGTTAGGTTTGGAGTGAGCTGGAACAATTTGGAATGTAAGGATTGGAAAAAGTACTGATAAGATGGAGATTTTTCTCAGTGAGACAAGCCTTCCAAGGAGGAAGAATAGAGGCCCAAATAATTTACTGATACTCATTATAGCATAAACAAGTCAGTAAAAGCATTTCAGTAATAGTTATAGCTAGTATTTGTTGAGCAAGTATTATGTGTCAGAAACTAAGTCAAGACCTTTCCAAAGGATACGACAGTCAAATTTTTTAACAACCTATTGAATTTGGCATTATGGTCACATCATTTTTTTTAAAAAAAGGAAAACCATGGTTTGAATGTTTCTATCAACGAAGATCCAACAGCTGGTCAGTGACCAAATCATCCTATGCTATCTAACTATAATTCTTTATGTCCACTTCATATTTCATCGAGCTTAATGTATTCTCTAGTACTCTTCCATTGTTGTGACTATTTCTTAAAAATTAAATTTTTCATACTTTTAAAAATTATTTATTTATTTATTTATTTATTTGGAAGAGAGAAAGCAGGAGCAGGGGGAGTAACAGAGGAAGAGGGACAAGCAGACTCTCCGCTGAGCACGGAGCCCAGCATGGGGGGGGTACTTGATCCCAGGACCCCAAGATCATAACCTGAACCTCAGGCAGACACTTAAGTGACTGAGCTGCCCAAGTACCCCCAAATTTGTTTATAGTTTATATTGTTATGAAGGCATGTGTTAACGAAAATAACCCCCACAATTAATTTAACTAATTTTAGTTGCTGTCTTACACAATACTCTTGTGAATTATTACTCTCAAAAGTGTTTAGTTTCTTTTCTTAAAGCTTTTCCAGAAATGCCTACTCTGTTTTTCCAAGTTACTCTGTCTTTCATCAATTGCGTTAGATTGGTGACAGTTCCATGTAGTTCATTTACTGGACTCAGGATATGGTTCAGTTACTCAGGGAGCCCAGAAGTTAATGACTTCTAAAAGTGCATGAATCCTTTCTACCCACTGGTGCATCCAAACCATTCAGCTTTTATTTGCTATATCAGGGGTTCTAGCCCTTAAAGTTCCTTGGAGGATACTATCAGAATGAAAAGGCTCAAAATAGCAGTCTTCCAGAAGACAACATCGTGGTTTTAAATTTAAAAGTATTCCCAGTATAGCATTAGTATCTGCTGATGTGGTCACCCCAATTCCAACAAGTCACATTGTGAGAACTGCATAGGCAATGCATAGCATACCAGAATAACTCGCAAATTTGGTCAATTAATTGGTTTTCTTTAGAAAAAAATAGGCACATTTTTTTAAATACTTAGTCATTTGGAGAAATTTGAACTCACTTTGAAAATTGTGTTCCTAGAAACTCTAAATATTACCAAATCCACTAGCCTTGAAGTCACCTTCTACCATTTCTCTACCACTCCAAATTAACTTGTTTGTCCATTCTAAATATTCAGATTATGCTTAATATTTTATCTTATTATTTTATTTTATAGTAACATTTTGATGCTAAAAATTTACATGTATAATGGTAATGTTCTTTCTTTTTAGAAGTGAGGATTCTACTGCTGACTTGCATTTTTCAGTATTTCTGTGTGTATAGTAATGGATTTGGGCTAGTATTCATGTCCCAGTCAGTGTCCAACTTTACATACATTTTCCATCACCAAATCTTTCAAATCCATTCATCAGGGTTTGGAGTATAACTTTTTTCACTGTAAAATAATTTCCTCACTTTCCCAAAGGAAGAAAATCATTAAAAAATAATAATAAAGCTCATCATTGCTCTCACATAGGAGGTTTACCTGAAATATGAGCTGTGGTTTGTACTAACTCAGGTTAAAAAAAAAAAAAAAGTAGATTGACATTTTTATATTCTAATTCTTTAATTTAAAAAAAATACTCGCTTTACAACCATAGGCATATGAAAAATCTTTGAATCCAGTTGTCTGAGGGATTTATTGTTTTCTAATATCAGTAGAATCTTCTGTAAGTGAAAGAAATACTTTGATCATTTCTTTATTCTATCTTGACATTTCTTGATCTTTTCATGCCAGCATACTCCAGAGTTGATAGTTACTTAAGATTATGCAAGTACTTTGGTGAATATTTAAATTTGGTAGTTTTATGTGTCTATAAAATTAAAATTAGGGGCAACTGTGTGGCTCAGTCTGTTAAGAATCCAACTCTTGATTTTGGGTCTGGTCATGTTTTCAGGGCTGTGAATTCAAACTTTGTGTTGGGTTCTGCACTGGGTGTGGGTCCCCCTTACTCTCCCTCTGACCCTACTTCCCCACTCTTTCTCTCCTTCTCTCAAAAAAAAAAAAAAAAAATTGAAATTAATTTTTGAAACTGCTTTCTATAATTGACAGTGATAATATATTTTATTTTTAATGTGTCTCTGCTTTAGGTATCTTTTCCCAATTAAAATCTAAAGTCTTGTTTTGTGAGACAGTTTTATTTATTTTTAATGAAATAAATAAAGCAAGCCCTAAAATAACCTATCGAAATTATTTTTTTTAATATAATAAATCCGGGCACCTGGGTGGCTCAGTGGGTTAAGCCTCTGCCTTCGGCTCAAGTTGTGATCCCAGGGTCCTGGGATCGAGCCCTCTACTTCACAGGGAGCCTGTTTCCCCCCTCTCTCTCTCCGCCTGCCTCTCTGCCTAATTGTGATCTCTTTCTCTCTGTCAAATAAATAAATAAACAAAATCTTAAAAAAAAAATAACAAATCCATGTAACAAAAGCAACTATCTTTTTATATTACCACTAAAGTTAAAGGTTTGGAGGTTTTTCTTTTAAATTCATCATTAATATATTAACCCTTGCGGAACCAAAGGTGGTTATTGTTAATATCAACAACAAAGCATAGACAGTTACTTTTACTTTATCCAAACCTCATCCCCATAAGTGGAATTTGATCATTATATAATAGTTTGATCACTTAAAACTATTAGTAGCATTATGTTATTACTTGTAGGTATAGAAAAAGTACTGTGTAGTCATCAATGTAAAGTTCTGTTTCCAATGGTAAAACTGATTATAAAAAAATACACCATTGATGTTTGGGGGAAAAAAAGACATTGAAATCTATGCTTCCCTCAAGTGGAATTTTTGCCAAAATGTAATGAAAAATGAGAAAAGTCATATTTGTTTTGTATGCAAATTATATGGTAGCAAACCATCTTTTGCTTTTCTAAGTTAATTATGGGAAATTCCCTTTTGATTTTCTCATTTGTTTAGTAGCTTTACTGAGACTCTACCATACAGTTTAGGATTTAGATATCAATACTACCATCATTGCACTGACAGAAAAAAGTTCTAGAGCAAGCTCATAAAAGCTTTCTTTCACTGCTGTTCCCCCTCAAGTTCAAGGATGGGTCTGAATATTTTCTTGAGCCTCTTCTAAATAGAAACTTAAAAGCATAATTGTTACAAATCCATTTGTGTATCACCTACAAAAATGAGAAATGAACTTTCATGTATTTGCTTGTTCATTTCTGAGAGCACAATTTTCTTATTAATTTAAAGTATACATTAAAGGGATTTCATTACACAAAAAGACTAAAGGGAAATGAAACAGGAAGGAGTTAAAAAACAATTAAGAGTCAAGATTTTGAACTGTGTCTTTCAGAATGCCTCTCAGGTCTCATCCCCTTTGGGGAGGAGTATAGCTCGCCCATCCTCTTCCTTTGCTTTCATAGACTCCAGTGATGCTTGTGCATGACCATTCATATCTGTAATCATGGAGTAGCATTTTTACAACTTGATCGTACATATTTAGTGTAGGTGGAAACTGTTTTAAAAGAGGAAAAATAATTTTTGCTCTACCCTTCTCAGTTCTTGGTTTAGACTTGCCCGTAATAAAAGGTTAATAGGAGAAAAACAAACAAAAGTTTAATAACATATATGCCTCCTGTATACATGGGAGAGACCCTGCAAAACTGAGGAACTCTATGAAGTCATCCACGCCACCACCTTAAATACCATCTGCAGTTAAAGACAAAAGAAGGTGTTGGGGGTGGGAGAGCCAGTTATTGGGGAGGTTACAGGAAGACATAGTAAATAAGGATAAGAAAGGGAGACATGTTCATAAATGGAGATTTCCCTCATAAATGTAAATATCTCTTACAAGAGTATAACTTCTCCATTTTCGAACTTCTCCTATGGCTACTGTTTCTTTAAAATAACCTTTATGTCAAAGAGGTATATTTTGAGGTGGGAAATTCTGCTTTCCTTCATTGTCCTTTTTTTTTTTTTTTTTAAGGTGTATTTACGTATTTGAGAGAGAGAACACACAGAGGGAGAGGGAGAGGGAGAAGACTCTCCACCAATGAGGGACCTCAAAGCAGGGCTTGATCCCAGAACCCTGGGATCATGACCTGAACCCATTGAGCTACCCAAGGGACCTCTTCACTGTTTTTGTGTGTGTGTGTGTGTGTGTGTGTGTGTGTGTGCGTGTGTGTGTGTCTTTTATGCACTTTCTATGTATTGTATAGAGTCTAGGAGTTCAACATGTGTTCATATAAATTAAACATGGAATGGACAAATGATGGAGAGAAGAATGGATAGATGGATGTTTATAGTGATTTCCTTGTGTTGAAAAGAGTCAACTGAATAAATTTGAAGCCCTAATTTGCTTTATTAAACAATTCATGAATTGAGCAGCACTAACATCTAGCAAGTAGACAGAGTTCTGAGGGGTTACACAAAATAGGAAGCTCTTAAGGAAGGGTGGGGGCACGAAGAAGCTATTTGCAAAAGAAAAGAGGATTATTTCAGGCCGAGACTTCTTTTGAGGGGGGAGGGGCATGGTAGGGTTTTTATCATATGGATAACCTCCCTAATGCTGATCAGAAAATAAGTAGATGACTGACAGACATGAGATGGATTAACAAAAGAAAAAAAAAAGCAGTTTAACTACATGTACACAAAGGTCCAGTAATGAAATTGAGACCTAAGGAAATGACCAAAGCAGGCAGTTTTTATACCTTTTGGACAGTGTGACAATAAATCTGTGATGAATTGACAGAGGAGAGAGAGAGAGAGAGAAAGAGAGAGAGAGATTTATGTTTGGGAGCTTTAAGAAGGAATTCTTAGCAGAATTTGGGCCGGCACTGTAAATTAGTGAAAAGTAACAAGGTTTGTTTATAAAGCCTTCTGGGCTCTAAATTCCCTACTCTCTGGTGATAAGGATTTATCTTTACATGCTGAAACAGGAGGGTGCCTGGGTGGCTCAGTTGTTAAGCATCTGCCTTAGGCTCAGGTCGTGATTCCATGGTCCTGGGATCAAGCCCACACCTCCTTGGGCTCCTTGCTCAGCAGGAAGCCTGTTTCTCTCTCTTCCACTCCCCCTGTTTGTGTTCCCTCTCTCCCTGTCTCTCTCTCTGTCAAATAAATAATTAAATAAATCTCTACATGCTGAAACAGGGAGATTCATTGTGTGCTTTCTAGAAAGAAAGAAAGTGGGGTCAGAGTGTTCTTGCACTGGCTATTTCTTAAATAACTTTAGTTCAACATAATCAATATGCCAAAATGGCACATTTTGAGACAGCCTGCCTTTGATTCCTACATTATCTAGAGTGATAGCTCCTTTCCTAGAAAGTAGGTCCTCTGTCTAAGTTCTTTCAGGCAGCTAAGTGGGGAGGCAAAAAATAAAAACTTCTCAAGTCTTCTGTTTCTTTTTTTTGGGGGGGGGGTCCTTTATTTTTATTTTTTTATTTTTTATAAGCATATATTTTTATCCCCAGGGGTACAGGTCTGTGAATCGCCAGGTTTACACACTTCACAGTACTCACCAAAGCACATACCCTCCCCAATGTCCATAATCCCACCCCCTTCTCCCAAACCCCCTCCCCCCAGCAACCCTCAGTTTGTTTTGTGAGATTAAGAGTCACTTATGGTTTGTCTCCCTCCCAATCCCATCTTGTTTCATTGATTCTTCTCCTACCCACTTAAGCCCCCATGTTGCATCACCACTCTTGTGTTTCTTAAAAATAATCAGGCTATAAAAATCCAGTGCCAAAGAGATGCATTTTGGGGTGGCAAATTTTGTTCCCCTGGAGTATATTGTTCAACTTTTCTGATAGTTGCTTATCTAATTGGTGGAAAATTGTCTTAATTTGCACTTGCCTAATAATGAGTGAAGATGACCACATTTTCAAATGCTTAAGAGCTATCTTTGTTATTTTTTTCTGAATTCTTATCATTTCCTTTGCATATTTTAGAATATCTTCTAAAATTGTTTTAGCATCAGTGAATACATGAGAACTTGTCTATTTTTTATCAGAAACAGTATTTTCTAGCATATTCAAACCTACTAATTCATTAGATTTAGCATTATTGCTAATTGCTCAATTATTCCAAAAGATAAGTAACACATTCAAGGAGGATAGTCCCAACATTCTTGGTCATATTAGAAAATGTTAGGCTATGAAGGAGTATCTAAAGTGATTCCAGAAACATTAACGGACTTCCTTGTGTCAGGAATTTTGCACAGGCTATTCCACAGAAACCTTCTTGCTCTTATTTTGCAGGATGAAATCTTTCTTATCCTTTAGATCTCAGTTTAATTCTATTTCTTCAAAGATGTCTTCCTTGGTTATTAAATTTCTAACTTTAAACAGAGCAAAGAGCAATTGTATGTAAGGTAAAAATGAGTTTATTCACAAATAGCAGAACTATTGCAGTGTGCAGTATGCAAGCTGTGATGCACCATAGGCAAGTCCGAAGACACAAAGGGAAGGTCAGGTTTTATTAGATTTAGGAGGAAAAGGGGGAGGGTTGTTTTGAGCAGAAGTTCAATGGAGAAGAACAGGAGTTTGAGGTTGTGACAGTTTCTCATTGGCTATAAGCAAAGGTTGATATGTATTGTCAGGGCAAGGAGGAATCTTCCTTTTCTTAAAGCAAGAGATAACATTCCTTTGAGAAAAAGTCCTCCCTTGTAGAAATAATTCTTTCTCCTTCTTCCTGGTGGTCATGCAGGCTGCAATGACTAGTCTGTGTGTGAGTTCCCCCTTCATGGCTTCCCGACTCCTTTTCCTTAATGAGATTTTCTTTTTTTTAATTTTAAAGATTTTCTTTATTTATTTTTACGAGGGAGAGAGAGAGAGAGAGAGAGAGAGATTGAGAATGCACAGGAGTGGGGGTGGAAGAGCAGAAGGAGAAGCAGACTCCCAATGTGATACTCAATCCCAGGACCTCAGATCATGACCTGAGCCGAAGGCAGACACTTAACCAACTGACCCACGCAGGCTCCCACTTTTTAAAATTTTAAATAAGGTTTCCTTTATTTATCTTCACAAAATCTAGACTAGATTTGACCTGATTCCCTATTTTAGGTATTCTTTAACTTAATATCCTGACATTTATCACATATTGTAGTTATATCATCTGGTCATTTATTTGCTATTCCCTACAATAAATTCAAAGTTCCATAAGAGCAGTCTCCATGTCTGTCTTGTTTACTGTTTTATCTCCATGGCTGTATGCATGATATATCATTAAATAAACATTCAACAAATATTTGTGGGAGGAATAAGTGATCAGGCTCTAAGTTCTGGTTTGTTTGTCAAAAATTCAGTTGTTCCTTCATAACTGTGCCAAACATGTACTTCTAGGGAACTGAATTTAATTCAGTTGAGTTTTTACTTTGTGCAAGCAAAGAAATAGAGGGAGAAGGATAGGGAGGGGAAGGGAGGAAGGGATAGAGAAAGAAAGAGAGCAAGGCACGCATGGGTGAGCTAGTGAGCATGGACTCTTCAAGGAGCCTATGGTTTTTAATCACTGTTTATTGCAAATAAGCTTCACAAATAAATTGCATTGTCAAACATCATCATTGCTCTGAGGCAAAATGCAACCAGAGTACTTTGAGGCTCAGATATAATTGGCGGGTAAATGCAAAGCTGGGAAAAATATTAAAAGTTATTTTTAAACCCCCATTTTTCTAATGATTCTCAGGGAGACAAAACTAAAAGATGTATTTTTACATAATGCTTGGGCTTCACACTCTGTCTCTTAATTAAAACTCAGTAGAATATGTATTTCAATAGATCATATATGTCAGGATCCACCTGTGTTATTGACTATTACATGATAATGATCATCTTAAGGGGGTTTTTATCCACCTAGGGTTTCACTGAGGATAGATTTTGGTGTATAAATTAAATTATTTGTGATCTAAAAATGACTTCAAAAATAAAATATCAAGCTTCAACATTTCTTTCTGTACATGCACTGATTTAATCTGTCATCCATTAATTGTCAATCCTGTTTACAAGGAACAAATCTAGGCTTTCCTTTTGGAGAGATTTGACTTACTCTTTAAACCATGTGTGCTTCCAGTTGTGGTGTTTGGTTTTCCTACAAGGAAAAGAAGAGTATATGGAGTTAGATGTGTCCAATGTCACTATTAAAGTCTATGTAAATGTAACTTATCAATAGTTATTAACTCATGAATAGTGTCAATATCTTCATTTGGCTAGGGAGAAAAAATAGAGAAGTAAATGATTAGAATAGTGAACCTGGGAAATAGGGAGTGGGAAGTAGATCATGAACAAAATAATGAATATATTCTCTTCAATTTCAATTGGATAATTTTTTAAGTAACTAACACCAAAAATTAGCATATAAAATTTGGCAGTATGAACTGAAAATTGAGAAACCTAGAACTACAAAACTTAAAAGGTAAAAGAAACCTTAATAAGTGCAGCTTTATGTTCTGACCTTTATAGAATGAGTGCAAGGGAAGAATCAACACTTACAAGCATCTGTTTTGTGGTTGAACAGTAAAATAATAGTTTAATGAAAAACAATATTTCCAAGACATTCCATGTTCATGGATTAGAACAAATATTGTTAAAATGCCTATTCTACCCAAAGCAACCTACACATTTAATGCAATCCTGATCAAAATAACAACAGCATTTTTCACAGAACTAAAACAATCATAAAATGTGTATAGAACCACAAAAGACCCCAAATAGCAAAAGCAGCTTTCAAAAAGCAAAGCCAGTCATCACAACTCCAGACTTTAAGTTATAGCACAAAGCTGTAGTCAGACAAAAAGTTTGGTACTGGCACAAAAATAGTCACATAGATCAATAAAAAAGAATGTAAAACCCAGAAATGAACCCACAGCTACATGGTCAATTAATCTTCGACAAAGCAGTAAGGAATATCCAGTGGGAAAAAGAGAGTCTCTTCAACAAATAATGTTTGGAAAACTGGACAGCAATGTGCAAAAGAATGAAACTAAACCACTCTCTTACACCATACACCAAAATACATTCAGAATGGATTAAAGACCTAAATGGGAGACCTGAAACCATAAAAATCTTGGCAGAGAATATAGGCAGTAAGCTTTTGGACAACGGCCATAGCAACCTCTTTTTAGATCTGTCTCCCACATCAAGGGAAACAAAAGCAAAAATAAACTATTGGAACTATATCAAAATGAAAACCTTCTGCAAGGCAAATAAAACAGTCAGCAAAACCAAAAGACAACCTTTGGAATTTGAGAAAATATTTGCAAAAGACATATCTGATAAAGGGTTAGTACCTAAAATGTAGAGAACTTATCAAGCTCAACAAATGCAAAAACAAATAATCTAGTTGAAAAAATGGGCACAAAACATGAACAGACATTTGTCCAAAGAAGACATGTAGATGGCCTACAGACACATGAGAAGAGGCTCAACATCACTGATATCAGGGAAATGCAAATGAAAACTACAATGAGACAGCACCTCACACCTGTCAGGATGGATAAAAGCAACAACACAAGAAACAGCAAGTGTTGGTGAGGATGTGGAGAAAAAGGAACTTAGTTTCACTCTTGGTGGAAGTGCAACCTAGTGCAACCAGTGTGGAAAATAGTATGAAGATTCCTCAGAACATTAAAATTAGAACTACCTTTCCATCCAGCTATTGCACTTCTATGTATTTACTCAAGAATACAGAAATACTAATTCAAAGCAATACATGCTCCCTGATGTTTCTAACAGCATTATTAACAATAGCCAAGTTATGGAAAGAGCCCAAGTGTCCCCTGACTGAAGAATGGATAAGGAAGATGTGGTGTGTGTATACATATGTGTGTGTGTGTGTGTGTGTGTGTGTGTGTGTGTATACCCCTCTTACAACCACACTGGAATATTACTCACCTGTTAAAAAAATGAATGAGATTGGGATGACTACGTGGCTCAGTCAGTTAAGCCTCTGACCCTTAATTTTTTTTTAGATTTTATTTATTTATTTGACATGCACAGAGAGAGAGAGAGAGAGAGAGCAGGGGGAACAGGACAGAGAGTAGCAGGCTCCCCACTAAGCTGATGAGGTGCTAGATTCCAGGACCTCATATCATGACCTGAGCTGAAGGCAGACACTTAACCAACGGAGCCACCCAGGTGCCCCAAGAGTCTTACTCTCAATCTCCATTCAGGTCGTGACCTCAGGGTTGTGAGATCAAGCTCAGCAGTGGGCTCCACACTCAGCATGGAGTCTGCTTATTCCTCTCCCTTGCTCCTCCCCCAACTCTCTCTCTTCCTCTCAAATAAATAAATAAATACAATCTTTAAAAACAAAGAATAAAGACTTGTCATTTACAGTGATGTTGATGGAGCTAGAGTGTATTATGCTAAGTGAAATAAGTCAGTCAGAAAAAGACAATTATATGATCTCACTCATATGTGGAATTTAGGGAGTAAAGCAAATGAGCAAAGGAGGGGAAAAAAAGAAAAGCAAATCCAGAAACAGACTCTTCACTATAGAGAATAAGTTGATGGTTATGGGCAGGGGGAAGAATGGGTGAAACAGATAAAGAGAGTTAGGGAGTGTGCTAGCTATGATGCCTACTGGGTGTTGTAGGGAAATACTGAATCTCTATACTGTATACCTGAAACTAATGTTGCACTGTATGGCAGCAAAATAGAATTTAAATAAAAACTTTAAAATAAAAGGAAAATACTATTTCTTAGGGATGTGTTGAACATAGAACTTTATTTTGGGACACTATCTTTGGAATCTCCTTTCCATTGCGATCACCAACTGCCTTCCCTTCAACCAAAACGATCTGCCATGTCTTTTTAATTTCTGGCTCTCCACTGTGGTCTTTTGAAGCCAGTCAGTCCTTCTACACTCATGTAAAATATCTTTGATGATTAATCCGATTAATCCCTACTTCCCTAAATGTCAACTCTTTACTTTGGCCTTCTCTGTCTTTTGTCACTTTCCTACTTTTACCTCTTCATTTCCTCCACTCCTTGTCTGTCCTCCTTGTACTTGAAGGCAGAGTTCTCAGACCTTGAATATTATTTCCCACACTCCCAGCCAAACAAGTGTCTTTTTCTTTTTTAAAGATTTATTTATTTATTTGAGAGGGAGAGTGAGCCTTAGTGAGTGCTGGGGCTGGGAGCAGAGGGAATCTCAAGCAATGGGGAGTCCAGTGGGGGAAGGAGGTGTCCATCCCAAGACCCCTGAGATCATGACCTGAGCCGAAACCAAGAGTCAGTCACTCAACTGACTGAGCCACCCAGATGTCCCATCAACCTGAGAAGCTTCTGATCCATCTTTTGGCATCCAGACGAAATCTGATTTTCTGGGTGAAACATTTATTAATATTCTGAGGCACAATTCATTTTCCTCTCTGCCATGTGCCCCTGTGGCATTCTGTGGTATCATATTGTGTTAAAATTATTTTTCCAAATGTTGTTCTCTTCAGTCCACTTATGATACCTAAAGGGCTAGGCTTTTGTATTATTGTGTATATCCTATGTTAGACATGTATTAAACTTCTACAAGAGACTTTAAATTAATTATTATGATGCATTATTCTGTTTTGAGTAGACTTTATTTTTTAGGATAGTTTTAGGTAGCAAAACTGAGTAGAAAGTAAGTGCAGAGATTTCCTGTATACTCCTGTCCAAACACATGTGTAGCCTCCCCAGTTATCAACAACCTCACCAGAATGGTATGTTTGTTATGTTTAATGAACCCGCAAAGCCAAATCCTCATCACCTGGAGTCCACAGCTTACATCAGAGATCACTCTTCGTGTTTGTGATACATTCTTAATGGTGTAAAGATATTATTTTAATTGTCCTTAAGAGTATGTGTTGACATTTCTGACTTGTTTTGCTTCAGATTTAGATTAAATAGGCCTGGGATTTTTAGAATCACTTTTTACCTTTTTTCTTTCTTTCACTTACTTTCTAGTTTTTTTTTTTTTGGCATTTCTGGTTGGGCTTGAGACACAATTTTATCTTTAAGGGACTCTTACGTTTTCCATATAATAAAATTATTTAATGTACAGTAATACCAATAATATAGACTGTTACCCTAGAAAGTAAGTTGTCTCTCTCTCTCTCTCTCTCTCTCTCTCTCTGTATGTGTGTGTGTGTGTGTTCAACAGAGAAATCCTATACTCATGTATGTTTTATTGATGAAATCAGAAAGCTAAATAAACATATTATCTTAATTAGACTTCCATGTCAGGGCTAGAACCTGCATTTTAATGTGCTTAGTGGTTACCTGGAATTTGGATCTGGAATGCACTGAGTCCTCTGAATCTCTAATCTCTACCAAGGGCTGATAATAGAAGTGAATCATCCTCTTCTTTTTTTTTCTTTTTTCCTTTCTTTTCTTTTCCCTTTTCTTTTCATTCTTTTCTTCTTTCTTTCTTTCTTTCTTTCTTTCTTTCTTTCTTTCATTCTTTCTTTCTTTCTTTCTTTCTTTTTCTTCCTGTTTTCTGTCAGGGGAATTTTGTATAGTCTTCATTTGGGTTCTGGTGATGTTAGCTCTAGAGTAGCTTCATTTTGCAGAGTTATTCAGAAACCTATTGTAAGCACCTTTGCTTCTTGGCTGGGCAAATCCCTGCTAGGAATCTTCCTTAGTGGCACATGGCAAATGGAGTTAGATGTCTCTAATCAGTTCCTTTCTGGAAATGAGAGCTGATTCAGCAAATCTGAGTGTAAACCAGAAAACCCCAAAGATAAAATCCATATAACGAGGATTACCCACGAAATTTTTATATTCTAAAGGGTGAACATAGCTAGGAGATACAATTCACCTGAAGAGGAGATTTTAGAACCCACACTTTCTGTCTGGCTAGTGGTTGAAAAAGCATGGCTTTAGGAAAGTTTCTCCTCTGATTTTCTATGTTTAATAGTGTTTTGTGTTTGTGAGTTTGTGTGTGGTATGTGGTAAAGGTGGTTGCAAAGTATTTTAGATATATAGTAAACAAAAAACATGTCTTTAACATTGAAATACATGCTAAATTGTCTTTCTTAATGCTTACAACAAAATAAAGATCACATATTCTAACAAGCTTTGCTTGAAAAATAGATAAACATATTTCAATTATTTAAACTTTTAGCTAATTATATCTTCAACACATGTCACCACTAATTTCAGATCTTAAATTTTTTATCAAGTTTAATAAGGAATATAAAACAATAAAGCACATTATCCAGAGAGACAAATTATTGACATCTGTAATATATAGTTTTTTACTCTTTCATGACATCAGCTCCTGTCACAGATAATGTAAACCTAATGAGGTCTAATGGGATATATGGTTGGTTACACTGGTTAGAATTGTGTTTGATTTATGTATTCACTCTCTCCTGGACTTTGGGATCAAGTAGTAAGTTATAAAATTGTGTATATTATTTTTGTTTATCATTCTGTTTACAATATTGCACCTGACTCAACATAGAGTGGATAATATTTCTAGTTGCCTTTCCTTAGAAAACAAACATGTGCTCAAATGCATTTTAGAATTTTAATTTTGTTAATAGGAACAATTCAAAAATATAGCACAAAGTATAGCATTCCATTTCAGAGAAGATGAGGACAGTGATTTTTGACTCTGAGTGAGAATTTCCCAATGTAAGAAGAGCGGATTTTTTTCATCTTTATAATATTTCATTTCATATGGGCACCCTAAAAGGGGCAAAATATAATTTTACCTCTATTATGAAGATTAAAAGCTGAAGTAAATTTTTAATTATTGTTATTATTACTAATAAGACTATGCTAATATGGATATGGTTCTTTACAGTTTATGAGTCTTTTTTATATATTTTAATTGATTTGTTTATAAAGCTACCATCACCTCTCAGAACAGGCCAAGTAAAAGAGGGTGTAAAAACTAATGCAAGGGGCACCTGGGTGGTTCAATGGGTTAAGCCTCTGCCTTTGGCTCAGGTCATGTCTCAGGGTCCTGGGATCGAGCCCCTCATCAGGCTCTCTGCTCAGCAGGGAGCCTGCTTTCTCCTCTCTGCCTGCCTCTGTGTCTGCTTGTGATCTCTCTCTCTCTCTCTCTCTCTCTCTCAAATAAATAAATAAATAATCTAAAAAAAACTAATGCAAATGGCACATGGAGTTTAAGAATTTATGGCACTTGAAATGTGTGCCTTTATGTATATACTTAACATCACTGAACTGCAAGTTTCTTATCTGTAAAATGGGCACATGAATACTTGCTTTATGAAGTAAGTAAAAGATTGAGGAACTGATTTTAAAGCCCTAGTTCAGTGTAGATGCTCAGTACCCATAATTCCTTTTCCCTTTTTAAATTTATTAACTAGAGAGAAGGGACTTCACTGATGGTATTAAAGAGGGAGGGGGTAATTTCACTTTTATTTAATGTTGACCAACCCCCACACCACATCACCTGAAGCCAATATACAATCTATGAAAACAGAGAAATGCCCATTCAAGGCAAGTGCTCTGTCTTTTCCCTCCCCTTTCTTCTCCTAGCCAGATGGCCACTTCAGAACCTTGGCTTGGAATAGGAGAAGGCAAAGGAGACACTTGCTTCCTGTGCAAAATCTAAAGGCATATCAAAAATTCACTGATATAAATAACATTTTAGTCAATGTTTAAAAAAAAATAAAAATCGGGAGGCACCTGGGTGGCTCAGTCAGTTAAGTGTCTGCCTTTGGCTCAAGTCATGATCCCAGGGTCCTGAGAGCTAGTCCTTCATAGCGCTCCCTGCTCAGCCAGGAACCTGCTTCTCCCTCTGCCCCTCCACTCTGATACTGATCTCTCTCATGCTCTCTCTCTCTCAAATAATTAAATAAAATCTTAAAAAAATAAATAATAATTGGTTCCAAACCCAGTTCATGATAAGCAGAATAACATGTGAAATAAACCTGGGACCTGACCTTGCACTTGCACAGCTCAGGGCAGTTGCCTCACCCTAACCTCCTGCTGATCACTCACCTCACTGACCAGAACAGTAGGTGTTTCTCCATTCTTCCTCCCATCAGTATCCCCCAAACTGGGATAATAAACATATCCTGAATCTATCACCCCCTGGTTTAAAAAATAGTTTTTTTTCAGATATATAGGCCTCAACCGTATTTCTCTGAATTTTAATATAGGAGTTAAATTGTGGGGTTCTACAGTCTGGATCTGAGTTCTGTCACAACTAACCGCTGGATATCTGATCTTGGGGAAGTTATCTGGGTTCTCTGAACCTCAGTGTTCTCCCCCATGAAATGGGACTAATAACCAAAAGGTCAATGTGAAAATATTTAATTTGGTGCAAGGTATATAACCTTTTGTGTTTAGTTTTTTTTTTTATTTATTTAAAAGTTATTAAAAGGATATTTGAGACTTGCTTTTTTTAAAGCAAATCCTTCTTAAATTTCACCCTGATGGCTGTGTATAGCAGTAGTTCCCTTGTTTCCACTACTGTAGAAGCAATTTGATTATTCATTCTCCTGCCAGTGGTTTTTGGGCTTCTTGAAGATTTGTTTCTTCTATTATATGGAGCAGTACTGCTGTGATTGTTCTTGTATATGTTTCCTGGTGCAAATACCACTCAGTGTTTCATGCCACAAGTGGATACCTCAAGATTTTACCATGTGATGCAATGAGATCCCTAGTTTTTACCCATCATTTCCAATACCTGGTTCTTTCTTAACCACACCCAACTGTTACTTATTACCAGAGAGGGCTAGTTGCTGTGCTGGTCTCTCGCGAATCCCTTCCCATGAGCCCCCCAGCGCTTTTCCTCCCAGAATCTGGTCTGTACTCAGCTGACTGCTTTTTTTTTTTTTAATTTCTAGGAATTGATGGCTAATTTTCACATCCTTCCTCTCTGCATCCTTACTTGTTCACCTGATGTTCACAGCATCTCTCTTTATCTCTAACCTGAGGGTCCAGTGTCTCACTTGCTCAGTGAGCATGATGCCTTTGTATTCTGGTATCTGTGTTCATTTTGATGATGATGCTTGATAGGGGTTTAGACATCCTTTTTGGAATAAAAACATCTCTTTGTTGGTTGTAGTTTGCCAGAGTCTTACTTTGGATTTCTTTAAAAGCCAAGTTCAGGACAAGGACTAGACACCTAGCAGTTCATTTGGTAACTGAAGCACCAGTGGGAGAGCAGGGGAGATAGGAAACAAGGAAAAAACAACAGTCATGGGGTGCCTGGGTGGCTCAGTGGGTTAAGACCTCTGCCTTCGGCTCAAGTCATGATCCCAGGGTACTGGGATCGAGCCCCGCATCCCGCATCGGGATCTCTGCTTGGCAGGGAACCTGCTTCCCCCTCTCTCTCTGCCTGCCTCTCTGCCTTCTTGTGATCTCTGTCTGTCAAATAAATAAATAAAATCTTAAAAAAAAATAAACAAACCAACAACAACAGCCAGTGAGTTAGCGAGCTGCCTTCTGCTATGCAAATCTTTTGCTTCATCCAATGGAGACGTCTGAGGAATGCTAGATAGAATGTACTTATAGTTGTTCCTCCGAAGGACAGGAGGCTACATTGTGCTTCCTGTGTCTCCTTGACTGATGGCTGCTCAGGGCAGCAGGTCCCCTGTCCCATGGAGGCTAAATGAGTTTCTGTGACTTCAGAAAAAAATCTTGAGATAGAAACACTGAGAGAAGGCTAGGGTGCTTGACTTAGCCAGGCTTCAGTGTGTCTGGGGACTGTCCCTCACAGTCCTGACCGAAGTAGGCCAACAGAATGGGGTGCCTGGCATCTGCTACATAGTTCAAGGTGGGTTTCCTGATTATCTAGTGCCATGCTCTTCTTTGACAATATTTCCCAAGAAGATAACAGTTCAGCTCTGGCTCGTCAGATTGTGTGGCTTATGATTGTTCTATTTTATTTTTCAGGCATGCTTTTAGTATTTGGAAGCCCTATAGCCTTTTTTCCATGATATACATAATGATTAAATCATGCAAGTTCATTTTAAATTCACAGTTTGATGTTATTCACATAGCAAGCACTCAATAAATACTTCTGGAAGGAATGATTTTCAAATCCCTTTCTGTATTCTGGAGACACATATTAACTGTAATAATGCCTTGAGCAGGAAGACTGTTTCCTCCAAGCTGCCGAGTGACTGACAATAATATATAAAGCTAGAAGCTTCAAGGAAAATGTTACCAGAGGTCACTTTTAAACTAGAGGAACAATCATTTTTCATGATAAGTTACTCCTCCCCCCTCCCCAGTGAAGACTCTGGTCTGCTACGATTATTAAACTCCCATCTATTCAGTGCAAAAAACACTAGAGACTGAAGGGAAGACTGCCCAAAGAAAACAGCCACTTGCCTTTTAGCTGATAGTTGTTACATTAACTTGTCAATCACTCAAACATAGTTGTCTTTTAAATATATTTTTATTACGTAGGGATAAAAGAATATTTATAATGTATATGGCTTAAATAATTAAAAGCTTACTAATGTAGAATATTCTCAGTAATTTGAAGCCACCTATGTACCCCTCCACAATTCTATCGCTTCTTCTCCTATCACCTAAGATAATCACCATTCCAAATTTTGCTTTTATAGTCTTGCCATATATGCATGTAATCCTAAATAATAAATTTTGTTGTGCATGCTTTTGAACTTTATATAATTGAAATGGTACTGCATCTAGTCTTGTGTGACTGCTTTTTCCAATCAGTTTTATGTTGCTGAGATTCATCCGTGTCAGTGAATATAGCTGTAGTTCATTCATTTTCATATGTCATCTCAGGAATAAACCACAATATATTTGCATATTCTCCTATTGACGATATTTGGGTTGTTTCCAGTTCTATCTCTCTTCTCCCATTTTCCCTGTGCACCTTGTACACACTGAGGAGTGGGACTGTGTGGTAGTAGAGTTTGTGTATGTGCCCTCAGGTTTACCCCTTGCTTCTTTTACCTGCTTTCCTGGGTACCATTGGGTCATCGATGTTTGTAAGCTCTAAGTGCTAGGCTCCCATGTCCCCTGGCTTCTAGGTCTTTCTGGCTAAAGGTGGAGCACTGGAGAATCAGAGAACACCCCAGGTTCTTCTCTCCCTCCCTTTGTTTTGGAGGCAGTGTCTATGGCATTACTTGCCTGTGCTTTGAAATTCTAGTTCCAGTCAGATTGGCCCACAGGGTCACCATCTTCCCCTGAAGGAACTCATGACCTCCTCAAGGAGGAAAAATCATTCCCATTCTAACCTAGTTTCTTGACAGATTCCCCTTGCTGTAGTAAAACAGAAATTAAGAGGAGAAAAACAAGCAAGTTTCATAACATGTCTATTGCCTGTATACATGGAAGAGACCCAGGAAAACTGAGTAATCAATCGCCTGAAATGACCCAAGTTACCACCATAAATACCATCTCCAGCTAAAGAGGAAAGAAGACATAATCAAGGGTAACATTGTTATGCAGATTTAGGTTGCTGCCTTCTCCATTGGTAACAGTTTCTAAGGATTTAGAGTCATTTCTCTTCCTATTACAGAGAGGGAGAACCCCTTAAAGAGATTTCCCTTATACCAATAAACCTCACTTACAAAAGGGTACCTTCGTTCAGCTTTCAGAGTTTCACCTATGTTGCTCTTTCTTAACCAGCTCAAGATAATCCTTATGCCAGAAAGATATATTTTGGGGTGACAATTTCTGCTCCATTTCAACCCCCTCCACTGAATTTAGATACCCTCCCTCCCCACCCCTTCTCTCCTTTTCTGTCTCTCAGACTCTCTCTCCCTCCCCACCTGCCCCTTCTTCCTTCACCATTCCATTCCTCTAAAATTTAGTTTTTGGCTACTATATTGCTTGTAAAATTGGTTCTCACTTGGTTTTGATTTTCATTTTACTAATTAAAAATAAAGTTTGGGTGGAGTGCCTGGGTGGCTCTGTTGGTTAAGTTCCTGCATCTTGGTTTCAACTCAGGTCATGATCTCATGGATTGTGGGATCAAGCCCCATGTTGGGCTCCCCACTCATTGGGAATGTGCCTAAAGATTCTCTTCCTTTGCCCCTCCCCCCATGTGCGTGCACACGCACACACTCTGTCTATCATATAAATAAATACAATCTCAGAAAATAAAAATAAAAACAAATAAGGATAAAGTTGAACATTTTTTTCATAGTTTCATTTGTAGGTTTTAAATGCAGACAGTGAACTGTTCAATGTAAAATAGAACTTCAGTAAAATTCACTTTCAGATTTTTTTGAATAGTACTTTGGTTTACTGTAGTACAGAATGTGTCTCAATATTTCTATTGTATTTATTCATTCATTAAATTTAACACATATAAGTTAAATTCTACCAGGTACAATTCTATGTGTAACTAAGAAATTGCTGCATGGTATAAAAATAAGATAAATCAGAAGCACAACTTTTTAAACATAACATTAAGAGCCACTTTATCCCATCTACTACCCTTTCAACCACCCACCCCCATTGTCATTCTTATTCGTAAGATCAAAAACTGTGGTGTCATGTCTATTGTCTAATTGTCTATTGTCTATTGTCATGTCTAATGTCTATTGTCGATTGTCTATAAAACTGAATGTCCCAGTTCATCCATTTTGCAAGCACCATATAGAACTTTATGTATCAATAGAGTTTTTCTATCAAAGGTTCTAGAAAATGTTAGATTATAGACAAACGCTGACGTTTGCTGACTACACAATGCCTTGAGAAGTATGCTCTAATAACAAAACTATTTAAAACTTTTAAGATGTAAAGTAATTCCTAAAGTGTCCCAGCTTAAAATACTGAGGGAGTGATGATGGCTTTTCCTTCGCAATCTGTTAAAGAAGAATATAGAATACAAGAAGACAGGACTAAAGATAATTTCTTTGAGGACATGGCAGGGGCTGTTGTCTATGGTGCAGACCATACTGATCACTGTTAATGCTGATAATTTAGATAACCCTAAAAATGTGACTTCATGGATAGAGAAAAAGTTACTTGAGAGAAGGCAATGTCATGTATTATTTTACTAGCATCCTTTTATTCAGAGGACTCTCAGCTCTCTGGAAAAACTATTTGTCCAGAGTGACACTTGCCCGCCCTAGTTTGGTTTAGCTTAGGTTTTAATGTGGTTCTTGCATGTGTATATGTATGTGTATGTGTTGAGGATGAAAATTTTTTCTCTACTTTTCTTGGTATTTTTTTGATCATTTAATAATCAAATTAACATAGGACAGATTAACAGGAGAAAGCCAATTTAGTTTTGTACTTATGGTGGCCCCACAAAGACAATGAGACGCAAGAACAAGTTGGACAATTGAGGTTTATTTGCATTCCTGAGGTAAGGAATGGGATAGGGGCTTCAAAGGAGAGTCTGCTGAGTCTTGATTGATTGCTTTCCCCTTGAAATAATCCACATGTATGTGCAATTCTATGATCTATTAAATTATTGTATCATTTCAAGACATTTATGTCAGCGATTGGAAATTTAGAAACAGATAATTTCTTTTTTTCTGATCAATGTGTCATGTGTATGTTTCTGTCTCTATGCAAAGGATGAAGCCGAAACACTGGTTACGTGCGTGCATATAGAACTGAATGTTACAAGCAGCATTCCAACTGAAAGAAAGAGATGATATGTGTGATTTGGGGTTTGGGGTATTGGGGAAGCAGGAATAGGTAGTGAGAGAGGCAAGGAGAACAAAAGGCTTGCAAATAATTGTAAAATATTCTGATTGGTTAGTTAAAAATGATTGAAAAAAAAAAGAAGTCCTAGAATATTTTAGATTATCTTCTCATTTCCCACTTTCTTCTTTGCTGTCATGAAATAAATGTTGTAAATTTTGAACTTCGGGAGTTAAACTTTACCCATTTCTTGTTGGCGTGTGTAGTGCTTTTCTTGTTGCATACATAGCATAAATTTTTTTGTCACATTGCTGTAGAAACTATATGAGTGAAGTATGTTATAGGGGAACATAGCAAGAAACTTCAATATGAAACTGAGCTGAGACTTGAAGGAAAATATCTGTCAACCTACAAAATCTTGACTCTCTACTATTACATGGTGAAATGCTCCTCATTATCCCCATAGAAATGATGCCTGGATCATGGTCTCACCCACAGAATGACAACGTATTATTCATTTTGTGGTTTCCTAAATACACATTGAGTTCATACTACATCAAATTCTCTGGAATTTGATCAGAATGTTGATTGTCTAGTAGAGTTTCTGGTAAGAAATTCTTACAGCAGTAAACAATTCTTTTTAAAAATTTTTATTAATGTATAATGCATTATTAGCCCCAGGGATACAGGTCTGTGAATCGCCAGGTTTACACACTTCACAGCACTCACCTCACCATAGCACATACCTTCCCCAATGTCCATAAGCAGTAAACAATTCTTTATGGAGAAAAAACATCTACATATGTGGTTATCAGTTTTTAGTTATACTCAGGGTACTCCTTTTCTGTGGCTATAGGCAAGAATATAAAATCCTTTTTAGGAATAGTCAAAATCCTATTTGGTATAAAAATGAACAATTTGATGGTACCAGGGTCACCTTCAATCAACTAACCAAACTCCCAAACAAAATAAGATTTCAGTTGTAATTAACTTATTAACCTAAGGAGATGGGAAAATGTTTGTAACCAAAAATCTTCTGAGTACTTTTTTCACTCATGTAACTAATATCAACCTGATATTTTTTATAATCAATTTGCATACCATTCTAATATATCTTAAATTTGCAGATGTGATCTAACTAGCATAGATTCACATAATTGGCATGACACAGAATTTTTTACACATTGTATACCTCAGGAACCTTATTCATGTGAGTCTCAAAGATTCTTTGTGATGTTTGAGCTCTTACTCTCAGACATTCAGCTGTCACAGTATTTTTAGAATGAGTCTGCAAGGTATCATTATTTTGTAATTATAATCTTGTTGACTGACTGCAAAGATGTTGCATGAAAATGTTGCTGTATTGAAGTGATCCTGGTTAGTGCTGGAGACAGACTGCTTAGCTCTAAACTCTCATAAGGGGAAAAAAAGAACTTAAAGTGACTTTAAATTCACTAACAAAGATAGAAGATCTCTCATAAAATGCTAAAAGATTGTTTTTGCTCCAAGACTTTAGTACTTCCGTTGTACCTTCCAACTGTTCAGAAATGTAATTAGTGACAGTTTAAAACCTTTGTGCAAACTACTTTTAAGACATTTCAGTGTTGTTTGTTAAAATTACAGATACTGCATTTGAAGGACAGAGAAATTGGAGAGGCTACAAGCCACGTGGTGGTTGCTATTTTCTATGAGAAAGAGAATATGCTGCTATGCTCAGCTGCATGGTGGAAGAGGGATTTTTAAATAAGGGATTTTTAAATAAAGTTTAATGTAAACTTTAAATAAGTTTACATTAAACACTGTAATAGTGTTTAATGATGATATTAATGTCATTTAATAAAATAAAGTAGGCTATGTTATAACTTGACAGAAAGTTTCATTATTGATTAAAATTGACATTTTAAGTTGTTGGCATGTTTAGTCTTGCAGAATCATGGGTCATTTATAACTAGAGGACAGTCTTTCTCTTCTCAGAAACTTAACAGCAACTTAATATCAAATTCCAAGAGGTAGAGAGGACTTGGGGCAAAGTCAAAGCAAGAAGGATGTAAAGAGATATATAATGTATAGATAAGTGAGCTGTGAGTTTCTCCAGATGGGCATCTGAGTTCATCCCTAACGTATTTACACCCAAGATGATTGAATGAGGAGTTTGTTAGTTCTTTAGTTACAAAGCTTTTTTGGAGCCTATTTTTCTAAAGTCAGAAAATTCAAATTAAGTGACATGGTGTGGCAAATTTCAGATCTCTGAAGGGTGTGCATTAATAAATATTCAAAAATATTTTGTCATTTAAATATTATTATGTTAATTTTTGCATAATTGGATTCTTCTTCAGTGTTTGAAAACTTTCTTTACTAGGCTAAACATTCCCTCAGTGATCTTGTTAAACAATTCCTTTATGTTCGGCTTTCTTTGTCTGAATTGTAACCAATGTATGCAATCCAATGTATGCAGTCCAATTTTTTTAAAAGGGCTTTACCAGAATTATGGTGTTTTTAAAAAAGATTTTATTGATCTATTTAACAGAGAAAAAGAGAGAGCACAAGCGGGGCGAGTGAGAGAGGAAGAAGGAGACTCCCTGCCGAGCAGGGAGCCCTCTTAAGGGGCTTGGTCCCAGGACCCTAGGGTCATGACCTAAGCCCGATACAGAGGCTTAACCCACTGAGCCACCCAGGCACCCACAGAATTATGGTTTTGAGGGAAAAAAGTTCTAGCAAATTTTTATCAATCCACCCTCATTAATGACTGATGCAAATAAATGCCTGAATTTCTCTTGTCCTAACTGAGTTGTATATACATGAAGAATAACATTTAGTATAATTTCCAGGGGGCAGTAAGGGAAAGGAGATGGTGAAAAAATTGGAGAAATTGATTATAAAAATGCTTGTTAGCCAAGATTTGATGCAAAATCAGGATGAAAAGTTTTCACATAATCAAAAAATTTCATATGAAGCCTCACAGTGGCAAAGCAGTTATATAAATCTCGCTGAAGTTTTTCAAATTAAGATCTAAACTGAAGCATTTCAAAGTGATTTTGCAAATAAGAATTTGCTCAAGGTGTTTCACAAAATGAGTGGAATATCACAATGAGGAAATTATTCCAGTACTAGTAAATTTTAGTGAAACTTTCATTATAAGG
Source organism: Mustela nigripes (assembly GCF_022355385.1). Taxonomy (NCBI): domain Eukaryota; kingdom Metazoa; phylum Chordata; class Mammalia; order Carnivora; family Mustelidae; genus Mustela; species Mustela nigripes. The sequence continues at coordinate 96,008,583 of NC_081575.1, forward strand.
TCCAATAATGCTCAGTAGGGTACTTACTCATGAATTTAAACTAGAATGTTTTTATTCTGAAGTTTAAAGGACATCACATTCATTCAGGAAATGTATGGAGTAACAGATTTTTTAAATCTTCCAGAAGATAGTCCCTTAGATTCATTACATATGTGTAAAATAACCAAATCTATATCCTATGCATATCATGCCAGTCTGATAAATTGTTCCTGATCATAATATTTATATAAAATTCATTTTGCTTGGCTGCTTGATTTGGCCTAACCTACAAATTAGTATGGTACCTCTCAACCTGTACAGTTCTGTGTACCATCATCATCTCCTTCCTGGAGTAACAAAATAGCATCCTAACTGGTTTTCCTCATCCACTCTTGCCTCCTTCTGTCATCCTAATTGCAGCCCTCAGAGCAACCTTTAAAAAAGGTCAATTAAATCATCTCACCTCTTCATTAAAACTCTTCTCATTCTACCAAGAGTAAATTTCAAATCTTTTACCTTGACCTATATAATTGAACCGTGCCTCCCTTTCAAGTTCAACTCAGCTTTCTTCTTGCAGCTGCAGGCAAGCTAGCTCCCTCTCAGCTTTTGAATGTAATAAACTGTTGATCCCCTTGCTATCTACTTATTTTTAATTTTCTCTGACTAGAATGTTCTTTCACCATGCTTCTGCTTCCTGAGCAATCATACATTCATTCATTTAATCATTCATTCATTTGTTCATTAATTTACTCAGTAATTCAGTGATTCTCAATTGGAGGCAATTTTGCCCCCCAGGGGACATTTGGCAATGTCTGGAGATGTTTGTAGTTGTCACAGTTGAGAATGGAGTGCTGCTCCTGGCATCTCCTGGATTGAGGCCAGATGTGCTGCTAAACATACCACAGTGTACAGGACAGCCCATCATAACAAAGAATTAACTGGCAGAAAATGTCGATAGTGCCAAGATTGAGAATCTCTTCAAATAATTTGACACTTCTAGATGCCTGTGGTGGTAAACCAAATGAATAAGGCAGAACCTTTCATAAGTTAGTATGTTAGATGGAAGACAGTTAATAAACTGGTTAATAAGCAACTACAAATATCCTTTAAATCATGTTGAGTACTGTTAAGGAAGAGGGGTCAAGAGAGAGACCAGTGAAATTTACTTTAGAGCAAGTGGTGTTGGAGGAGGTAGTGTTTTTGTTAAGACCAGAGGAATGAACGGCACAGCTACAGCTTATAATAAATATTTATTGAACAAAAACGGATAAAATGTTGTGTTTTCCTTAACCATGTCCTTTTATTGTCACTGAGGATAGTTCAAATTATTTTTTAGAACATTTTCATCACATATTCTTTGCCAAAGTGACTAGTCTAGTATTTGTCTCTTGTGAGTAATTAAATCCTTGCAAAATTGGTGATTTCCTGAGTTTATGTGCCTCCTGCTCATTTCTGTAAAATTATCTAAAAAAAAATGTGTATAGGGCTCCTAACTTGGTTGGAAAACAAAATATTTTATCTCTAAACAGTAACAATTTTTTCTCATTCTATAGCAAGATAACATAGAATATTATAATAATTTCAGTTATTTATTTAAAGCAATTTCAAATCATATTGTTTCTCTGTGGAAGGTCCCAGGCTTCCAATTGAGGAATGCTTTTGGAAATAAATAAATACATTAAATAACAGTTTCACAGCATGATTTTAAACCTGGCAAAATAACGCAGTCTCTTTCTTTTCTTTTTCTTCTTTCTGTACGGTGTGACCAGCAACACATGATGCCTAATCATTTGAATTATACATGTTCAATGAATGATGAAAAGGACTGTTTTAAATGTCAACTACTACTAAAATGTTAATGTCTATCAACTCAGTGTCTATAGTCTCATTCTGTGCTCCACTCAAAACCTTCTGGACATTTCCATTTGAATATCCCATAGGCCCCGGACCCCACTTGTCCAAAACTAAATCTGTCATTATCATCTCTATTGCAACTAATGGCAAAAGAAATAGAATTTGAGTCTGAACAAGTATTTGTAATCATCATGGTATCTTACTTCTCTTGTGCTTCATCTCCATAAAGACTGAATATTCCACTTTTTATTCATTCTTCCTACCTGTCTTTAGTTAAGGTCTTTAGATCTTTGTTCCTATAGTATAATGATAATATCTTAAGAAATCTTGTGTACTTTAGCCTACTATAAATTCACTTTAAATACTTGCAGAGTTAGTGGTCTTTCTAGAGTGTCAAAGTTATGTGTATTTTATTTTTTTTTAAGATTTTATTTATTTGATAGAGAGAGAGAGAGAACAATCAGGAGGAGCTTCAGGCAGAGGGAGAGGAAGAAGCAGGCTCTCTGCTGAGCAGAGAGCCAGACATGGAGCTCTATCCCAGGACCTTGGGATCAGCACCCAAGCTGAAGGCAGAGGCTTAACCAACTGGGTTACCCAGGCACCCTGTATGTGTATTTTATTTAAACTACATTAATTCAGGCTAAAATTAACAACTCAGGAAACAACAGATGTTGGCAAGGATGTAGAGAAAGGGGAGCTCTCTTACACTATTTGTGGGAATGCAAACTGGTACAGCCACTCTGTAAAACCGTACGGTGTTTCATCAAAAAGTTGAAAATAGAGCTACCCTACGAGCCAGCAATTGCAGTACTGGGTATTTATCTAAAGGATACAAACATAGTAATTCAAATGGGCACATGCACCCCAATGTTTATAGCAGCAATGTCCACAATAGCCACATATGGAAAGAGCCCAAATGTCCATCAACAGATGAATGGATAAAGAAGATGCGGTATATATCTACAATGGAATATCGGCCATCCAACAGAATGAAATCTTTCCATTTACAACAACATGGATGGAACTAGAGGACATTTTGCTAAGGGAAGTCAGTCAGAGAAAGACAAATACCATACGATTTCACTCACATGTGGAATTTAAGAAACAAAACAGGTGAATATAGGTGAAGGGAAGGAAAAATAAAATAAGACAAAAACAGAGAGGGAGGCAAATCATAAGAGTCTCATAACTATAGGAAACAGACTGCCAAAGGGGAGGTGGGTGGGGGAATGGAGTATTGGGTGATGGGCATTAGGGAGGGCAATTGATCATTGAGTATTATATGCAACTGATGTATTACTAAATTCTACCTCTGAATCTAATAACATACTATATGTTACTTAAATTGAATTTATATTTAAAAAAATTAAAAATCTCTTAATTCAGCCATTTGCAAGTTTGACTATGTATTGGAATCAAAAGGCCCCACCCAAGATTAATTAAATTAGAATCTGGAGATGGGGGCCTGGGAGTGAGCATCTTTAAAAAGCTCCCTGGGTGACTGTAAAGTCAGCCCCAGGCCTGAGAATCTTTGCTCTAGTGTTGCTTTTCAGTTTTTATGCTAAAAATAAACTCCTTATAAATGCAAAAAAGGCCCTTCATTATCTGGGTTCCTGTCTCCCTATTTTTTATTTTTTCTGCTATAACTCCCTTCCTCCCCCACTATCTCTCACCTCCAGAAATATGTACTTTATTTTTGTTATACAAAACCATGGTTATTCCCTCTGAGGTCATTTTTTTTTTAGACTTTGCCTTTGTGCATACCAGTCCTCCTCACCAAATACTCTTCAATTAGCTCTCAATTTAATTGAATTTTTGTGCATCTTTCTAACAGAAGCTCTGACATCACCTTCTCTGGAGACTTTGCTCTAACTTCTATTTGGTTAGTTGTTTAACTATTCATTATTTGTTTATTTCTTATTTTATGAGTTAACACATGCAGGTGGCAAAAAATTCATAAAGTATAAATAGAAATATATTAATAAGCCTTACTGATACCTCAGTTCCCCAATTCGGTTTCCCAGAGGCAATTGACATTTCTAGATTTTTAACTTATCTTTCCAGAAATATACCCTACATTTACACAAATATACATGTATACATATATGTGTGTGTATATACTTTTGTATACATGGTTACATGTTATCACACATTCTTTTGCTCCTTGCTTTTTTCATTTATCAATATAGTTTATAATTTCTTATCTCAACATAAGGAATTTTATCAGTCTATTTAATATTTTCATAGTATTGTATAATATGGATATATAGTAATTTATCCAACTAGATTTCAACTTATAGCCGTTAAGTTGTTTCCTATCTTTGTTATTACAAAGGATACTTGAATATAAAAATATTACAATACAAAGAATTTACATTTCTTTGTATTAGTAACTCAATTCTGTAAATACAATGATTATGTCAGAGACTATGCATTTTAAAATTTGATAGAAAGAGCTATATTGCTCTCAAAATTATTATGCCCATTTATTTGTTTTTGGTATACAACCTCTTTAATCATAGTTCTCTGTACATACTACAAGTGTGGAAATGATCGTTTTAGACTGCACATATTTCATTCATTCATTCTTTTATTCATTGGCTCATTTTTCAGATTCCTTGTCTATTTCAAAAGGATTTATTAAGAATTTAAATGATAAGTACTGTACCCTAGACCCTAGAGATGCATTTATTGTATAATATAAACAGTGTTCCTAACCCTCAAAGAAATGTTATCTAGTGGGGGTGAGAGAAAAGAAAGAGGCAGTTATAATACCAGGCTGAGGATTACAGTGGAGGTAGTAGAACTGAGGCATCTAATCCAGTATTGGGATGATGCCTATAAGAAGTGTTTTCTAAATATATGAGTTAATCATGACAATATGGTCTCAGAACATCTAAAAAACTCATGACAAGAGAGGACATTTTGCAAAGCTCAGTATGGCTATAATGCAGGTGTTTTACTGCAGAAGGTCTTACAAGCCTTATTAAAGGCTTGGAATTTTATATAGTGGCCAGTGTGGGGAGGGACATTTTGTAGCTCTAATCAGTGTATATGCTTTACAAGTCTGTGTAAACAAGTCTGTGATGGACAGAATTAGATAGGAGATTAGAAACTTAATCCACATGGAGAGATTCTATTAGGAGGCAGATGAAGAAAAATGAACAGACCTGGAGACAGTTAGACTGGGGAATCAGTGGAACCAGGTAAGTGATATAAAATGCAGGGGTGAAGGAGAAGAAAGGAAAGAGATGAGGCCAGGTTTCTGGCTTGGGTGACCTGATAGATGGTACTAATTTTCCTGTCTTCTTCCTCACTGATTATGAGTTTCCTGAGGAGCTTCTTAGTCAAAAGCTTGTGTCTGTCGCATAACCTTCAGATATCTAAATGAATGAATGAATGGAGTAGACTATTTTGTAGGAGAGGTGGACCATATTGGAAAAGTTCTTTGGCCATAACACCATCAGTGAGTAGGTGTTTAGTAATTTTTTATTCTTCTGATGAACAGAATTGCTGCATGTTACTTTATGTGATACCCATAATGAGCTCGGTATTCACACTTATCTATTATGTGATTTCATAGTATTATTACAGCTTCATCAGAGCCTTACACATAATTGCTTTGGTCTGGATGTTGCTCTGAATACTCTTAATTTAAAATGCTAATCAATTTTCATTTATGTATTTTTTATAGTTAATCCTTGCTACCAATAAAAAGATTTTCTTTTAGTTATTTTTTTTTGGGGGGGTTGTTTTTAATTTAGGAAACTTCTCTCATATATAGACATCGTGCAATTAATAATTTAAATATTTTCCTACATTAGTCATGCTTTACCTTTTTTATTTTACATTCATATATACTACTACTTAGAATATATGCCTAGGGACTGGCAAATCTATTTTTCTTTTTCTTCAAAACTTTATCTTTTGTCATTCTGCTTCCTCCCCTTCACCCACAGAAATGAAAGGTTTTATATTCTGCATGTATTTCAATTATAGCTTATTATTAGGTCTATAAGACTATTTAATGAGTTATATTGACCTGCATGCTTTATAGTAGTTCAGACTAGTAGTATGCCTTGGGATACCTCTAGGACGGCAATAATGTATCAGACTATTTGTATACTAGGAAATGTGTATTGCTCACTTTGCATTTAGAGAATACTTAGGTTTAATGTATCAGACTATTTGTATACTAGGAAATGTGTATTTCTCACTTTGCATTTAGAGAATACTTAGGTTTTATTATCAGTGCCTAGGACATCGCTTGCATGTGATGTTGGGAAGGAAATATTTTTCTCTGCCCATTAAGACTCCTCTACCTGGTCTAAAAATTAAATTGACATAAAACAGATTAACAGGAGAAAAATCAAAGCTGAATTACATGCACATGGAGGCCCAATAATATAATTGAGACCCAAAGAAATGGCCAAGTCATTCAGCTTTTACAAATTTTAGATGAAGGAACATGAATCTGTAATTAGTAAGGAATTTTTGACAGAATTTGGGCTTGGTAACAAGTAACCCGATAGTAAAAATAGCATCATTTGTTTATATATTCAAGGCTGAAGAATTTCCTGTCTCTGATCATAAGGGTATCTTCTTACCTCCTGGTGTAGGAAAGGTATCTTTTACATGGGAGACTTATTTCCTGCTTTCAGTCTACAAAGGAGTATCAGAGTGTTCTCCCTGTACTGGCTGCTTTTTAAGTAACTTTAATTACAAATAATCATGATGCCATTTTGGGGGGCCTTCCTGGGCCCCCACAGTGGTAAATACTTGCTTATTTAAACTGAATTATCAGACATTATATCAAAATTTGGTCTCTCTTTTAAAAACCTCATGAATATTTTCCTTCTCATGCACCTTACTTTTTGTTGCAATTATATAAACACTCTTGTAATGTTTTCATTTGCATCTTTGAGGACAATTGTCATGTATTTTATTTGAAAATTGACTCTGTCAGCAAAGGAAATTCAGAGTACATATGTATGAGTTTGTGTATGTGTTTGTCTGAAGCTTGCTGAAGAGGAATTTATTTTGGTTATGGTCCTTTATTTTGCATTTTTATAATTTGAATGATATCTATTATTGTCCTATAGATTCTTACTTAGTATACTGTTACAAATATTGGTACAAAGAGTGGTCAAAATGCAACAACATATGCCCTTAAAAAGCAAAATATTCACACATTGTCATTTAACCTACTGAGCCACCCAGGTGCCCCACACATTGTCATTTAATACCAAATAGCTTACTTATACCTTTTTAAAAGTTTTTTATTTTTTTTTTAAGATTTTATTTATTTATTTGACAGACAGAGATCACAAGTAGGCAGAGAGGCAGGCAGAGAGAGAGGGGGAAGCAGACTCCCTGCTGAGCAGAGAGCCCAATGTGGGGCTCGATCCCAGGACCCCGAGATCATGACCACTGAGCCACCCAGATGCCCCTAAAAAGTTTTTATTTTAATTTTGGTTCATTAACATATTAGTTTCAGGGGTGCAATATAGTGATTCAACACTTCCATACAACACCCAGTGCTCATCAAGAAAGTGTGTTCCTTAATCCCCATCACCTATCTCACCCGTCCCCCTACCCACCTCCTCTCTGGTAACCATCAGTTTGTTCTCTATAGTTACAAGTCCATTTCTTGGTTTGCTTCTCTCTATCTCTTTTTTCCCTTTGCTCATTTGTTTTTTTAAATTCTATACGAGTGAAATCATATGGCATTTGTCTTTCTCTGATTGACTTATTTCAGTTAGCATTATACTTTAACTCCATCCATGTCATTGCAAATGGCAAATTTTCATTCTTTTTTATGGCTGAGTGATATTCTATTGTATGTACACTTTTTTTTTAATAAGGCCAAAGATTCAGAACTGAATAACTGCTTGTAACTTATTAGGAAAATATAAGATAGATAAAAGTAGATGAAAGTATATTATAGCTATCTTAATTAATCATACGCCATACCTGACTCCTTTTCTGTATCCATGTTCAGACCTTCTATACTGATCTTTACACTCATTTTTCTATATGATTGTAATTTTAGCATTTCTTGTAGCATCATTCTTAGCATCATCATTCAGCACCAAGAGGTATTGAATATTTATGGAGATGTTTAAAAATGGCACATGGTACATAGAAAACTGGGTTTTGAAATAGCTACACATAATGCTGATACTTAACACATGACTATGTGGAATATGGATTTTTGATGAATATCATCTCAAAATTAGGCAATTTAACATGAGGCAGTTTCAAAAGCAAAGTTAAAATTAGTATTTCAAAACAGTGGCTACACTCGAAAATTGTAGTTAATGTCTTTGGAGAGTTGTCAACAGTGAATTGTCTAGAAGAGCTTGCAGTTGAAGAAATGATACATTTGAGCATGATTTTTTTTCAAGATTTAATATAGTTTAAAAGTTTCCACATTTTTAAGGAAGACAAACTCCTCAAGCTATATAGTAGTTCACCTTTAAAATGATTTTCTTTTAAGAAATCATGGTAGCAGCGAGAGAGCTTATCATCTGACATTAATGTAAATGCTTAAAAGTATAAATGTTATGCTGTTTATCACATTTTTTAGAATATGTTTTTTTTTTATTGTAGGGAACAATAATATCCTGTCTCCTTCAAGGTCCTTCTAGCTGGAGTAAGAATCAAATTGACATGAGACAGATTAACTGGAGAAAATCAAATTTACTTGCGTACATGCAGGGAATCCACATAGACATGTAACTTTCAAAAACAGTCAGTCAAAATAAGGTGTATATGCCATCTGAACTAAGGAAAAGAGGGTAAGAGTCTGGGACTTCAGTGAAAAGGAATGCACTTCACAGAGGGACAAGAGGAAGAACAGATGTTTGGTAATTAGATGTTTGCCTTGTCATACAGATGGGCCACTCCTAAAATTTATCTTTGGCAATAACCCCTACTCTGGAAAAAAACCTCCAATTCAGATTCTTCTAGGTAGGTAAGGGAGGGGCAGAAGTTTCTCTTGAGGCTTCAGGCTTTTAACTGCCTTCATCTGAGAATAATCTTCATGACAAAGTCGCCCATCCTGGGCCTATCTGCCCTTGACCCCTACACAATTGATTTTAAAAATTAGGTGTTAACCTAGTATTTAATTCCAATGTAATTCTATTAATATATATAGTAAAATTTATTCTTCATAAAGATTAAAAATTATTGCCTGATATTATCCAAACTATACCACTTCCTTCTTCATATTTTAATTTTTTTATACATTTTATCTTTTAGTGTTGTTCGAAAAGCAGCTGCCAACCACTTTACATTTTAGATACCATTATACAAAAAGTATTTTCATATTTTGGGCTTACTGGCAGAACTGTTACTAAATAAATAACAAAAATTTTTTAATTAAATACTATTTATAATTTTAACATCACTTTACACTTTTAATAAGATATTTCTACTTTGGGTTGTGTAGACTTTGTGTGAGACACTTTGGCCTAGAAATGTGAGCTTTATTCAAAGGAAATACAGATATAAATTTCTTTTTTTTTCATTCATAATATATATACATATAAAGTTTATATATGTAAAGCGTATAGAACAGTAATGACTTGAACTACTCCTTATGATGATTTTGCTTAAGGAATAGAATATTACCAGTACTCTGGAGGCCCCATCCTTCTGACCCTTCCCAATTGTACTCTCCTTCCCTCTTCTAAATCATCATTCTGCATTTATTATTTATGTTTGTACCTACAGTTTCACCAGATGTGCACATATTTTCAGTGAATAATTTTAGCTTATTATGCACTTAATTGAAAACTATAGAACACCTTATAAGACAGTATTCCAACTTAAGGAAATTTAAGCAACTTGAGGAAGTAAAACATGTATATATTAAAAGATAAGAATACAAAGTTGATTTGATTAATGTTAAATCATATAAGCTTAAGATTCTAAGGGATCATAGAGATCATATATCCCAAAGGTTTTGAAACTTTTTTTCTCTAGCAATAAAAATCTCTGTAAACAAAATCTAACTTAAGAAAGACCCCAAAACAAAATTAGAACTGCTCAGTTGAAGCATGGGGTTTTTATTTTTATTTTTTATTTATTATTTTCTAAAGTAGGTTCCACACCAGTGCAGAGTCCAAAATGGCTTGAACTCACAAGCCTGAAATCAAGACCTAAGCTGAGATCAAGAGTCAGACTCAACCAACTGAGCCACCCACATGCTCTGAAGCATGGTAGAGTTTAAATTTTAAATTGTATTATTTATTTATTTTTTGTTAAAGATTATATTTATTTATTTGTCAAATACAGAGAGGGTGAGAGGTGGGTAGAGGGAGATTCAGGCTCCCTGCTGAACAAGGAGCCAGATGGGCACTGATCCCAGGATTCTGGGGTCATGACCTGAGCCAAAGGTAGATGATTAACCAACCTACTGAGCCACCCAGGCTTCCCTGAAACTTAGGATTTTTAGAACTCCGTTTCAAATTCATGAGTAAGTCCAAACTTTTTTTGCAATTTATGAACTGCATCTCCCCAAGTTTAAGTAACTTGTTCCAATGAGTCAGTTTATTTATGCAAGAGCCAATTTAAGAATCCAGAATGTTCTGCTTTAGAATTCAATATAAACATTTTCTTTTTTTTTTCAAGATTTTATTTATTTATTTGACAGAGAGATAGAGAGAGAACACAAGCAGGCAGAGCAGCAGTCAGAGGAAGAGAGAGAAGCAAGTTCTCCTCTGAGCAGGGAGCCCAACATGGGGTTTGATCTGAGGACATCTGAGCTTAACTGACTGAGCCACACAAGTGCCTGGAGTATAAACTTTTTCTACGATATGCTGGATTAAAAACAGGATCCAAAAATGAAATAAAACAAAATACATAAAATTAAAGCAGTGCATAGATCAGAAGTGTAAAAGTAAAATGTACACACGAACCTGAGAGGTAGTGGAAATAAGTGAAACATGCAGATCTAAATGCATAAGTACATTGTGTGATTTAGACCAAAATCCTTGCCAATGAAATGTCCGTGGCTGGTTAAAATTGGTAGCTGCTATTTAGTTCAATTCATTGGTGGTCACACCAGATTTTAGAGAGCTGTATTTTTATTTTTGCCAGATACTTCATTTTTCAAGAAGAGCTAAGGGTCTAGATTTTTTTTTTTTTTTTAAGAGATAGAGGGAGGAAGTGGGAGAGAAGCAGAGGGAGAGAGTGAATCTTTTTTTTTTTTTTAAAGATTTTATTTATTTATTTGACAGAGAGAGATCACAAGTAGGCAGAGAGAGAAAGGAGGAAGCAGGCTCCCTGCTGAGCAGACAGCCCAATGAGGACTCCATCCCAGGACTCTGAGATCATGACTTTAGCGAAGGCAGCGGCTTAACCCACTGAGCCACCCAGGCAACCAGGAGAGATTGAATCTTAAGCAGGCTCCATGGGGAATCAAGTGGTAATCAAGTGTCAGAACGTTAACCAACTGAGCCACTGAGATTCCCCAAGGGTCTAGATTTTTGTGTGAAATCTAGTGTACTACATAGTTGTCACATAAGATAGGGAGTGTGTGTGTGTGTGTGTTTTATCTATTAATGAATCTGAAACACCTAGAACAGTACCTGGCTTAGAGTAAGTGATCAGCACTTATTGATTACTAATTTGAACAGGTTTCTCCATTTTGACATTCTGTACAAGTCCTGGAAAATGTATCGTGGGATCAGAATTAGCTCAGTGACTTCCAGTTCAAATCTTTTGTTTTAGGTAGAGAAACAGAGAATGACTTTCGACTATGTAGTGTGATATGTGAAGCTCAGAAACCTCCTCAACTAGGCCAGAATCACAGTCTGACCTTTCAAACTGCAGTGTCTTACCTTTCTTTACTATTGTGGGTGGCAAGAGTGAAGGGAACTTATCTCTATAGCAAAACAAACATCTTGTGAGAACACAGCTCTTAAAACAAATTACTTTTTTTTAAAAAAGCCCACATGGAGGCTTAAATTTAGAGCCAAAGTCTAAACATGTAATAATTACTCATTAAAGCAATTTTATTCCTAGCTTCTGGAAAAAAAATCCCTTAGAGATAAAATGGCATTTCTACATATGGGATTTGTGATCATATTTAACATGGATATGCTGTATTGCCTGACAATTCCTTTATTTTGGAAGAGGAATACAGTGAGTTTCTCAGTCCATTTTCATTCACTATTCATTTTTTTAAATTTTTTAAAATATTTTATTTCTTTATTTGACAGAGAGAGAGATCACAAGTAGGCAGAGCAGCAGGCAAAGAGAGAAGAGGAAGCAGGCTCCCTGCTGAGCAGAGAGCCTGATGCAGGGCTCAATCCCAGGACCCTGAGATCATGACCTGAGCTGAAGGCAGAGGCTTACCCCACTGAGCCACCCAGGCACCCCTTCATTTACTGTTTAAAGTAGAGAAAAGTTCAGAGGATAAGACTAATTAGAAAAACAGTTGCCTACAATCCACTGAACTAAGTCTGCTAGATACACTTAATGCTGTTCTTAATATTATGAACATACATTTGATACTGATTGCAGAGAATCAAGAACAAAAATGACTTGTTTTGAACTTAGAAATAGGAAACATGAAGACAAAACCCAAATAAGCCTTTGGGTGTATCTACCTCTTTAACTTGAATTATACAACACCAGTTGGCAAGTGTTTTATAGTTGCTGAAGAAAATTAACTGGTAGCTACTACATGAAAGCTGGTAAATCACCTGGAACAGTGTGATTGGCCAAATAATAAAGATCCTAGGAGTTAGAACCCTCCAACCTGAAATTCTGTGCTTTCTTATGGAAGACTTCACAGTATCATAGACTTTCTCTACCTGGGCTTCTATTTAGGATAATAATGAAAACTGTTTTTCTCTTCCCCTCTTGTTACATCATCTCCCTTCTCCCCCTCCTTCCTATAATTTTGTTCCTTATTTTATGAATATGACTGAGATAGTTTTTAAAAAAGATTAGAATGTTAGTCACCATTAATTTTTTTTTTTACACTGATTGAACATTTTGTGTCAGAAATGGGAGTTTAATCAGAGCCTTATTGTGAACTTCTAAAAAGTGACCTGAAGCACCCCTATTTTAAGGACATATTTGATATACAAAATAAAAACACATAATAGGTCCAATCATTACAAAGCCATTTCCTTTGTAATCAGTTTTTAGCTGCTGGAAGCTCATTTTAAAATATCATTGGAGAAGAAGATGCTTAATTCAGAAACCCTCTAAAGCAAAGTCTCAACATTTTATTCTGAATATTTGCTGCTTCAATTGCTGATGTGTCTAACTTTTCATCATACAATTCAAGTTCTGTGCACCACACTGTTCTTGAATCTACAAAATATTTTCACTTACAGCTATACACAGTCCATCATTTAATAAGGCATTTAATATGGCAGAGACACTTTTTTAAACACCATGAAAACTAAGCGTTTATTTTGTCGTCGTAAAATAGGAGATGTTCAGTTGCTCCAAATTTTAACTTGGATAACCTTGAAAAACAGTTCTCCATTTAACACCCTGTGTTTTGCTTGTCTTGCAGTGAAGTGAATTACCTTAGTTACTGGAGTGTTTTGTGGCACCAGTCATTCCCTTACCACTGCTTTAAAAATAGCTGTATCCCCAAACCCCTTCAATGGGATGGCTTTTAGGACCCTGATTTTTTTTTCCCCCTAATCTCTAGCTTAGCCCTGGAAGCAGCGTGGCCCCTTGCTGTTTCCTTCTCTTTATCCCTGCAGTTTCAATTATATATGCAACTCTTGGCTTTATTTTGAAACAGTTGTGCATTGCTGATGAGCCCTGAAGTCACCAGGGGTGGCTGGTGTCAACAGTGAGTCTTTGTGGAGCTATTTTTATCCGCAAAGCAGTTTACTTCCTGTATGATGAAAGGTGCTAAAGTGAAACCTACCCCTATTATACCATAGAGGTTAATCGCAGGGGGCATGATGGCAGCATGCTGATGGAGGGGCTAAGCCTAGACCTGGCTGCTTAGGGTTATGCTGAGGAGTAGAGCGTTCACCACATATTTCTGAACTCTTCATAGGAAAAGCATCAGGGCATAGCCCATCTAATTCTTCTGATAGCACAGCTGTGTACATAAACTCCTGCATCATGGTTTCTGCTCAGAGGCTACGCTCTTAGATTTAATTTTCGTATAAGTCATTACAGCCATTATTGTTCATTTAAAACTTGGCAAGAAAACTATTGCTAGTTCCCAGTGTGCTAGATGATACCTTCCTTTAGACTGTACTTTCTTTCATGGACAATTACGACTTCCAAGGGGAGAAGACTATCAATATTGCTTATTTATTTTATATAAATAAATTTTGGGTATACATTTACATATCCATGTATATATGTATGCATATATATTTTCATTCCAACCCATCTCAGTGTCCTTAATCTCTTGCCCACAGTTAAATATATAAATATCGCATTAGAAGTCCTTCTGTGGCCCTCAAATTGCGATCTTTCCAGTTTTGCTTTTAAACATCTACTCCGAATTGTCTCAAAATGGCCTGGAACCCTAGTTTTTGTTTTGATTTTTTTTTTAATGGCCTATACCCACCTGGATTCTGCTTCTCTGACTGCTGGAGACCATGTTCCATGGGAACTGAGGGGCTGTTGTTCTAGAATACTCTCAAAAACTCAGCTTCCACAAGCCAAAGCTAAAAACCAAAGCCATGCCTCTGCCCAACCATGAAGCCCCAAATGCTAGGCTTAGGTTAACACAACACCCCACACTTCACTTCTATGTGAGGGAACATTGGCTTTTATTTAGAACTACGACTCTCCTTTTATAATCCTGGAGAATTTAGCTGTGATGAATTAAAACAAAAATACAAAGTATTTGCTCTGGTTCAGTCCTTAATCTTTCTTATGGTATTTCATAAATGAACCAAATGCATTGTTGTTTTCATGTAGCTCATAAAACAAAACAAAACAGAACATTATTGGATAACATAAATTTTATAGTCATTTATTTGTTACTATAGATTGAATGTTGGTGTTCTCTCTCTTTAAGCCCAATCCCACAGTATAACCGTGTATTGGAAATGGAGCCTTGGGGATGTAGAATGATGGTTAGATGAGGTCATGAAGGGGTTCTCAGTCTGGGATGAGTGTCTTTAGAGGAGATACCAGAGAACTTGTTCTTTCTCTGCCATGTAAGGACACAGCAAGCAGGTGGTTTCTGCAATCCAGGGAGAAAGCTCTAACCAGAACTGACCATGCTAGCACCCTGATCTCAGGGGTCCAGTCTCTAGAAGGGTAAGGAAATAAATTTCTATTGTGTGATCCACCCAGCTTATGATATTTCATTACGGCAGCCTGTAGTGATGGAGGCACTTGTATTGTTCCTAGAGCTAATACTCGATTTTGTTAATACACCACACACACGCACGCACACACGCACACACACACGGACACAGATAAGGACAATGGCAAAACCAGTGAGGCATGTAATTGCAATATAACCTCAAAAAACAGTTTTGTGTCAAGGAAGCTGTGGGGTTTGCTCTTACCACAGTAATGTTGTGTAAGAATTCTTCCCCTAACTTAGTGGCTTCCAACAACCATTCTTATTGTTAGGCAGGTCTGTCTGACTAATGACGGGCTATGCTTGGTAGCTCTGCTTCAGGGGACAGGTCTGCTGGCTTCAAGCTTCATGGTGAACTTGGATTTGTTCAAAGTATCCCATATTGGGGTCCAAGTTGAAGTGACAGTGGCTATCCAGTGCATGTTATTCTCCTGGGGGACTGCTGGAAGACAAGATGGCTGGCTCAAACATGACCATCCATTTCAAGGCTGTGCTCCTATCATCCTTATTAACATCCCATTGACCAAAGGAGATCATTTGTCCCACAATAGGCCTTTTATACAATTTTATCATCTATGAATAAAACATGGGACCAATAAATCAATTCTTTGCAGTAGGAAAAGTAGGGGATTATTCACTGATGAAAAAAATAGTTTCAGTGATATGTTGCTTTTATTTGTTAACTTGGAAAATATCTAAAATAGATTTTATTTTTTAATCTTAACTAAGGTAATGGCTCAAGAAAACCTTTTGAAGTGTGCACAGCTCACTACTTTGCTTAATAACCCCACTATTTGCCACAATAAATTGAATCACCTATAAAGGATTTTTAGGCTTTGATAATGGTAAAGATTTTACTAAGGAGGAAAATGATCACTGTCAGGTGGTAAAATAGTGCATATCATACAAGATACTTGATGCACATCACACACATCACATAAACATGTTCACAACCGCAAACATAGGGGATATGTGATACTATTCTAATGTTAGCAAGAACAAATGGGTAACACACATGTCTAGAACACAGTGGGGAACTGTGGTATAATCTGACTCTAAATGTGGCCTTTTCTGTTACAAGGAACAGAGACAAAATCAGTTTATTATAAGAATGCATTGGGCAATAAGGAAGGTCAGGAAACTGTCTTAACAGCTGGATAACCAAACATCAAGGACCGTAATGTCACCGTAATGTCAGTTGGGAGAACTGCAGTCACAGAATCTGATTTCATGGGCAATTGGACCATTGAAGTGGACAAAAGGCAGCAGTGGATCTACCATTATAGATCTTGTTCCACCATTCCTAAGAATTAACTGCTTTCACTCCCTGCTTCTACTATTACTTCTACTCCCTAGGGATGGATGATTTTCATTCTAATATAAACTTTGCAAAAGTAAGTGTTTGATAAGGCCGCTGGTCACCATTATGCATGAGAGAGTCAAATTCTTAACTCTTCCCATGCTTTTAACTTGGTTTTTAGTCTTTGATGCTCAGGCTTAAACGTCTTTGTGTCAGGGGGATAGAATATGCTCATTGCCTAGGCCCACAGTGGAAATGACACCAATAAACACACAGAACTTAGGAGAAGAATTTTCCCAAATTCTTTGATATAATGTTAGGAGAGGAAGGACACTTGAGTCTGGAATACTAAAACACAGCACATGTTTGCAACAAGCAGTGGTTTAATCTAGTCGTGTTTTTTTGTTTGTTTGCTTGTTTATTTTTAAGAGTTATTTATTTATTTGTGAGAGAGAGAATGGGGGAGGGAATGGCAGAAGGAAAGGTAGAGAGAATCTTCAAGTTGGCTCCCAGGCTCCGCACTGAGTGTGGAGCCTGATGCAGGGCTCGATCTCATGACCCAGAGATCATGACCTGAACCAAAATCAAGAGTCAAATGCTCAGGTAACCGAGCCATGCAGGCACCCCTAATCCAGTTGCTTTTAATCTTGATTGCATATTAACATTACCTGCTCGGGTGAATGTACCTTGCCCCGGATCACACCCCAGAACAACTGAATAGGACTTCTGCATATTTGGTCCATCAGCATGGTTTTAAAAGGTCCTCAGGTGATGTTAATGTGCAGTGAGTGCCAATACCAGACCGAAACTATGAATATGCCAGTTCTAGAGGAAGGTGTCTGAGTGCTGTGGGAGGTATGAAACTGGATGAGTGTGAGGGATTGAGGGGTAGCTAGAAGCCAGGTCATGTGCAAACTCTTGTAAAAGTTTGGAGCTGTGTGTTCTGTGATCACAGCAATAGAGAATCTCTCTACTGTCCGGGAAATGGCACGTAGTCTAGTGCCCAGTGTTTTTTAAGTTGTCCACTGGCAAATTTAATAACAAATGAGTCAGGGAAGGTTCTGTAAATTTCATTTCTATGTCACATGGCATATCCATACTGACCAGGGACATATGCAGGCAGTGTCCCCCAAACCGTAACCCAATTCAAGGAGTGGCAAAATTCAGGGTCTGAGAAGAGGAAATTCAGTTACCAGTCTGGGAAAGAGAGGTTTGAAGGACTTCAAATCAGACTATGGTAGAAGCTACTATAGCTGTATGCTGCAAGCTCTGAGTTGTCATAGTTTCCCACTACCTGTAAATCATCATTAACAATAAATGTACCAATGGTCATATCACAGTCATTTATTTTTTTTTAAAGATTTTATTTATTTGAGAGAGAATGAGTGAGAGAGAGCATGAGCGAAGAGAAGGTCAGAGGGAGAAGCAGACTCCCCAAGGAGCTGGGAGCCTGATGCGGGACTCGATCCTGGAAGTCCGGGATCATAACCTGAGCCCAAGGCAGTCGCTCAACCAACTGAGCCACCCAGGTGCCCATATCACAGTCATTTATAGATTGTAAACTCTTCTTGCAAAGTCATTTTTGTCTTTGCAACAGCCTGGTGAATCCTGTCGGTTTAGTTCCAGTTTTATTGATAAGAAAACAGAAGTACACTAAGACTGTGAAGGTTGTGACAGTGAGTGCCAGAGTCAGGGAGAGAAGCCTGTCTTCTCTCTTTCCCATTCTAGGTCACTTTATAAAATTGTCTCCACCCACCTTAGTTTTTTCCATTATAATCTCTGATCCCCCTGAAACCTATCAAAGATAAGAAAATGAAAGCACAAGAGGATAAAATAAAATTTAGATCAATTTTTAAATTTACTTTGACTGAATCTGGTGCTGTTGTTGGAAGAGGTAGATTCAAATCTTAATGATTCCGATGTTGTTACTCCATCTTAATTTATATGATCTACTTACTTTTCTTTCATTCTCTGACTCTCTCACTTTTGATGCAGGTTTCTTTTTTGCCTGTTACATACTTGAGGAGTTTGATGAGAGAAAAAATCTATAGTTTTCATTAGTTATGTGTCAAATACACGGACTGGTGTATATGTGGCAGGACTCAATGCTGGTTTCAAAACTCGGATGTTGGGTCACCTGGGTGGCTCAGTGGGTTAAAGCCTCTGCCTTTGGCTCAGGTCATGATCCCAGGGTCCTGGAATCGAGCCCCGCATTGGGCTCGCTGCTCAGCAGCCTCTGCAGCAGGGAGCCTGCTTCCTCCTCTCTCTCTGCCTGCCTCTCTGCCTACTTGTGATCTCTCTCTGCCTGTAAAATAAATAAATAAAATCTTAAAAAAAAACCAAAAACTCAGATGTGGAAGAAATGTAACTCTGGTTTCTTGCCATATTTTGGAGCTATGCTCCAGAGCAGCAATGTCTAATAGAAATATAAAGTAAGCTACACATGTAACTTAAAACTTCCTAATAGCCACTTTAAAAAGTAAAAAGAAACAAGTGAAATTAATCACATATTTTTCTTTAACTCAATGTATTTTTTAAAAAAATGATTTCAATGTGTAATCATTATAAAAATGTTGATAAGACATTTCATATTCTTAATAAGAATGTACTAAGTCTTTAGATCCTGGTGAGTATTTTACACTCATAACACATCTGAAATCAGATGCCATATTTTCATGGGATAAAGTGAACTGTTGCCCTGTCAAACAAAGTTGTGTTTAATGGAAAAGTAGTCTGTACTGCTTTGGTTTTAAATTAAAATGAAAATTAAGCAAAATTAAAATTTCACTTTCTCAGTCATGCTGGCCACATTTCAAATGCTCAATAGCCACCCAATAGCCACAGTTGGCTACCAGAGTGGACAAAACAGCTTCAGATTATGACAAATATTCTCTTCTTGGATTTCCCAAACAATTCATGGCTATTCAGACTTCTTAATATTAAAGCCAAAGAAAGATGTTTGTGTGTGTGTGTGTGTGTGTGTGTGTGTGTTTTCCAGTAATTGCCTTTGAAATATTTTTCTCTTGGAGTTGGGTTGAAAATGACTAAACGGCGCCTGGTTGGTTCAGTCGGTGGAGCATGCAACTTCTGATCTTGGGGTTGTAAGTTTGAGTCCCACATAGGTTATAGAGATTATTTAAAAATAAAATTAAAAAGGGGCGCCTGGGTGGCTCGGTTAAGCTTCGGTTAAGCGTCTGCCTTTGACTCAGGTCATGATCCCAGGGTCCTGGGATTGAGTCCCACATCATCTGGCTCCCTGCTCATTGGAGAGTCTGTTTCTCCCTTTCCACCCTCAACTCATGCTCTGTATCTCGCTTTCACTCTCTCAAATAAATAAAATAAAATCTTAGACTATTCCTCTAAGTTGCTCTCTGATCTATGCCCCAGGAGCCACATTAGGACAGATTAAGTGTGTGCCTTGTCCTGTGGGGCAATGTGATGCCTCCATATCTGCACTTGGTGCCAGTAGACTTGCCCTTCCGGTTCTAAGAAAAGTTTTGGTCCTTTTACTTATTTATTTATGTACTTATGTATGTATGTATTTATTTGTTTACTCATTTATGTTTACATTAATACTGAAGAATTCTCAGTATTGTTATAATTTTATAACAATTTTTATGACAATAAAAATTTTTATAACAAAATTGTTATAATTTTTAAATAATTGACTAAATAAAGCAAAATTAACAATGTAGATATGTTTATAACATATCTACTGAAGTTTTGCTCTTTTTAGGCCTCAGAGCCTGATGTTAAGTTCATTTCCAAGTTTCCACAAGGAGTTCACTTTTTCTTCTACTGATAGGATCTATGGAAGTACATAGAATAATGAAAGCAGGCCATAGGACTCTTTCCAACAGTATCATCACGGACAAAGTCAGGGCACCACTATTTTAGAAACCCACTGTGAATTGAGTGTCTGCTTCACATCTTCTTACTGCTTCTCAGAGTCACGGGCTTTTGTCTCAAGATCAGTCAGCTCGGGGCACCTGGGTGACTCAGAGGGTTAAGCCTCTGCCTTCAGCTCAGGTCATGGTCTCAGGGTCCTGGGATTGAGCCCTGCATCGGGCTCTCTGCTCAGCGGGGAGCCTGCTTCCCTCTCTCTGTCTGCCTCTCTGCCTACTTGTAATCTCTCTCTGTGTGTCAAATAAATACGTAAAAATCTTTAAAAAAAAAAAATCACTTAGCTCTAATTCTTGTCTGTGATTCGTTACCAGTGTGTGTTGCATTTCAGGTGCTGGATGGGTGTTCTCCAAAATCCCCAGATAAGCCCCTACATGCAGTGGCAATGAATCTCAGTAATTGTGTTTTTCTGTTTCTGAGCTTAATTTATATGTTAAGCCTTCTTTTTGTGCGATTCCACACATATAATCAGCTAACTTCTGACTGATGTGCCCTCCTTTTCTCTGGGGTTTCATCTTAAATTTTTAGAAGGGGGCTGATAAAATGCCAGGATTTAAAGCTAGGCACAAGTTACCTGATCCTATGCATGTGAATCCTGGAGGGACCTCCTTCCCTGTTCCCAAGCCTTAGGCTCTTTCATATCTCCATACAGAGAGCAGACACAAGGCTGCTATGTTGGCATTTGGGGTCCTCTGAAGATCCATTAAGCACAGTGTTCTCTACAGGCAGTAGGACATGACTCTCCCTCACCCTCTATCTTGCTGAAGTGCATAGATGCAAGGTGGCCATCTCTTGCCCATCTGCTCAAATACATCCACACATCCCAGGCCCCAGGGTGATTTGGAGTCCTATTGCTTTCTTGGTAGGTTGTAGTAGGGAATGAAACTCCATTACTTCTGCACTTGGATTCCCCTACATTTGTTTGTTGTGGTTGTTGTTGTTGGTGGTGGTATTGTTTCTTTAACTATTTCTTTCTCTCAGGGATACATCTGTGTCTAATATTCTTGCTTCTACTATATCTTACTTTCTCTATCCAGTCCAAGAAAATACTATCTAGCCTCAGAGATGGAGAAAATGGCTTAGCTATTTCACTTTATTTTATAAATGTATTTTCAATGCCCAGACATCAGATTTCATTTGAAGAGTCAAAAATCAGGATTGACTATTTCCATTATGGTGGTAAAACTAGGGCATCTTCCCTCTTGTCTGATTGGGGAGTGGAGGGCAGGGTTTCAACATTAACAAAAAGTATTTTAGGGAAAAATGTTGGTTAATATCTCAAAATATTGTCCCACCATGCAGAAATTAAGAGGTGATTTATTTTCAAAAGCCTAAGGGATCCATGTGAAAACACTTTGTGTTCAGATTGAAAATGAAACTGATTGGCCTATGCCTTAGCTTTACTATATTGTTAAGCTTTCTTCTATTAAGAAAAAATGCTCTTTTTTTTTTCACTGTCCTGTAAAAGTGGATGAAACATCAAAGGAGAAGAATTGAGAGGGAAAGTTTTGGTTTCCCTTAGAAACAATAACTTTTATGAATTTTTTCCAAGTGATTGGAAATTTAAGTATTGTTTCACCTAATTCAACATTATTAATTCCACAATTAGCCAAATAGAAACTTAAAAATAATTCTAAGGAATGTGAACAACATTAAAGTCTTTTAAATACTTAAAACTCAGATGGCAATTGGTTATCAATGTATAGAGTGTATTTTTTCTTGATCTTAGAAATTATTGGGAAAGTATAAGTATTGGATTAAGTGATAAACCAAATGAAAACACTTCTGATATTCCACCAATATATTCAAAGTAAACAGAACATGTGCAAGAATTTTCTCATTCTTTATTGTCCAGCACTGAGATTTTTCCAACAAGGGTATGAACAATGAATGTTGTTGTTGTTGTTGTTGTTCTTCTTCTTCTCTTTTTTTAAAAAGAGGGAGAGATGAGGGAGGGGCAGTGGGAGAAAGAAAGAGAAAAACTTAAGTAGACTCAATGCCGTGTGGATTCCCATAAGGGGCTCCACCTCAAGACCCTGAGTTCACGACCTGAGCCAAAATCAAGAGTCAGAAGCTTAACCAACTGAGCCACCCAGCCTTCCCATTGAAATTTTTCTCCAGCGTAAAATTTCAAGATTCTTGGAAAGTGACTTGTAGCTATAAAGGTTATTGACTTGGCAGGCAGTTTATTTTGGTCTTGATGAGTTATCAAAAGAGAGCAATGTAAACAAATGTATTCATTACAAGATATCTGTGTTTTCAGAAATAAATATTTCTCTTTGGTTTGTTATTTTGAGTTTATCATCTAAATCTGATGGTTAAGTATTTAAGTCCTTTTAAGGTGCCACAGAAGAGTGATTTTGTAATTATTTTTGTACTTTTGTGAATTTAAGATATCTTATTATTCTTTTTCTTATTTTTTAAAAGATTTTATTTATTTGAGAGAGAGAGAGAGCATGGTGGGGGGGAAGGACAGAGGGAGAGGGAGCAGCAGACTCCCTGCTGAATGGGGAGCCTGAGTTCGGGCTCCATTCCAGACCCCAAGATTATGACCTGAGCTGAAGGCAGATGCTTCACTGACTGAGCCACTCAGGCACCCTAAGTTTAAGATATTTTATTTTATTTTTTAAAATATTTTATTTATTTATTTGACAGAGAGAGAGATAAAGCAAGAGAGGTAACACAAGCAGGGGAGTGGGAGAGGGAGAAGCAGGCTTGCCCCTGAGCAGGGAGCCCGATGCAGGACTCGATCCGGGGACTCCAGGACCATCACCTGAGCTGAAGGCAGATGGTTAATGACTGAGCCAGCCAAGTGCCCCAATTTAAGATATTTTAAATATACTTCTTAAATGCATACTGCAATTGACCTAGTAATATTGATTTTTAAGTAAGATAAAATTTATTTATTTGTTTGTTTATTTATTTATTTATTTATTTTAGAGAGAGGGAGCACACACGTGAGAGCAGGGGCAGAGGGAGAGAAAGTCTTGTGCAGAGCCTACTTGGAGCTTGATCTCAGGACCCTGAGACCATGACTTGAGCTTCTGAAACCAAGTCAGACACTTAACTGACTGTGCCACCTAAGTGCCCCAAAATACAAAATTTATGTTTGGGGATAATATGAGGAATATGTTCATATCTTTGTTAGCTGAAATGTTTATATGGAAATGGATATAGCATTTTTGTGGGTGAATTGAAAGGGAAGGTGGAAAAGAAGGCATAAATAGTCACAAATGAGAAATATCAGTCTGAAACTCTGATCATTTTCTTCATGTCTAATCACATTTACATGGATTTGAAGGAAAATGTGAAAGTTCAATACTTTTAAAAATTACTGAAGTACAATATTTTCTTATTGACAGGGTAGAATAATTAGTTTTTCCAGTAATGTTTGGATTTCTTAGCTGTTCAACTAATTTCTCCCGGCAATTTCTCAATGCTAACTGGTTGAGAGAAGTTAACATGCATCCTAGGAACATGTGGGAGTAAGGCTGTTGACATGTAGAAATTAAATGGAAGCAGCAGAGTGCAATAGACAACCAGGATTTTTACACTTTGTGTTAAAAAAAAAAAGGGGTGGTTTATTTTTTATAAACATTTAAGTAATAAAAATAATATTTATTATTAAAAACTGGGTGGGAGGATGTACAAGACAAAAAAATCAACTATATTCTCACTTCTCGTTGTTTTGGCATATTTGGTCAAGTATATTTCTCTCTGAAATTACGTCTTTCTCTCTTTTTATTTATGTTTTTAGTTGAAATAATGCTATTATTTAAAACTTCTTATCTTTTTTATTTACTATCATGCATGTACTTTTATGTAATTACAGATTCACCCTACATGGTTAAATAATATCCCATTCCATGAACATTCCATGATTTTCTGAAAAAAATCCCACTATGGTTAGACATGTAGATTATTTTTATTTCTTTATGGTGCTAAAAACCTCATTTTTGTGTGTGTTTCCTTTGTATTTATTTATTTATTTTATTTTATTTATTTTCTTAAGATTTTATTTATTTATTTGACAGAGAAAGAAAGCGAGAGAGAGAACACAAGCAGGGGGAGTGGGAGAGGGGGAAGCTGGCTTTCAGCTGAACAGGGGGCCTGATGCAGGGCTCGATCCCAGGACCCTGGGATCATGACCTGACCCGAAGGAAGATGCCTAAGGACTGAGCCACCCAGGTGCCCCTATTTTTTATTTTCTTCTAAGATTTCATTTATTTGACAGAGCAAGAGAGAGTGAGAGAGGGAATACAAGCAAAGGGAGTGGGAGAGGAAGAATCAGGTTCCCGCTGAACTCAGTTCCAGGACCCCGGGCTCATGACTTGAGCCAAAGGCAGATGCTCAATAACTGAACCACCCAGATGCCCCACATTCAGTTTTTGTTAAATTATATTTAGTTTGGTTGCAAACTAAGACAAATGCAGTAAGAATTTGAGTTTTATTGCAAGTAGTCTGTTCTTGGAATCTGGATTCTGAGCGAGAAAGAGAACAAGCGAGTGTATTTAATTCTACCTGAAGTGAAATTTGTTTTCCTCAAGGGAAACAATTATGGATGCTGAATAATAAAATAATTTTTTTTTAAGATTTTATTTATTTATTTGAGAGAGACACAGTGAGAGAGAGCATGAGCGAGGAGGTCAGAGAGCGAAGCAGACTCCCCATGGAGCCGGGAGCCCGATGTGGGACTCGATCCCAGGACTCCGGGATCATGACCTGAGCCGAAGGCAGTCATCCAACCAACTGAGCCACCCAGGCGTCCCTAAAATAAAATTTTTTAAAAATAAAGTTTTCTAGGAAATATTAGATTTTTTCATTCTAAACCCTCAATTTTTATTTCCAGATGTTGTGTAATGCATCAGAAAGACACTATTGTGTTTTTATTTATAATTTCTCAATTCCCCAATAGAGGAATCTCAACACACATTTCCATTTCTTTTGTGGATTCCTTTCATTTAACAAAATTTTCTAGTTTTAATTAATAATGTTGACTTCCATATAAATTTTTAAAAGAAGTCTAATTGTTTTAGCTTAATATTATGTGCCCGAGTTTCGGTAATAACAGAACTAGCAATATCAGTAGTTTGTAGAGTGAATCTTCTATAAAAGTAATTTGTTTATTTTTTCATATTTATATACAATAGTTATGAAAATAGTAATGATTGTTGGTTTTTATAGTTTCTCCTAAAAGCTTTAGGTTTGTAGTTATCAGTGGTGCACTTCCAAGATGCAAAGTCATAAACTTACCTTCCATCCTCTTTAGTCATCTGAATATTTTGCATCCAGACATAGGAAGCAGCCTGAAACCTCTAATCGAAATCAAAGGTTACACCACAGGGGTGCAATATCTCTAATTTGTCTTGGAATGATGCAGTAGATTTCCTTGACTGCTGTGATTAAATTCATTCTAGTTTGTTCAGTTAATGAGAATAGCACATCTTAGCCCATAGAAGATATTCCTTTTTTTATGGCCCCCTTACTCTGAGCAGATTAGCATCATTATCAGGAAATAATATTCAGTAAATGAATACATCTGAGTGGCACTAGGCTAAGATCCCTACAAATCAAGTCACAATAGTATATTCTTTGACCTTCAGCTTCCGACTTTCCAAAACCCAGCAGTTGCTCAAGCCTGTATAGAGATACAATAAATATGTGGTACAAAACTCAAGGACAACCTGAAATTTAGGAGCAATAAAAACAATTTGTCCTTGACACTTTGCTGGAGATAAAGTTACTCAATATCCTGAGAAGATGCAGAGCTAGTGGTGGTAGATATGTTCCCCTGGTTTCATGGGTTTAATGATCACTTTCATACATTTCTGCACTTATAATTCTGAAGTGGCCAGTCACTTAAAAGAATGGTTTCTTTGCTATTTGTTATGCTCCACAAATAAGTGAAACCATATGATAATTGTTCTCTCTGCTTGACTTATTTCACTCAGCATAATCTCTTCCAGTCCCGTCTTATTTGTGGAGCATAACAAATAGCATGGAGGACATGGAGAGATAGGAGAAGGGAGTTGGGGGAAATTGGAAGGGGAAGTGAACCATGAGAGACTATGTACTCTGAAAAACAATCTGAGGGTTTTGAAGTGGCGGGGGGTGGGAGGTTGGGGTACCAGGTGGTGGGTATTATAGAGGGCATGGATTGCATGGAGCACTGGGTGTGGTGCAAAAATAATGAATACTGTTTTGCTGAAAATAAAAAATAAATTTTAAAAAAGGAATGGTTTCTTTTTGCAATTTTAAAGCTAGTGTATTCCATGATGGTAAGCTGAGGAGAAAAAGCTTATGAAATAAGGGTTCCAAGCTATGCTGGTGGAGTTTAGGGTTGAGAGAGTAGAGTACAGTCCAGTAGGTAATTGACCACACTATGGTACCACACAGACCTGGTTCCATTTTGGCAACATCGTCTGCCAGTTTTAGGACTCGGAGGCATGTTACTCAATTTTTCTTTAGTCCTCTCATCTTTAAAGTGAGTATTGATAAATATCATTGCCTTTCTGAGTCTTGGGGACAGATTTTAAGTGAGACAATGTATATGAGATGCCCAGCACATAATAAGGATTCAGTAAAGATAGTGGCTGATTAGCTTTAATTATTTGGTTTAATTCTTATTAGTTATTGCATTAATTATTTTCCTGCTACTCAACTATGACTTGACATCTCTCCGTTGTTTTCTGTCTACTTAATTGGAAATCATCAGATTGAATATGTCTAGAATTATCATTAGGTGTTCTGTATTCCCTGGATACTGTGTCTGCACACGTTGAACTACTGAAGAACATCTCTTCTGCAGAGTAACCTCTCTATCCCCCTGCTATATTTTGGATCAAGAATCTTATGCCTTTGCCCTAGCCATTTCTCTCGTGCCATGTGTGCATTGCCAAGAACTCCATGCTATCTTTTATTCCTAACTCCCTACATTTACATATGAAAACTTGAATGATCAGGGTGTAGATGACAAAAGGATGGTCAGGACCTAGAGGTTACAAATACAGATTAGGGGAGATTCCCAGAGAGAGAAGAAATCTAGGCAGGGGAGGGATGCCTGGATGGCTCATGCGGTTAAGTGTCTGCCATTGGCTCAGGTCATGATCGCAGGGTCCTGGGATTGAGTCCTGAGTTGCACTTTGCTTGGCGGGGAACCTATTTCTCCCTCTGCCTGCCACTCCCCTACTTGTGTGCATGCCCCCTCTATCTGACAAATAAATAAATAAAATCTTTGGAAAAAAGAAAAGAAAAGAAAACTTGGCAGGGGATCACTTGCTGGGGCAAAAAATCAGGAGTTAAGCATAACCTCTAGCAGGTGAGGAAACACAAAATCAGGGTTGGGTTAAATAAGGAACAATTGATCAGAGTAAAGTACTCTATACTAGGGATTCCAGTAGCAGGTAATAGGAGAAACAGCCATGGGCACTGAATTTAGGATATCACTCTAGATTCTGAAAGGCATTGATGAGATAACAAAGGCCTTTGGACCAAAACACAATGGTTACAATGGAGATATATCAAGTTGAGTTCGATTCATCAGATCCAGTCATTCAAACAGCCTTGGCTGATCCCCTCAACAGGCACTGAAGAGTCACTGAGTGCTGGAATTAAAGCAGTGAACAAGACAGACACCATCTCTCCCTCTTTGTGGAACTTAATTCTAAAGAATTTGGTCAAGGTTCCTAGTCTTAGAAGTGGGAGTACATTGAGTACAAAGAGAGAGAGGTTGGATCCTAAAGATGAAGGCAAGAGTCTAGTTTAAGAAGTGGGATGCTGGACCAGTAGTAATTTTGCCTTGGCGTCAACTTAGAAAGGAGTAGGGAAATTTAAATGCCTTTAGTCTAGGGCTAGGCTGGATCTGGAATAATGGATAATGGGGATAGTGGGGCTAGCATGTTTAAGAGCTTTGTGTATAATTGTCAAGGAAAAACAGGCAAGGAGTACAGTAGATCATGGCCAAAAATCTATATACTTCTATTTCCTTCTTTCTTATATATGCTGAATTTCTTTCAAGTGCTCCCATAGAGCATCTACAGAAAAGCAATATCAGAAATATTAAGAAAAAGGATAACTTTTTGAGAGTATCAATTTAAGATACAATAGAGGCCATTTTCGAACAACAAATTTAATTTGTAAAAAATGGGTAGCATATGAACTCTACAATGACAGTTTTTAAAGGGAAATTTCCATAGTTAGAGTAAAAATCATTGGAATGGTGCCAGCTAATATCAGGAATTATGCTTTAGAAATGCACAAGAAAGAGGCAATTACTGGTGTCCAAATAGAAGCTGACAGTAATTGAAGATTCAGATTTCAGTGTATTGTAAATTTAATAAATAAGTTATAAAATTGCCATTCACTGACTAAAATTGATTTTTGACATCAAACTTTAAGCATGGTATGTATAATGTACCAACAGCTTTCTAGGCAGAATTGTCCTCTCGGATTTGCTCAGATCCCCTCAGTTCTTTATGACCGAAATAGTATGTATATGTATAGGTCCACATTAAAAGAGACTTTGCTAATTTGTGAGCTAACTTTTGGATTACGCCATCTTTATTCTTTATATAAAGCATGTTTATTAAAAGTATAATGATGATATATGTTTAATTTTAAGACATAATTTAGAAAACCTTGAAGGTAGGCAAAACACTCTGGAGCTTTCCTTAGAAGCAAGAAGTTCTGCATGTTAAGAAAGCTGCATTACACACTTGCCTTTTGTTATTTGAGTTTAACTCACTTCCTAAACCTTGGTGTGCAGAGATGACTGTACAAGGTTTAAAATCCAAACATGTATATAATATGGATGATATAGGGATTTTACAGGCCCATTTTGACTGTATTTTTTTTTTTTCATGCTGACTTTGAACAATAACTACCGAGCAGGATTTCATTCAACTGTCTGTGGTCTGGTCGTCTAGTGGTTAGGATTTGGCGCTCTCTCTCTCTCTTTCTCTCAACTGTCTGTGGTCGGAATAAAAATGTCTGTTTCATTTTAATACAACTGAGTCCCATCTACAAAAAGACTACATTTGCCCATATGGCTGTCCAGATGCTTAAATATCTCTATGCTAATAATGGAATCATAAATGCATTTATATTATGAAAATAGTAGAAAAGACTGGAAAGCAATATAAAATTAAGTGGCATTTGGAGGAATATGAGAAGTCTTTCTTACCCATTAAATGCAGACCCAAAACTTGTTCTCTAATTCCATTTTTATAGTCACAAGTTTGGATTTGAATGGACATAGGATCTAGTTACCAGAAAGAAACTACTCCAGTTATTTTAACAGGGGACACTTTAAGATAAGGAATTGTGATTCAGGTTTTGGAAACTGAAAAAGAACAGAGCACAGGTAGCAATGGCGTCAAGGAGCTGCCACTCCTGACACTGGGAAAACAAAAAGCAAAGATTTGATTTACTAAAATTTAGAAGCGTGCAGGATTAGGGCTTTACGGGGCTGGGACTCTATCTCCAAGGGGAGGGCACTTGATTGGCTGATGCATGTGTCTCTGGTATCCCAGACCTCTACCAGCCAGTGGTGTGTGTATGGCAGGGGTGCAATGAAGCTGATTCTATAAGTGTTAGGGGGGAAATGCCAATTGGATTCGACAGCTGTTACTAAAAATGAGTGCTGCTGTGGACATGAGGAAGCAAGTCTGGAGTCCTGGTAATGGGGACAGTAAGTCCACAGGAAGCAGATAGGACTGAATAAGTCCTTTTTCCCTACTCTAGTCCTGCTGTCTCCTTATTGCCAGATCCTAATGGGGAATTCACCAGCAAAATGGAAATATGGCTTATAGAGTTTGAACCTCAGCATCATAAAGCAGAGTATAGAAGGGTGAATGGGTAGGGGCGCCTGGGTGGCTCAGTGGGTTAAGCCGCTGCCTTCGGCTCGGGTCATGATCTCAGGGTCCTGGGATCGAGTCCCACATCAGGCTCTCTGCTCAGCAGGGAGCCTGCTTCCCCCTCTCTCTCTCTGCCTGCCTCTCCACCTACTTGTGGTCGCTCTCTGTCAAATAAATAAATAAAATCTTAAAAAAAATAAAAAGAAGGGTGAGTGGGTATAAATCTGAGAAAATAAATCACTAAATAACTGACACAGTAATATTTCTCCAAAAAGAAACATGTAAAAGAAAGAAATTATTAAGATATTATTAATTAGTTATAACTAAAATATTTTCACTGAATTTCAAGGATTAAAAAATGGACAAGCACAATTTTAAGGTAAGGTGGTAGGAAAATATCTTGTATTTCCATTAAAGTATGATTTTCCTTATAGCTCCCTTACCTTTCCAAAATCTCTTTGCCCTCTTGAAAAAGTTATTTTTCAAAGATGTGAATTATGACATAACAAATAATAATTGCTGTCTACTTTTGAATATTTGGACAGTGTAGAACTGACATAAATATTCAACATTTCTGAGAGTGCTGTAGATATCACCTCTAGTGAGGATAAATGATATTTATTTATTTTTTCATAAGATCAATAATATAAATATTAAACATCAAATTATTTTAAAGATAATATTTCCCTAACATGAAATATATAACATATTCATAAATGGACTTCAAAATAATGACTGTGGTTCTCTCTACACACACACACACACACACACACACACACACACACACACACACAAAGAAAGAAAAGGAAGAAAAGATAAAGAAAAGAATTTGGTTCAGAATGCTGTAAGAACTATTCGGAATCTTAACTTCAAAATATTCTAGAGCCAACATAAAGCCAGTAAGGTAAAATTCTTTTTGCTTCAATTGTATTATTTAAAACTACCTTCAAAGAAGAAGAGTTTTAATAAATGGCTCAGGATGTCTAATAGGCTCTTTTAGCTTATACAGTTCAAAGAAGTAGACTGGCAGTGGCATCTGCCATTCCTAGATATATGTATTCTAATGTTTTGCCAATTTCCTTCATGATTTCAGCTTTATACCAGTTTGTATTCATGAGGAATTCACTCTAAGATCTTTAGCTGTTTTAAAAAATAACTGCTTAGAACCATCAGACTTCAGGGTTGAAAGGATTCTTGGTCTATTTAACTCAACTTAATTTAATTGGGATTCTTCCATGTACCTCCTAAGTATTCCTGAGTTAGGAGATGACATTTGAACAGGAAATAGAGATACATATACATAAGTATCTATATTTATATGTATATGCATTTATACTTACATATAAAGCAATTATGAGACTATGCAACAGGTTCTACCACAGGGGTCTGGACAATGTGGTATGGAGCAGAAGAAGAGAAAAAGACCACTTTGGTTTGAATTGAATTTGTTAGTTGATAATTAACTTTGGCCTTGAAAATAAATGGATTTTGCATGGCAACATGAATACAACAGGGCATTCAAGACCAGCTCTCTCCAAACATTTATCAAACACCTCCTATATGCAAATAATCGGATAGATACTGAAAACACTAAGCTGAATATGACCTGTTTGCCTTGTTGGAGCTTTCACCCTAATTGCTGAGAAGGCACAAGCTTGGTAGTGTAAAGTCATGAACCAGCTGTGGTCAGGATAAATGAGTATTTGGTATGACTATATTTGGTATGCACGTAGACTATCTGACTATATGCAGATTTGAGGGGTTTGGCAATTGGCAAGCAATTGAAGAGGAAGCAGAAAAGATGAACTAGGGATAGAATATGGGGGGTGGCATATCACTTAATTGAGATGAATGTGTTTTTTAAAAATTAAATGATATTTTTAGATTTACTTTTTGCATTTTGGAAAGATACATTCAGTGGCAGTAATGGAGGGGAATGTGGATGGGGAGAATACAAGTGGGGAGGTCACCTAGGAGGGCAGTGTCTGTTCAAATGAGAGAACAGTAGTGACTGTTCGGATACATGCAAAAGCATCTTGACATTCCTTCTGTCATTGTGCAGGGGTGGAAATGAAGCCCTCTAGCAGTTAGATGACAAAATGATATGGCTGTTTGGAAGAGGAAATAGAAGAAGGAGCTAAAGGTCTTGATTTCCAGTTGGCCATTCTTTTTATGGTATCATACATCTTGTCTCACCCATTGAACCAGAAAAGATCACCCTTATTAGGAATTAACCTACCAAAATACAGCAAAAATGAAAACACTGGAATTCATCATATCATAATTTTCTTTCTCCATATGGAAAACATACCAATTTCTAATAAATTGAAACATGTTTCAGGCTCTTTAAATTCATTCATTTATTCATTCATTCAATAATTATTTGTTGAATGAATCCCTATCAGTTGCTACTACCTGGTCTCAATAAGGGAGATTATTAATGGTAATCTTGACATAGGAATTTCATATAAGGGTAAGTGAAGGAAGTCATAATAATTTTTGGGGGGGGAGCCAGCAGAGGCTGTCTAATTTTGGGGGGAATCTCAAAGTAAAACTCTTGAATTATGAACACAAGCTGCACTGAGGGCCCATGTGCCCAGATGAAATGATAACCCTCTATCTCCCAGGGTCTTCTTTTA
Organism: Mustela nigripes; assembly: GCF_022355385.1. Lineage (NCBI taxonomy): Eukaryota > Metazoa > Chordata > Mammalia > Carnivora > Mustelidae > Mustela > Mustela nigripes. The sequence continues at coordinate 96,041,430 of NC_081575.1, forward strand.
TCACCACCTTTTCTCCCAAGCCCAAGATGAGTGCCACAGTCACTGGAACAAATGCTTATTATTTCTATCCAAATGCTCCTCTGCTCTCAAAATTTTTACCAAGAGGAAGGTAGCAGATAGTTTTCCCTCCCACTGCAAGAGGTATAGAGAGGATAACTGTGAGATATGCAGGAATTCAGGAACATACCTTCAGGGATAGATTCAGGAGTTATGTATCAAATACAAATATTACAGATTTATCCTGCCTCTGCCCCTCCACTTTGCTTTCATTATTAGTGTTGACAAGTAGCTTTTGATATTAAATTATTTAAAAATCAATAAAATTCTATCATCTGATTGAACCATTGGTGTGATAACTCACAGCTTTATTAGAGATTCCCTAAAGTAATGAATAGAAACACTCATGTTTGTTTTGTGATCCACCTCCAGGAAAACCATAATATGCTGTAATACTGTTTCAGTAATTTATTGTCTGAATGGATTATAAGACTCATAAAAATCTCCACAGAGCTACAGTTGTACACCCTAACATTTTGTTAAAGATTCTTTAAATCCTTTTAATGTGGCATTATTAAATATAAATGCAATAAATCTAATAATTAAATCCTATTATTATAATGATTTATTTCTTGATCATTTTTAGTGTTGTACTGCTAATTGTGTTATTGGGTTCAACTGCCTAATTAAATTGAACCCAAGCTTACTTCATCTCACGGTCATTAAGTATCTAGTTTAAGTTACGGGTGATAATGGTAGTTTTTTCTAAACACTTTGACCAGTCTCATAAAATAAACTCTGCATTTATCACATGGGAAAATGTTACTTTGGAAGCTTTTACTCCTCTGGTCAAATGCTTTCTCTATATCAAAATGGCCCCTATCTCTGAACATCACAGAAGAAAGCAAGGCCAGAGAAGCAAGTGGGTAAGTTGAAAAGTACAAATCATGTACAATAGGAAGACCATTATTGCCAGGGGGATACTATCTTCCTGGCATCACTTAGAAATAAGTGTATGCCTTTTATTTTCTCTTCTCCTCTCCTTTCTTCTCTTTTCTTTTTCTTTTTTCTTTTCTTAACTTTTCTATTTTCTCTTCCTTTCCCCTTCCTTCCTTCCTTCCTTCCTTCCTTCCTTCCTTCCTTGTCACAGTCACTGTTTGTGAGGAAATGCTATGTGTATCTAGTGGGGAGCGCAAGGTATGTTAAATACCCTGCAATGTAGTATGCACAAAATGTCTCATTCAGAATACTAATAATGACACATGCAGACATGCTGAGCTTATTCAGAGAGGAAACAGAAGAGATATGACTTAGAATTAAGGTCTTCTCTGTCTTCAAGAGATATTCTTTTTCAATATCCTCGAGTAATACATGAAAGGTATTAACCAAAATAAAGAATAGTAAACCATCATGGAGAATTGAATACAAAAGGAAACAGAGAGAAGAAAGTAGTACAGCTGGCAGCTAAAGAGTGGAAAGTGGATGATGGGTTCTTTACAGGAATGGGCTGTTTGTGTAAGAACAGAGAGAGGAAGCTGGTTGCCTTAGTCAATTACCCTCACTACTCAATGGTATGTTCTACCCCATTACTGTATGTCTAGTGTCTTCAAATAGAAGTCTGATGCCTTTACTACTGGAATTGGGGAAAAGCCTCTGTTTTAGACTGAGTTTCTGTAAAGCCCACCTGGAGATAAGGGTTTGTGTGCAATTGAATTGTTAAGTAAATGTTGCCAAGGATGATAGGTCAGTGAGCAAGGGCGTAGTAGAATAGGAATAGGAATTAAGTCATGCAAGGCGCAATGGTAGGCAAAGTCCAAGCCTCTGGCTGATCCTCCAGGAATACTGGGCCTAAATCGTGCTTCAGAGTTTCTTCCAATTTGAAGCAGAGGATCTGAGCTTTCACATTCCTATTTTCATCAGTCACTAGCATAAGACTACCCTGAGGTGACATAAACACGACGACACTGCCAGTTGTCTGGTCTTTTGGGCAAAGCCGCTTTCAAAGCCTGAAGACAGTCATCCAAAGAGATGCAGGTATAGATTTTGGAAAAGCAAAGCCCACAAAAGCCAGGGGGTAGGCACAGAGAAATATTAATGGAATCTCAGTGGACTCGGATGGAGCACCCAGCTTTTGGCTGTAACTTTCAAAGTGCTAACTTTTACAAGGTTACATTGATCCAAACAAAGTTGAGGCCGTTATCTAAATAATTAATTAAATTGTCTTGAATTTTACTACAGCTATAGTTAAAAGAAAAAAAAATCCTAATATAAACATGGGAAGTTCAGAATTACAGTGTTATTAAAGATGCTATTTGTTCCAATGTTTCATGCTCAACTTTACATTTTTATATGACAAAATAGTTTTCCAAAGAGAATATTTAATCGCATATGCAAATGAGTTCTAAGTGGTAACCACAGGGCTCTCAGGCAAGGGATCTTTTAAATCTTTAGTTTCTCTCAGTCAGACATATTAATCCATTTGAATTTCCCAAACCAGGGATGTTGGAAGGGTAGTGAAGTTGAGTGTAGTTCGTAATCATATTTCGCTGCTAACATCTGGCTGCAAGAATCTCCTAAGACTGATTCTGCAGTAGAACAATAGCTAGAGGGGAAGGAGAGATTGTGATTATCAAATATCATCATTATCCGCCGGCATCCCCTCGTATTTCTCTTAGTTGACGCTTTGTGGCTTTTGTGTATGTCTTAATTATTTGATTTTAATTGGCAGTGTTATTGATTGTAAATCATTTTGACAGAAACTACCTTTTATCTTAAAGTTTAAATGTACCTAGAGGCTACTAAGAGATGCCTATGTTCAATGAAAGCATTAAAGTAATAGTGTGAGTAGTTGAAATGTGCCCCGTTTGGTACACATTCGTTTCCCTCATGGTACAACTCAGTCAAAAGAAATAAATGAGTGTAGCTGAAAACTGATGAAGTATTCAATAGCTTCAGATTCAACAAATGAGTATTGAGCATCCTCTATGTGAAATATAGAGTGAGAGTTGTAGTAGGGAATACAGAATTAAAATAATAACCAATTTCTGCTAGATGGGACTTCATCTGGCAGAAATAGTGGAGAAATGGACACACATACACACTAACTCCAATTCAAGCCAAAAAATGATTATTCCTAAATCAAATATATGAACACATGACTGAGGGAACACCAGAATGGGGGAGATTTTTTACAAAGTTGGAGGTGAAGGAAGGATAGGGCAAATGGACATCAAGCAAGAATTCACAGAGATAGAGCCTTGAAGAAGGGTGTATGTAGGAGGAGAGGAAAAACCACTAAAGAAAGACCACAAAAATGAAATCTGCAGGTTAAGAAAGACCAATGGGCAATTGTGATTGGAAGAATTATAAGCAGAATTTAGGAATATGGTTCTGGTTGTGCAGTAGAGACTGAATTGGATAGTCACCAGGGTTTAGGAATTATAGGTGGGAAGACCATTTTGGAGTTTATATGGTATTTTGGATCTAGAATCAATAGGGCTTAACATTGATGTAATTTAAGGATCTGAGAGAATGAGTCAAACATAACTGAAAAATCTGGAGAATGGTAGTGTCATTAGATAGGATTGGGAATATGGTTGAGGAGCAAGTGATGAGTTGTATTTAGTATATGTTGGATTTGATGTGTTGGTGAGATGTCCAAATACAGATTTCCAACAATCCTGGAAAATGTATATTTAGAACTGAAGAAGGACATCAATGTATGAATTTGATATGTGCCACTGAAGTAGTAATATAAGCCAGATGCCATAATTAAAGGTAGCAAATGTGGAGTCATCCATATGGCATTGAAGCCATTTGGGAGATGAAATGGCAAAAGGATATTGTACACAGTTCAAAGGAAAAAGGATCTAGAACCAAATATTGAGAAGAGTTTACACTTAAAATATGGGCAGATGAAGAGAAGCTCCCAAAGAAGTGTTCAAGAAAATATCAGGAAACCGTAAAGAGTATGTGGTACCAGAGATAGTAAAAAGGGAAATGGTTTTCAAGAAGTAGGTGACAACAATGGCCAAAGGAAGTGATTAATAGAAATTGAATTAGGGGCTGAGTAAAGGCCATTTGGGTTTTATGATTATATTTATTAGATCTGATTAGAGTGGAGTAGTAGATCATACCTGTAAATTCACCCATCCATCCATCCATCCATCCATCCATTCACTCATTCATCCAGTAGTCATTCAGTCATTCTTTGATGCTTACACCCGGACCTCACATTGTATTAAAGTGACATTAGTATCTGCTTCAGCAGCATCTATACTAAAACTGGAATGATAAAGTGAGATTAGAAGTAGATAAACTGACAGAAATAAGCAAAAACTTCTCTTACCTGAGAAGAAGGGAAGGGGGCCCGAAGAATTGGCATAGGGACACCGTTGAGGGTGTTTCTTGTGGGCAAGTCAAAAAATCCTGAGATTTCAGTTCTGTAGACAGGGGGAAATGGAGGAAAAGCAGAGGAAGCAGGACAGGGCCTGGGGCACTTCACAAATGGCTAAGAGGAGTGTGAGTGCTGGGAGACAGGATAATCTGCTCAATAGAAATAGAGGCAGCGGTACAATGTGGTCCCTGGACAAAAGTTCATAGAAAGATCAGATACCAATCAAGAGGACTGTGATTCAGGACAGTGTCTTCGTTCCAGAGAGATCCTAGACCGCTTTTCTGGGTTTGCGTTGCGTTCTAATAAAATACACCAAATTTGGTGGCTTAAATGGTAATGATTTGATCTCAGGATTTTGTGGATCCAAAATTTGGGAGCATTCAACTTATTGATTCTTCTCCTCTATGTCGTTATCAACTGACCTCAGTTGGTTGTATCCTGTAGTGGATGGGCTGGTCTGGAGGGTTCAAGACAGCTTAACACCCATGTGGCATGCCTTTGTGAGGAGAGCTAAAAGGCTGAGCCTAGCAGGGACTGTCCACCAGAACACCATCCCCTGGCTTTTCCAACACCAGAATTTCAGTGTAATCACCTGTCATACACGGCAGCTTAGGGCTCCCAGAGAAAGTATTTCAAGAAACCCAGGAAGAAACTAAAGGCTACTATTCATGACCTAACCTTGGAAGATTCATAATATCACATTTATTGTGTTCTACTATAGTCAGGGAAGTCCCAAAGACCAGGCAACCCTGCAAGAGAAGGAGACTTAAATGCTGCCTCTTGATGAATGAAGTAAGGGAGAATTTTGTGGCCATCTACAGTCTGTCACAGCTGCTGTGAATAACTTCCTCGTCCTATTGTGTTTCCCTCTGTATTAAAAACGTCAGTATCTTCCAGAAGAAGAAAGTCTTAGTGGCTCCAGCTGTGAGGGGCAGCAGAAGGAAGGGCCTGACACAAGCCAGGAGAGAAGGAGAAGTTGCAACTGCAGGAGGGAAAGATAGAAAGCCCAGCAGGATACCACTGATGACACCGAGTTCAAAGCTCATGCTGCCCATTTATTCCTCTACAGCGTCTAACTCCATACTTGGTATCAAGCAAAAACATCAGGAAACAATTCACTTGGAGTATCAGAGCTTAGCTCCTTGGCAAAAAAAAGGACTCTTGTCATGTTCTACCCTCAGCAATGGGTAAAGGATAGTTTAAGAAAAAGACACAGGAAAAGCTTATCTGCTTTGTTTTGGGAAACCGTGTATCAAGATAGTTTCTATTAAGCTTTCCTTGTTATTAATTTGAAAAATGGCTCAGAAAGATGCTATAAGTGAAGGATAGACTGAGGCCTTGCAATTTGAAGTGTGGGCTACATACAACTCAGCAGCGGAGGCATAACTGAGATTTTGTTAGGAATGGAGATTTTCCAGGCCCCACCCTAGACCTAGAATCAATCAACTGTGCACTTTAACCACATTCTCAGATGTTTCCTGTGCAAACCAATGTGGAGACACTTGGGTCCAAGGGATATTTGATTATTTAGATCACAACAGTGGCCTTAGGCTATGTTCTTTTGGATTTATTTGCCTTATAGCACTTGAAATATTTTCTTTTTATTTACTGCTATAGATGATATCATTTATTATATTAATTAATTCTACCTTGGCAAGGACTTTAATGATATTTTTATTTCATAAGTAGCACCAGTAAAAAAAAAATGGTTTGATAATCTGTCTTACTGATAAATAATTGTGCATTCTACCAGTAATACTTCCCAAGTCATGTTTATAGGTTTAGGTCTCTGAGATATTAATAGGTACTTTGTGAAGGGTTTCATGGTTACATCTTTGGGAAATACTATTTGTTGCTTTCACTATACTAGTTAATAGGGTATCTTTACACTAGGAATTATCAGAAAGACTAGAATTTGCAGAATGTTTGTCTGTCTTGGCTGCTGTAAGAGAATACCATAGACTAGGTGACTTATAAACAACCAAAATTTATGTCTCGTGGTTCTAGTGGCTGAGAAGCCTAAGATTAAGGTGCTGGCTAATTCTGTGTCTGCTGAGGGCTGGCATCCTGGTTCATAGATGTCTGTCTTGTTACTGTGACCTCAGAAGAGCAAGGGATTTTTGAAGTCCCCATTTATAAGGGTACCAAACCCACGCATGAGAGATCTATCTGTATGACCTAATCACCTCCAGGAGGCCTAATACCATCTAATACCTAATACCTAATACCACTGGGGATTAAGATTTCAGCATATGGTTTTGAAGGGGCGGGGGAGGGGTGGGAGGTTGGGGGAACCAGGTAGTGGATATTAGAGAGGACACAGATTGCATGGAGCACTGGGTGTGGTGCAAAAACAATGAATACTGTTACGCTGAAAAGAAATTAAAAAAAAAAAAAAAGATTTCAGCATTTGAATCTTGGGGTGGGGGGGCAAATCCAAACATTCTATAAAACAGCTTTTGGGGATGAAGATTTTCCTCTACTCTTCAAGGTTTTTCTGGCTAGTCTAAGAATTAAATTGACATGAGACAGATGAACAGGAGAAAAATAAATTAAATTCATATGTATGGGAGCTCATAGAAATAGGAGGCTCGGAGAAGTGACCAAACCAGGTAGCTTTTATACCTTTTAGACAAAGAAACAATAATTTTGTGAGGAATTGACAAGGCATAGAAATTTGGTCTTGGGATAGTAAAGCAAATTGCTAAAAAGATTTGTTCAGACACCCTTCTAGCCCCTATATTCCCTGTCTCTGGTGGTAAGGATGTCTCCTTACCTCCTGGCACAGTAAGGACACCTTTCACTTGGAGACTTACTTCCTGCTTTCAGGGGTCAAAGGATGGTCAGAATGTCTTTTCTACATTTAAGTAACTGAAATTCAAAATAACCAGTGATGCCACAGTGACTTATTTTGGGGTGGCCTTCCCTGAACCCCATCATACCACATTCCTAAACTATTTGAATAACTGAGCAATTAAAAGAAAAAAGAAGGATATCTCAGGAAATTTCTCCATGGAACACACCTTTAAAAAATGCTTTACAGGGGCGCCTTGGTGGCTCAGTGGGTTAATCCTCTGCCTTCAGCTCGGGTCATGATCTCAGGGTCCTGGAATCGAGCCCCACATCTGGCTCTCTGCTCAGCAGGGGGCCTGTTTACTCCTCTCTGCCTCCTCTCTGCCTGTGTCTCAGCTTACTTGTGATCTCTGTCTGTCAAATAAATAAATAACATCTTTAAATAAAATGCTTTACAGATTGAGAAAATGACATAAACCATTGTTTGCTTCGTTTTCTAGACAGCAGACAACATAACTTTGTCTGGAGCCTACTTCTACAGCTTTATTTAGCTAAGCTTTTGCCATACTGACTTAATATCCCTTTTTATTTTTTGATTTTGGGACCATCATGTGTTATATTTGGGTTTTATACATTTGTTTTTCAGTGTAAGAACCTCAAATCCATTGTGAAGTTTAATTTTATTTGAGCTTTAAGCTTTTTATTTCAAAAATTTTGAATATTAAATTTTATATTTAACATATTTATTATATTTCATTATATTTATTTTATATTTATATTAAATGTGTTAATATATAATATATATCATATGTATTACATATTAAAATTTATTCAAATTTTATTTGAGTTTTATGTGGATGGTTTACTCCACGTAAGAACATTGTGAGATACGTATTCTTTTTTTTTTTTTTTTAAGATTTTTATTATTTATTTGACAGACAGAGATCACAAGTAGGCAGAGAGGCAGACAGAGAGAGAGAGAGGAGGAAGCAGGCTCCCTGCTGAGCAGAGAGCCCGATGCGGGACTCGATCCCAGGACCCTGAGATCATGACCCGAGCTGAAGGCAGTGGCCTAACCCACTGAGCCACCCAGGCGCCCGAGATACGTATTCTTATCCCTATTTTTCACATGGGCAAACTGAAGAACAATAAAATCAGGTGACTTTTCTTTCTTTCTCTTTCTTTCTTTCTTTCTTTTTTAAGAGAGAGAGTGCGATCAGGGAGGGGCAGAGGGCATAGAGAGAACTTAAGCAGTCTCCATGCTCAGAGCAGAGCCCAACACAGGGCTAGAACTCACGACTCTGAGATCATGAAATGAAGAGTTCGATGCTTAACTGACTGAGCCACACAGGTGCCCCAGTTAGGTGACTATTCTAAGTTCACAGTACAAGTGTCACATACATCAAGCTCACATACTGACTGACCTCCCTTCTCAGATCTAGACTTAAGATTTGAATGTGGGCTGACTAGCTCAGTCCCACACTTAGCACTCTGTACAGTATCACTAAAAAGAGACTCTAGAACAGGACTAGTTTTTTTTTCTTTTTCTTAACTTCTTAAAGTTCTCCTTGTGCTTTCAAGTTCAGAGTACAGCTCCTGGCTGGTATGTGCATCTAGCAAATTTTAAAGCAATCGCTTTTAAGGCTTTTGAATCACAGTTCTCAGTTTACAAACTAATACACCATGTTAAATATTTCATATAGTATCCATAAATTATATATATATATATATATATATATATTTATTTATTTATTTATTTTTAGGTATTGCATTTCAATCTTTTGACAAAATTTCTCAAGCAATATTAAACATTTGAAGAAACATTCCATGGAAAAGAGCTATCTTATAAAACCCATATCAACATCCTGGATATAAAAGTCCATTAGTTCTTCATCACTGAGGAACTCGAAAATGCCCCCAAATAGGTAGAATCCAAGGTGATATCTTCTGCCTGAGGGGATTTCTAGAACCTGCTTGTGCCATGAAACCCTTAAGCAATCTGGTGAATCCTGTGGACCCCTTCTTAGAATATTGTTTTAAAATACATAATATGAAGGGGCACCTGGGTGGCTCAGTGGGTTAAAGCCTCTGCCTTCGGCTCAGGTCATGATCTCAGGGTCCTGGGATTGAGCCCTCTATCGGGCTCTCTGCTCAGCAGAAGCCTGCTTCCCCCTCTCTTGCCTGCCTCTCTGCCTACTTGTGATCTCTCTCTGTCAAATAAATAAATAAAATCTTTAAAAAATAAAATAAATACATAATATGAAGTACATAAAGTTACAAAGAAAGCCAATTGTATCAAAATACAGTTATCAAAATATTAAATAAATTTGCTTATTTGCATATAGGCACAATTCTTTTTAATGCATTAATTAACAAAATACAGAAGAGGGTTTAATAGTCACTGTCCTTTCCAAATAGTGATGAGTGTAAGCAATATATGGAGACACTTGCAACAGGTGTCATGGTCATGGTATATAAAAAACCTGTGATAAAAATGCAGAAGTGATAAAAATCTCAAGTAATGTTAATAATGTTTAATAATAATGTTTAATTTCCTAAAATCATACAGAAAGAAAATGATAAATCTGTTAGATATTAAAATTAGATATTTAAAAAATTAAACACGTATTTTTTTCCTATCCAAGTTTCAGGACTCCCTGAATTCATGAACCTGTTTCCCTTGCTTCTATGGACCTCAGGTTGAGAACCTCTCAAAGTTTAGTGCTAGGATGAGTGCCTTCCCTTTTATCTGATAACAAGTTTATAACATACTATGATTCCATTTCTATCTCCAGTTTTGGGAGGCCCAAGGATAAGTGTTTGCTAATTTGTAGTAGTTATTCTTAGTGTACACAGTTTCACTATTTTTGCGTCTTTCCCCTGGCTGCCTTTATTTTTTTTTTAAGATTTTATTTATTTATTTGAAAGAGAGAGAAAATGTGCACATAGGGGAGGAGGAGAAAGAGAGGGAAAGAGAGGCTCAAGTGGACTCTATGGTCAGCAGAGAGCTGACTCAGGGCTCCATCTAATGCCCCAGAGATCATGACCTGGTCAAGAGTCAGATGCTTAAGCCGACTGAGCCTCCCACGTGTCCGTTAGCCTTCCTTAGATACTAAACTCAGAAAAGAGAATGCCAGTGCTGAGAATATCCTTAGAGAAAAGCCAGTTTAATCCACTCTGTTTTCATATAAGGAACAAATGTTCAGATAGGTGCCTTGATGAACTCAAGGTTACACGAGAACCCAGCATAGAGTTTCTCAAAATGTAACCCATTTTATATTTGCATCAGAATCGCCTGGCAATCTGCTTTTTTTTTTTTTTTTTTTTTTTTTTTTTTTTGTCAAACTGCATTTTTTAGAGCCTTGTCCAGGTAGTTCTGATACATACTGAAGTCTGAGAAACAAAGGTCTGAACCCAGAATGCCTAGTTTCAGAAGTTGGTTTTCTCCTACTAAAGCATACTGCTTGCTAGATATCTAGAAATGAGGAGGCACGAAAATGAATCAAAACCACAGAGGCCTGTAGTCAGTAACCTTAAGAATCCACATTTAGTGATCAGTTTTTCAGAAGAGGAAGGGTACTCATTCACATACAATTAGAAGGAAGCAAGACAGAACATAATGGAATGTCATGTGTCCTGAAGACACAGAGGGCAGGGTTATAGAACCACTTCAGCAATTATACGAGACTTGAAAAAGAAACTAAGCGAATGGGAGCTTGAATTAAATCAAGACGGATATTGATAAGACAAGTATGATGAACAATTAAGGAAAAGAGGGAGATGCAGCTGATGGTGAAGTCATAGCCGCCAGGAAGAATCATTAAGAGTTTACAGGAATGGAATGAGGCCCTGGATTCTCCCCATTGCCTCTCCTTCATGTCTTTTCACAATAACCAGACAGACTGTTTTAAAATTCAAATGAGATCTTATCCTTCCTCTACTTAAAACTTGTCAAAACCTTTCTGTTGCTTTTGGAATAACATCTCTTCTATGACTTATTCCTTATCCCTTTTTGGCCACTAGCTTAGTTTAGTTCTCTTCTCCATGTTTCCCCTTCTGCATGCTGTTCGCTTTATCTGTAGGTCTATCCCTATCCCTGCCTCTTCTTCAAGAGCCTGACTCTCACTCATCTTTCAGATCTTATCTCAAAGGTTGCCTCCTCAGAAGGGTGTGCTTACCTATGTAGTTTGGTCCTGTAATTCTCCTTTATGTAACTCTATTTTTGCCTTAGCATTGAAAATCTTATAATCCTTATTTACTTACTTAGGTACTTAACTTACTTATTTGTTTCTTGTTCATTTGCCCAAGAAGACAGTAAGGTTCAGAAATATAGAAACTAAATCATTATTCATTCAGACCTCATGTGATGCTTCTTTTATTGTATGTAATAAATATTTATTCGGGGGACACCTGGGTGGCTCAGTTGGTTAAGCAGCTGCCTTCGGCTCAGGTCATGATCCCGGCATCCTGGGATCGAGTCCCACATCGGGCTCCTTGCTCAGCGGGGAGCCTGCTTCTCCCTCTGCCTCTGCCTGCCATTCTGTCTGCCTGTGCTTGCTCTCCCTCTCTCTCTCTCTCTGATAAATAAATAAAATCTTTAAAAAACATATTTGTTTGGTTTCAAAATGGGATAAGAGAGTTCAAGAATAGTAATCTGTGGTTACAGGGAGTAATCCACTGTGATCCACGAGGCCGACTAATTCAAGGTAGATGAGGAGGCATGAGGTAGGTATGCGTATGGTTATAAAGTGATGTTTAAAACCATTGGAACATATCAAAGAACTTTGTGTTAAAGGCATTAATATGTTGGTAATGTTGGCATGTTAACCTATAAGTTTCAAGGGGCTTATGTCACACCCAATTATTAGGGGTGACAGGTCCATAGTCATCTTCACTTGGAGTCTTCTGCTGATAAAATGTGTATCAGATACTCATTGTGTCTGTTCTTAACTGTTGGCCTCTACTTAAATTACACCCAAAATTATTGGAATCTGTTAAACCCTTGGATATCATGTCCATTTCTCTTCCTTTTTCATATCAATTTAAGGATGCCTCAAGTGTTCAGGAGCGTCCCTTCAGTTTCACTTGCTTTGGCTCTTAACCATCGGTCATTCTACTACACTGGTGCTATTGAGATGGGGGTACTCCTTGAGGGTCCTTAACCTCCCAGGCCATATCATAGCAAATCAGGCACAGGTCTTCTCAGCTCTGGGATTCTTCCCAACATATCTAGGTTTTCTGGTACTTGATCTTAGAGTTACAGTGGGATAATACAGTCTTTCCTCAAACTCACAGTAATGGCTATTTGTCATACTCACCATAGGCCATTTCAGAGCTATCCTTTTTCCAGCTGTTAAACTTTATCTCCTTTGGGAAACTGTTTCTATATCACCATGCAGTTTTCCGAACTCTTTTTCTTGGGAGGGGCTCAGGGCAGGAGAGAGAGAAACTTAAGCAAACTCCATGCCTAGTGAAGAGCCTGACGTGGGGCTCCATCTCACATGGCCTGAGATCATGACCTGAGCTGAAATCAGGAGTCAAACGCTTAACTAATTGAGCCACAAACTCATCCCAGTCAACTCTCCTATTTATAGTATAGGTAGCATATTATTGATACTCAATATGCTGAAGATTTTACAATGTACACCTCTGATCTGTTCCATAGATTTCAGATGATTTCTTAGAAACACAGTATTTAAGCCTTACTATCTTTTTCTTTGCATCTTTATGGTAACAAACTTATGCTTGAGGAAGTGCTCATATGTAGTTTCCAAGAACAGGGGGAAGCACCAGCTATTATGCAAAAATACTTACCTGCCGCATGATCTTAAATATGAAGGAAGTCTTAGTCTGTTCAGGCTGCTATAACAAAATACCAGAGGCTTGGTGGCATATAAATAACATTTATTTCTCACAATTTGGGAGACGGGATGTCCAAGATCCAGTTGTTAGCATGGTCAGATTCTGGTGAAGTTTTTCTTTTGGGTCACAGACTACCACCTTCGTGCTGTATTCTCACAGGTTGGAAGAAGCTAGGGAGCTATCTAGGGTCTCTTTTATAAGGACACTAATCCCATTCATGAGGGCTCTACCCTCATGATGTAAGCACCTCCCAAAGACCCCACCTCCTAATTCCATCACATTGGACATTGAGATTCCAGTAGACGAATTTTAGGAGCACCTGTCAAACCATATCAAGAGAAAAAGGGAGGCAAATCTTTAACCTGTTATGATTGCAGGCAAATGAAAATGAAGATTAAATTCTAAGTAAGAACAGTTTGTGATGAAATTACTCAGTCTGAGAGCATAAAGGCAACTATTAAAAAATATTTTAGGGTTTTATTTATTTATTTTTAAAGATTTTTTTTAAATGTATTAGAGAGAGAGAGAGCACAAGCTGAGTGGGGGAGAGAAGCAGAGAGGGAGAAGCAGACTCCCCGCTGAACAGGGAGCCCTACATGGGACTCCATTCAGGACTCTGGGATCATGACCTGAGCTAAAGGCAGATGCTTAACCCACTGAGCCACCCAAGCAACCTACTTTAGGGTTTTAGAATATACTAAGACAAGAGTTAGGAACTGTAACTAATGGTCAGGCTGAGAGGAGAAAATGATCAAGATAAAAAGGAATAAAATTATGAAAAAAGATTATAGGGGAGGGTAGTTCTATCCAGGGCTGTGACTGAAGCTTAACAGCAAGGAAGCAAGGAAGGATATTTTAGTAAATATAGGATATGTTATGAAGAATCTTTAAAACACCAAATAAGCAATCAGGAAAACAAGCAAAAAACAAAACAAAACAAACAAACAACAACAACAAAAAACCAAAACCATTGGGGATGGACTTCATTATTGATGATATTTTGGTTCTAACTGACAGTTTTTCAATGTGGTACCATGTACTGTTAGGAGAGTTTCAACTGAGATATGCATGTGCTACTGACTGGCTATGCCATTTATTAGTGCCTTTAGGTTTTGTAAAAGTGTTGGTGTTGTGTTTCTGCATCACTTTGTTTGGTTTTCATTTTGATTATTATTGGCATGTATTGCCTGTTATATACCAGTTAAACACGTATTTATCCTTGAAACTGGCAGGATTGTTATTCTTCTTCACCAATTCATGATGGATCATGAACAAAAATAGAAGAAGATTTAGCACTTTACCTTCACTGTTTTTGCTCTATTGAGTCCAGTAGGTTTCTAAAGATTAATTTGTGGTCAAATTGGTTTTAGGCACTAAAAAATACATAAACATTAGATCATACATAGTTTTAAGTGTCTCTAAGGCGTTGTTAAGATTGGGTTATGAGAAGGTTGTTGGTAGTAACTGAAGTGTTAATTATACAGGATGATGCTTGTTTTGTGAGCTAAAGGAGATACAAATATTTAGTATTCTGTATTATTTTTTCCACCCATGTACTAATGAATCAATTCCTGTTGGTCTGTTTCCTCATGGATTGCACACCCAATTCTATTAGGGATAAAATAAGAAATGGATAGGTTGATAAACAAATATTAAGGAATAGGCTTTTAATAAATTTGCTTCTAAATCCTTTTCCCCAAAACAATCATATCACACTGAGTCTATTCCATTAAGTGAGAAAGTCAGGATAATTCCCACTGCTACATGATGGTAAATACCCAGAGGGTTAACTTTTTAACCCTCTGTTTTGCAAACCCTTAAATTGGCTATATTTGAAAAACCATTTTTTCTACCCTCTTTTGATTTAGACAGAAGTACATTTTAGCTCCTATCCCAGTCAGTACAGGCTAAGATAAATAAGACTGTGGACCCTTAGTGGGACCATAGTTGGGAGGACGCCAACACAAGAAAGTCCATTTTTAATATAATAAGCATGGGGTCTTCACCATGATGCCCCCTTTTTAATTTTCAAAATAAAATTTTAAAGGTTTTTTAAAATTATGCAGAGAAATGTTTATCATGGGAAGTTCAATAAAACCAATAAACAAAAATTATAGAGTAGGGTACGGATGAAGCTGGCTATAGACTACAGAGTCAGATTGGATTTGAACCTGAGTTTAAACACCTTAATGAATTAATTTGAGACTTTTTGAATCTTTTTTTTTAAAATATATTTGTATTTAATTTATTTGAGATAGAGCAAGTGTGAGCATGAGCAGGAAGAAAGGACAGGTGGGAGAAGGAGGAGGAAAAGCAGATTGCTTACTGAGCAAGCAGCCCATCAATGTGGGCTTGATCCCAGGACCCTAAGATCAAGACCAGAGATGAAGGCAGATGCTAACCTGAATGAGGCACCCATATGCCTCCAGATTTTTTATTCTTAATTTCCTGATCTCTAAATAGAGGAAAACAATATCTTCCTCACTAATTGCTTCTAATATCCAACAGAATAAGCTTGACATTGTTCATAATTTTTTTAGACTATCTCAGTTTAATTAAGAAATACTGCAAAATGGCACTTGAGTTGATAAAGGAGGAGAACAGGGTGTTAAGAAGGAGATAAAAATAGGAAGAGAAAGACTAGAAATATAGGATAATTCAAGTTTGGAAAAAATGTGTTACATATAAACAAAAAAAAATCTGTGCAAAAATATATTAACATGTTCACACTGGTTGAGTGGTGAGATTGTACCTTTTTGTTTCTTTGTGTTATTTTCCTGTATTTCATTTTTCTCTACAAAATACATTTACTGGTTTTAAAATCAGAAGAAACCATTTTTTAAACCAAGCAATGAAAATGAATATATTTTCCATTTTAACTTTAATTTCACATTGCTGTTTAAACCTCCATCTCAGATCTCACAGTCTGACTTCAATAAAAGATTGCTAATGCATTCCCAGTAATATTAAAATATGAAAGGCCAAGAGGTAGGTCATTCCACCAAATAAATAAGCACTGGCCTTTTAAAAGAATTGTTAAATATTCAGTGTTCTTAAAAAAAATATCTGGTGATTATTATATTTTTAAACCAAAAGAATTTCAATTTCCCTTTTGCTCAGTAATATTTTGGGAAAGTTGCTGTTTTCATGAAATAAAACATTTTGCACATTGTTTTAATTAGGTGTTGATAGATAGGAATTACTGAATTAGGCATCTTTTATAGTTAAATTATGTAAAAGTGGAAAAGTCCTGGTAAAAACTTTGATTCAAATGAAGTGATTCTTCCTGTTTTTGAAATTAACAGGTGCCTGTTAAGATTTTCTAATTAATTTACAAGATAATATGAAATTTTTCACATGAGCTCTGTGAGGAAAAATGTCAAGCCTAACTACTTCCTTTTGGCTGTTTTTCAGCTTAATTTACTTAAAAATGTATTATTCTAGAAACACTAACCAAAGGTGACAGTTTAATTCACAGAGAATTCTTTTTGATTCACTATTTTTGCTTTGAAAATGTCTGAATGATGAACCACTGGAAATTAGAGCTTATAATGAAGGAAATTAGATAAACAGGAATTTTTATCTAAAGTGACAACAGAGTAAAAAAGCTAGCAACCAGAAGAACAAGAAGTCCACCTTTTTTAAAAACTTCTCATAAGATCCATGTGAACTTCAAATTAACAGAAGAACTATAGTCTTTGTCGTATCTGCAATATGTAACTGGCACAGAAGAGTTCATTTTATTAAAGGTAACTTTAGAAATCTTTTAAGGTTGATACTACTGCATTTTTTTTCCATAAAGTTATAATAAAAAACCATAGGGCTTTTAAAATTTTATTTTCATGTTGAAATTGGAGGAGCTGTGTTGAGTACATTGACTATATTCTTTTCCAGGTAAGTCATTGAGTCTGATATCTAGAGATAGTTATTTTGCCTGTATTCAGTTTCATTTTTTAAAAGATTTTATTTATTTATTTGACAGAGAGATCACCAGTAGGCAGAGAGGCAGGCACAAAGGGGGTGGGGGAGAGGGAAGCAGGCTCCCTGCTGAACAGAGAGCCTGAAGGGGGGTTCAATCCCAGCACCCTGAGATCATGACCTGAGCCAAAGGCAGAGGCTTAACCCACTGAGCCACCCAGGTGCCCGAGCAGTAACATAATATTTCCTCTCTTTAAGTTATTTTTCACAAAATTTATAAAGCCTCACTTAGAAATAATTCATAAATAATTTGTCAATATTTATAATACCGTTTAATTTTCCAGACACCTTTCAACTTTGTAGAAACAAATGTTTATACATGGACATGTATCAGTTAGCTAACACTGTGTAACAAGCTACTTTGAAACTCAGTATGTTAAAATATCAGTAATACAATGTTCTTTCAAATCTTTGGGTCATTCAGGGAGTTCTTCATCTCTCTGTTGGGATTATTCACATGTCTCTAGTTAGCTGTCAGTTGACTGGGTATCTTTGCTGATCTTGGCTGAGATCTCCCACATTGTCTGGCTGTCAGCCGATCTCTGACCTCATTTGGGATTACCTGGCAACTTGGTTCTGCATCACATGTCTCATCTCCCAGCTCTCTAGCTTAGACATGTTCTTATGGTGATGGTAGAGGCATAAACAAGGGAACAAAAATGTTCAAACCTTTTCCGGGCCTACATTTGGAAGTGGAAGGTCATAATTTCCACTGTATCCAATTGGTCAAAGTAAGGCAATGACCAACCCTGATTCCAGAAGCAGGGGAGTAGACACCACTTCTTCAGAAGAAGAGCAACAGAATCCTATTGCAAAGGGCATGGATTCAGGAAAGGATGGCATAGTTGGCTCTGTTTTGCAGTTCACCTACCATAGATAGTGACCTCAACTTCCATCAAAACAGGTTCAGAAGGGAAGGTAGGTACTTGCTTAGGATTTTAAGGATCTTGTATTTATAATCTAGAGCAGTTGCTCTTGAACAATACAACTCCCCTGCCAAGAAATATTTCCGCATCAGAGTAGTTGTCTCAAATTTTTACAACTCTAAAATTAGCCTCTGAACAATGCCAGTATTGGTCTTCCCTAAAAGATATTAACTGCCTTAAAACATCAGTGTAAATATTAGTGTGAGAGATACAGTCAAAACTTCAAAATTAGATACCATGCTCTAAAGAATGAACACAAAAGGCCACTGGACATTTACCCAAGCTCCTTTGGGTGGCAAACCTAGTCCTCTCTGCTGTGGGCTCTCACATATCTTCTATCTCATCATCTCCCATCCCTCTGTGTGCCCTGTGCCCTAAGAACTGATTTATCCCAATTTCTTAAATAATTGATGCAATTTAATTTATTTGATCCTTAGCATCCAAAGTGTCCCTCTGCTTGGCATGCTCTTCCTCTTTCCACATCTACCTGTTGATTTCTTATTTAACTTTGTAAATTCAGTTCAAGGGCTTCTGTTGCTATCAGTCTCTCAGGTGACAATGACGTCTCTCTTATTTGTGCTGACACCATATTTGCAATACGACTATTGGCAGGGTTATAGCATGATGCTATAATTATATGTGATTAGGTGTAAACCTCCTTCCTGACCGTGGCTAAACCTGTGAAAACAATGGCAGTAGCTTTTTTATGTTTTATCTTCCCAATTATTAAGCACCTGGAACAATATAATGGATTTAAATAACACCTATCGAATTTAGTTGAATACTTTAAACACCCTCCTCCTTTGATACAGGAGGAAAATAAGCAAATTACCAAAGACTTTATTCCAGTTCACACAGTTGGAAAAAGAACGGCAATTAAATAAAGGCCTATTTGGCCCCAGGTGCTATATTCTTTAATATGCAACTGCATGAATCTCACACGGAATACTTTCAGTAAGTGACTAGCTTGTTTGAATGGCTTACTTAAGAAAACTGCATGACAAGTAAAACTTTCTCTATGAGCTCAGTTAGTCCTCATCAACCTTAAGGCTTGCCTTAAATATATCTATATTTTGATTTGTAGCCTTCTAGGTTTTTGGGGTGAGATATTGGTTTTTTATTTTAATTAAATTAACATTAAAAAGCCATCTTTTCTACATATGTCAGAGTAAATTCTTCATTCTAAAAACTTGTTCTGGGGCACCTGGGTGGCTCAGTCTACTGAGCATAAAACCATTGGTATCACTCAGATCATGATCTCAGGGTCATGGGATCCAGCTCTCTGCTAGGCTCTGCACTCAGCTTGGGCTCTCTCTCTCTTTCTGTCTCCGTCTTTCCCTCTCCCTCTGCCCACCCCCTATCCCCTGCTCTCTTTCTTGGTCTCTAAAAATAATATAAATAAATTAAAAAAAAAAACTTGTTTAGGGCTCTGGTGCAGTATTTACCAGATTTATTGATGAAACCCATGCCTGGCATATTGGACTCCTGAAGGATTTAACAGAACTCCCTCCAAAAAGAGTGATATAACAATAAAATCTTAGGACATTGAAGAATTTTCCTAATGTACATATGTAGAATTATCACTGTGTTATTATCCTTCAATTACTAATTCAACCTAAAATTAGAAGCAATTTTGTTTGTAGGTTATATAACTGCATCTGACCTTCAGAAACCTGAGGGGAAAGAAAAAGAATAAATTAGTTAAATTATCCTTACTTTATTGAAAGAGATTATGAAAATGAGCAAGTAAAATTTATCTAACAGTGACCCTGAATGGCATGATGGTCAAAGCAGCCCAGCTCAAACAGCGGTTATGCAGAAAATGGTTAGAAAAACTGGAGATAGACTGCTTAAGTTTGGGTTTGTAGCTCCCACTTTTTCACTTTGTGGCTTTATTTTTTTTTTTTTCACTTTGTGGCTTTAGTCAAGTTATTTGCATTCCCTGTGCCTCAGCTTTGTCATCTATAAGATGGGAATGATTTTTTAATTGATTGTTATGGCAATGTAAATAATCCATGTACAGTACATGGAATTATGATTGAGGTAAATCAAGTACTTAATGTTTATTGCTCATGTCTTTCTAATACACAAGAGGTTGAATCATATAAAATTGACAATTTCAACCATACGTGAATGCAGAATTAAAAGTTCACATGATTCAAACTATTAGAAGGAAATAGAAGTATAATGGGGACAGAAACTCATACTTAAATATTCTTCCCTATGTGACTTTTGTCCTTCCTGTGGATCTTCGTTTCCCTTGATTTGGCACTGCCTATAGGCAGACCCTCTTCATAGCCATAAAAGAAGAGAGAATAAATTGTCCCAGGCTGACTTCCTGGTAGGTAGGGGAAGGAAATGATTAGGAAGAAGCTGTATCTTGTCATGAAATTGTCCACACAATTGCATTGTAGTGTAATTCAGAAATTATAAAAATGTTGATTTTATAAATGAGTTTTATACTTCTTAATTAAAGGCATCTTTAGATGCCCTTTGGCAGGTCTCTTCCCACTGGATCCAAACAAGCCTGAATAGTCCTTTCTTCCTCCATATTTTGCCTAGAGCTAACTGCCGATAGTTGATATTTCTCTAGTGGGCATGTCCATTATCACAGCATTTTTTTTTCTTTTTTGAAGGTTTAGGGTGTTAATTAGATGCTTTGAAATGAAGTACTTCCTCTTGGAAACCTTATACTGTGCTTTCTCTGTCACAAAAACTATTGTTGGGATAGAATATAACCAACCTCTGGGGCGCCTGGGTGACTCAGTTGGTTAAGTGACTGTCTTCAGCTCAGGGCATTGTCCCAGAGTCCTGGATCAAACCCCACATCAGGCTCCCTGCTCAGTGGGGATTCTGTTTCTCCCTCTGACCCTTACCACACTCATGCTCTCTCTCTCTCACTCTCTTTCTTAAACATATGGGACATATTTAAAGGTGATATAAGAATGAAATCTTGACATTTGTGACAACATGGATGAATCTAGAGGGTGTTATGCTAAATGAAATAAGTCAGACAGAGAAAGGCAAATACCATATGATCTCCCTTACACATGGAATCTAAAAAACAAAACAAACAAAAACCCAAAGAGATTCTTAAATACAAAGGTCAAACTGATAGTTGCCAGAAGGGAGGTGGGTGGTGGGGAGGGGGTTGGATAAAATAGATGGGCAGGATTAAGAAGTACAAACTTCTAGTTATATAATTAATTAGTCACAGAGATGAAAACTACAGCGTAGGGAATATAGTCAATACTAGTGTAATAATGTTGTATGATGACAGATGGTGATTATACCTATTGTGAGTAGTATAGCAATGTACAGAATTTTGAAATCAGTATGTTATACACTTGAAACTAATATACCATTGTATGTTAATTATACTTCAATAATATATTTAAAAAAATAAAGGTGGTTTTAAATAATTAGCTATAATCATGGTTTGTAATGTTTCCATATATTTTAAAATAACTATGTGTGAATTAAATTTATGTCTAGAAATGTAAGATACAAGATTACTTACCATAATGATACTGATTTTTGTTTCAGAATACCTTGTAATTGAATTAGTACGGACCTATCTAATTACAGACTGAGAAAACTCAGGCTTAGTTTAGGAATTCAGTTTTATTGCACAGCATGTTAAAGATAGACTTGATCAGACAACAAACTATGTGAACTTTCAGTTATGCACACTTTACGTTTGTGTTTCTAACAGACCATTTACAGCTAATGACTTGATTTCCATTAACTATTGTTGTGGCTCCTGTAGAAAGTTCTAATGTACAATCTGGTTGAAACTTCTCTCGTGTACTTAATAGTGTAATATACACATTGGGTCCTAGTGATTATCTTTTATAAAGACCTACTACCAAATAGCATTTTATATCTGGAGACACTGCAAATCTATTATATTATCAGACTTAGTTCTTAAGTACTTCTTATCCCCAAGTAATAACTTGGATTTTTCTTGATTATCTTTGTAGCCCAGATTTTAGTGCTTTTCCTGGTATATTTAAGTCTTTAAGACTATTTGATGCTAAGGAATAATGAATAATATATGTTAATTTTCATCTGTTAAAGCCCACAAAATATTCTAGTACATTGATACCCATATTATAGAAGATAAAATATCTCACTGATACATTTGGCCCTTTGATATGGCATTATCAATGACAGAAATAGGAGGAGTGGGGAGAAACCTTGGGTCTTCATTTATTTTCTGATATGGGCATCCCTGACATTGATCTATTGAGTCAAAGAAAGTTTGTTTCCCTGTCTTGGGTGTTGTAAGTCTTTGGTTTATCCCCCTGGGTCCATTCTTCACCTTTTTCTACCCTGGGAGGCTGACCTTTGTGAACCATATCAGCAGACTTTCCTGCCCTCTGACTTCCAGTTGGATTTGACTAATGAAAGCATTTACAGAAGGTCTCAGGGAAAGAAGAAAGAAAAATCAGGGAGTTTATTAATTGCAGGATGGTTGCATTCATTAGCCCACTATCAAAGCTCCCATCTGGTGACCCTCTTGGCTTTTTCTTTGTTCAGGGAACACTAATCACTCTTCCTCTCCAATCTTGAGTCTAGGAGTGATAATAGCTATCCTCTACTACCAGTTCTAGTGGTCTCTTTATACCCTCCCTTCATCTTTGCAAATTGTCCCTTATTAAAGTATTGTCAAGTTACAAAAATCCTGCTGGCACCCTTAAAAGAAAGTTCTGTTTTTCACCTCCAGGTGATGACATTTAAGAGGAAAGAGGAAGCAAGGAATGTTATTAAACTTGATTAAACATTTTCTATGCCAGGCAACATGTTGGACACCTTATAATCATGACCCCATTCAAACCCATACTAATACTTTGAAGTTTATCCTTTCTGTTTTACTTTGAGGCAAAATTTACAAGGAGAAGTATGGAAAATATGGATTATTTGGCTTAAGTATTTTGGGATAAATTCATGATAGCTAACATTGATTGAGTGTATCTTATAAACAAAGCACTATTCTAAGTGCATTTAAATCTTCACAGCAGCCACTTTGGAAAACAGTGTGGAGATTCCTTAAGAAATTAAAAATAGAGCTACCCTATGACCCCACAATTGTACTACTGGGTATTTACCCCAAAGATACAGACGTAGTGAAAAGAAGGGACATCTGTACCCCAATGTTCATAGCAGCAATGACCTCCGTCGCCAAACTGTGGAAAGAGCCAAGATGCCCTTCAGCGAATGAATGGATAAAGAAGATATAGTCTATATATACAATGGAGTATTATGCCTCCATCTGAAAAGATGGATACCCAAATTTGTATCAACATGGATGCGACTGGAGGAGATTATGCTGAGTGAAATAAGTCAAGCAGAGAGAGTCAATTATCATATGGTTTTGGTTATTTGTAGAGCATAAGGAATAACATGGAGGACATTGGGTGAAGGAGAGGAAAAGTGAGGTGGGGGAAATCAGAGGGGTAGATAAACCGTGAGAGACTGTGGACTTTGAGAAACAAACTGAGGGTTTTAGAAGGGAGCGGGGTGTGGGGGGAGGGAGAGTCTGGTGGTGGGTATTAAGGAGGGCACCTATTGCAAGGAGCACTGGGTGTGGTGCATAAACAATGAATCTTGGACCATTGAAAAAATAAAATTAAAAAAATAAATTAAAAATAAAAAATTAAACAATCAATCAATCAATCTTCACAGCACTACCACAAGTTAAGTAATAGTCTTTCCTCATTTTGTAGATGAAAAGGTAAGGCAAAGAAAGGTCAAGTTACTTGCTCAATATCACACAACTAGAATGTGACAGAACTGGAATTTGAACCAAGACATTCAGGGTAGAGTGTAAACATTTTTATTCACTGCATTATACTCTTTTTCTTTTTAAGATTTTATTTATTTATTTGACAGGCAGAGATCACAAGTAGGCAGACAGGCAGGCAGAGAGAGAGAGAGGAGGAAGCAGACTCTCTGCTGAGCAGAGAGCCTGATGCGGGACTCGATTCCAGGACCCTGGGATCATGACCTGAGCCGAAGGCAGAGGCCTAACCCACTGAGCCACCCAGGCGCCCTTCACTGCATTATACTCTTTTGTGCTTTGTAAAACAAATTTGATCAGTGCAATTTTTTTTTCTCCTTTCCAAATTCCCTCTGCCTTAACCTGATGTCTTTCAATCAATTAAAATGAAAGACTAAACCAACATTATTTTTCTGTTTTTAAGGGACTACTTTCAAGGCAAAATTTATCTCTCATACTATAAGTCAATATAGTGATCATTATTGAAGGAACTAGTATACAGTAGGGGTGTGAGAAAGCCCCTTAGATGCTGGTCATATTTTATTTCTCCTTCTAGGTGGTGAGAATATTAATGTGTTCAGTTTGTAAAACCTAATTGGGCTAACTCTTAAGATATATGTACTTCCCTGTATGTATATTATACCTCAATAAAGTTCTCTTATAAAATACTTTTTATAATCCATACCTAATAAAACAGTCATCTGTGAAAACTGCCGATTTTTACTGTAATGGGTTGCAGTAATTTTATGGGAGCAGGTCAGCAGTAACCACTATTATGTATTGAATTATTTTTGGTGTTTCCTGTGCTTTCTGGTGTTTCTAGTATGTAAAGATTTGTAATCACAGAGAAGTGTCCTGACTTTCTGAGCAACAGAGTTGTCCAGAGACTGACCTTTGTGTAACCAGAAGGTCATGCTAAATAACTCCTGTGCTCTTTACCTCTTATTGGAATATTTTATTGATGTCTGTGTATTTTCAGGTTGAGAAATTGATACAACTCTGAGAGCCAGAAGTCATTTAAATATTTTCACAAATGCATTTCTGTCCCTTTTAATTTATTCTCACTTTGATTTTTTTCACTTTGTTTCCCTCACTTACCAATCAACCTATCTGATTTTTTTTTTCTTTTGAACCTTTTCTGTGCCTCTGTATTTCTTTATATCATACGGGCAATGATCAGGAAGCATCATTATCTCATTTTACGGTCCTTTAATCTTGCTATTTAGGGTTAGACGACAACATGTAAGTGAATGCAGTAAACTGCTGAGTAATATCAAAAGTTTACTTCTTAAGGAAAGTATTAGTCATGAAAGGGACTGAAGATGGAGAGCCACAGGGTCATGTGGCCCAAAAAGGGCTTAATATTTTGTGTGTTTCACAAAATAATTTTCATATACTTGAAAAGAAAACCATTAAAGATAGGGAATTTCAAAGAAATGTTACTGTTTTCATGACATAAATGTTACTTGCAACAAAAAAGCATGGTACATGTAGAAGATGAAAAAGGGCATAAACAAAAGAGGAGTTAATGGAAAATAACCCAAAGAACAAGAAAAAAGAGAAAGAGCTTGAAGCCATGTTTACCAGCATGCAAGTAACTGAATATGGAGAGACATCTTCTTCCTTTGACTTTTCACTCTTACAGGGGTACCAAAATAAGACAAAACAGAACATACTATATGTGAGCTCTGCACTTTCTAGTAGATTCAATAAGGTACCATAATTGTATCTATATCTAGAATTTGGCCAGAGAAAGAGAAGTCAAAGAGTAATAGAATACCTCCCCCAAATCCTATATTAATCGAGTGCCTACTATTTGCCACACCTACACTGTTTCATTTAAACCTCCAAGGAGTGCTCTGAACTGGTATTATTTCAATCCCCATTTTACTAGAGTACATTGTGCCTCAGAAAAGTTAAGTCACTTGCCTGAGTGCAGCTAATGAATAGAAGACTCCAGTTTAAAAGTCAGGGTGTGTGTGGGAATGAGCACTGGGCATTACATAAGACTGATGAACCACAGACCTGTACCACTGAAATAAATAATATATCATATGCTATTTGAATTTAAATTAAAAAAAGGAAAATAAAATAAAATAAAATTCAGCTCTTTCTGCCTCTCAAAGGTGTGCTACTTTTGCTATATCATAACTATAACGTTATGGCATGAGGATTTGAATCTAGGAGAGAAATGAAAACCATCCACGAGAAATGAGATGTTTTGCTTTCCCTGGGTCTTCATACCACTGGAAGAAGAAGACTGAGCGCCTAAAGATCCATGAAGTTATAGGCTAAACATTGTACATTCCACTGACTATCACTTTAATTGGACCTAGGAGGGGAAATTTCACTCATAAGTGCTTGAAAATACTTAAAAAAAAAAAAAAACATTCAGGGTGCCTGGGAGGCTCACTTGGTTGGGTGACTGCCTTCAGCTCAGGTCATGATCCTGGAGTTGTGGGATCAAGTCCCTTGTCAGGCTCCCTGCTTGGCAGGGAGTCTGCTTCTCCCTCTGACCCTCCCCGTTCTTGTGCTCTCTCTTTCTCATTTTCTCTTTCTCAAATAAATAAATAAAATCTTTAAAAAAATAAAACATTCATTAAGAGATGAAGGCAACGTTTCCATAAATTTGTAACATAAAACATGTGCGTAAATGGAGGGTTGTAGGAGGGGAAGGAGGTAGGGAGGTAATAACTGGGTGATGGACATTAAGGAGGGCATGTGATGTGATGAACACTGAATGTTATATAAGACTGATGAATTGCTGAAATCCACCTCTGAAACCGATAATACACTATATATTAATATAAAAAAATAAAAAATAAAATGTATGGGTTCACAGACATTTGAATCTTCTGTCACTGCCTAATTTATACTGCCAGACCTGCAGTAAATTCATTCAATCTCATCTGTTAGAAGGATGCTTTGATGGAACGTTCTGAGAATCACTCTATTAAAGAATGCAAATATAACAAATAGAAATTGGATTTCAGTTGTGATACTTTAATATATTGTTGGTTGTACAAGCTATGAATGTCATGTATGATAGAAGGAACTTTTTCGCCATTCCCTCATTGCTTTCTAAGTATCACAAATAGATGTGCCTGGAGGCCTCTGATTAGCCTACAGTTCTTTACTCCCTCTCCATTTTGTTTGATTCCAGGTTAAAAGAAAGAATTATAAAATACATTGGCCTGTTTGCCTTGTTGACAATTGTCTAGACTTCTTGCCCCAAAGCATAAGCTTTATAGTCCTTGTGTCTTGGATGCTAGATGATCCCTATGGGTTTGAGGTTCATGCTTTAACCTGTGCCTCAGTACTCTTTTCTTTCTCTATCTGTGCTCTTCTTGAATGAACATTTTGCCACCCACATCCTTCCAAGTTGGACAGATTTTGTTATGTATGTATGTATGTAAGAATGTATCTATCTATTCATTCTAGATATAGATTTCTACCAAAAACAAGTATCTCTGTCAGATAACTCTACTTTATTTTCTTTAAAACTTGACACATTTCAGTGTGTAATATTGTTTTTGGTGATAAGTTTAGAAGCCACTCACTTCTCAAATGTATCTGTAAAATTTTGCTCCCGGATGAAACAAAACAAAACAAAAGAGAATAGCATTTTCAAGGCACTGTAGACCAAGGATTTGTAGACCTTAAAATTAAAACGTTAATATGAACCCTCGAAATGCCAAGTGATTCCGTGTTATATATAAGGTTCTTGACAGAATTATAATGCATGCATTTATCTTCTTATTGGTAGAAATCGTTCCTTAAAGTTTCATTAAAAAATGGCATGTTGTTTGAGATTTGTTTGTACATTATGTGTAGTAAAGGTGTTTTTACATATTCATATTGTGTGTTGTCTTCTTTTTCCCCAGGAACTTTTAAGCAGAACAATTAGAGTAGAATTTCTGAGGAGTAACTTGTAGTTACCTTTGTCAAAGCATATATATGGCTCAATTTTCAAAGCTGAAAAATTGTCTGTGTTTTCATCAGGTGAAACACCTAGGCATTGACAGGACTTGGCATGGACATGGCTATGTGGCTGTAGGGAGAGCAGGGATCCTGTTTTTAATCTTGGAAGCTTCAGGGATGCCCTCTTCCTGGAAACCAAGGTTCTTCTTTATTTTTCTTGACCTGGCTGAAATGCAAAGTTTGCAGGTGATCGAGGAATGCATGAGACCAACCCAATGTTGGTTCACTTAGCATCTGAAAACTAATGTCAGTCCCATCCTCTGATATTTTGGGGACAGTATTTCCTGGTCCCATACTATAGGAGTTGCCAAAGTTATATGTGCCTGGGTCCCTGTTACTGCTTCTGTGTAGTACTGTCTTTTGAGAATATTTCTTTTCCTTGCTGGACTCAAAGATCCACAAGGGCTGGGGGCATGTCTGTTTGATTTACTAGTGTATGCTCCAGCACTTAGCTCAGGTTTAGTGGTGCTCAATAAACATCTGTCACTGATAAATTAGGACTTTCCAGAGAACCTGGGTGATGAAAGATTTGTGAATGACTTCATGTGGAGGGATTTTAGGATTTCAACCAGAAAAAGAAAATATTTGGGGGCATGACAGAAGAAATAAAATATTTAAAAGATACTCAGATGGGAGGAGAAAAAAGCCTTGGAAGCAGCATGATAATCTAGGAAGAACCAGCCCTCTGGGGTTAGACAGTTCTGGGACAACATTTGGGCTTTACCATCTTCTAGTTTTGTTGCAAAGAGCCACATGTTCAACCTCTTTGTCTCATCCATGAGATGAGTATATGAATGCTAACCCACAGTTATATTACAAAGATTGTAAGATCCACTCATTTAGTGAAGTGTTTCTCATGAGTATTTGCTACCAAAATACTAGATGACATGAGAGGTTATTACTCTTTCTCAGTACAATTCCCAAGTAAAGAGCTGAGAAAAAATAGACACCAATATGTCACAGGTGTATTTCTTTTTCTTTTTATTTTTTTTTAAGATTTTATTTATTTATTTGACAGACAGAGATCACAAGTAGGCAGAGAGGCAGGCAGAGAGAGAGGAGGAAGCAGGCTCCCTGCTGAGCAGAGAGCCCGATGTGGGACTCGATCCCAGGACCCTGAGATCATGACCTGAGCCGAAGGCAGCGGCTTAACCCACTGAGCCACCCAGGCGCCCCGTCACAGGTGTATTTCAACTCAGTTAAAATCAGATCTAACATCTGAGCCAGGCAATAATGAAAATGGATCATTTTGAGGCAGTATCCAAATTGTATTTTGAGAGAAAGCATGCTCTAGGGGTGCAGGATGGTGGACCCTCTACAATTACGTGATATAGCCAAGTACAGGAAACAGTTAAATTGTAAGCATCTACCCAGAACAAATTGTAGGTGGTCTTTGTTTCTCTGTGTGTTTACTTCTCTCTCCTTCATAGAATCAGCCTTCAAAAAGTTGAGTTAATTAGACCAATTAGATATCTAACTCAGGTTATTAAAAAACATACTTAAATAGACTTGACCTAATGATGATATATTTTCTTTTTGTTTTTTACTTGGAGGTTCTCTTTTCATCCTTCATGAACCCTTGGCAAATGAAGAATTAGATACATTAAATATTCTTAAACATAGCTTTAAATTTTAAAAGGCATACTCATGGAAATGGATCACTGAAAGAGTGCTTTGTTTAATTGGGTATATTTCATATTTCAGTTTGGGAAGCAGCACATAGAGAACCTCTTCAGTGATCTACAGGATGGGAGACGCCTACTAGACCTTCTGGAAGGCCTGACAGGGCAAAAACTGGTATGTGACTTATTTATAAGAAAGTTCACATTAACCTTAGGAGAATTTACTGAGAAACCAGAAACTAATTCAGTATAGTTGTTCTAGATCTAGTAAAATTCACTAATTTAATAATTCCTTATTTAACTAGCAATACAGGACATATTCCTGAATGAAATAATCTTGCAATATTATTTTTATTTTGGGATATTCTATCATCCACAGAACTAGAAGGTAAAATCTTTCAGTCACATAATTTATGCTAATTAATAGATATTATTTGCTTGTAATATTTGGCATCTTTGTTACTGAACGTTTTGTAAGGTTTTTATTCATCATGAGTTTTTAAGTTTAATTTCATTTTTATTGTGACAAGAACACTAAACTGAAGATATGGAGAATGGGGTGTTGCTGGTCAACAGGTGTAAAGTTTCAATTATACACAAGGAATAAGTTCCAGAGATCTGCTGTACAACATTATTTCTGTAGTTAATAATACAGAACTTCCTTGACTTACTATGGGGTTACATCTCTATGAATCCATTACAGATTAAAAATTTCCTATATTGACAATGCATTTATAACACATAATTTACTGAACTTCATAGTTTAGCCTAGCTTAACTTAAACATGCTTAGAATGCTTATATTAGCCTATGGTTAGGCAAAACAATTTCACACGAAGTCTGTATTATAACAAAGTGTTGACTATCTCTTATAATGTATTGAATAGTATACTGAAAGTGAAAAACGGAATGGTTGTAAGTGTATTGGTCATCTACCCTCATGATCTCATGGCTGACTTGCAGCTATGGCTGACTGCCCCTGTCCAGCATCATCAGAGTATAACACTGGATATTGCCTGGGAAAAGATCCAGATTCAAAATGTGAAGTATGGTTTTTGCTGAATGCATATCACTTTTGCACCATTATAAAGTCAAAAAGTCCTAACTCAAACATTCATGTCAAGGACCATCTGTACTTTATTGTGCCCTTAAAATTTTCTTGAGATGTAGATCTCTTTTCAGAAGTCAATATGACAGGCATCATAATGGCAGAATTTCTAAAACTCCACAACTGGATAAATGAGTTAATCTGCATATTGTAATGCACTATGTAAATGTCAGTTTAGAAATTATAGGACGAGATGGGACTCTGGGGGTTGAGAATGAGGGTTGGAGGACAAAAGATAATTGAGGTTTTGAGCTTCAGTGATGAAGGCAAGTTAAGGTAATGTTGACAGAAATGTTTTCCTTTAACCCTATTTGGCATTATATAATTATTCTATGCTCAAGTCTCTTTTATACTTTCCTTAAATGTGTGGAAATTACCTCACTTAACTACCTTACTAAGAAGTCCTTTTGCAGTGTTTTTTCTCTTTCCTGGTCAGGCAGTAATCCCCAACTGGGCTGTGGAATGAAGAGATGATAACCAAATAGCTTTTTTTGAGGAAAAGAAAATGCTATCATTTTTCTTGAGGAGTCGTTGATTCATGCTAAGAAAGTCCTATGGCAAGGACAATTAACCCAAAGCACTTAAGTATATTATATCAATGCCTCTCAGCCTATGCTCATTTAAAATATTCAAACTTTGAAGTGAAATATATAAATGTTTCATTTCTGGTAGATTGTCCCTCTCTTCTGGGCAGTAAACATTGTTTCATTTTGCTTTCAGCCAAAAGAAAAAGGATC
Organism: Mustela nigripes; assembly: GCF_022355385.1. NCBI lineage: Eukaryota > Metazoa > Chordata > Mammalia > Carnivora > Mustelidae > Mustela > Mustela nigripes. The sequence continues at coordinate 96,072,611 of NC_081575.1, forward strand.
CACAAGAGTTCACGCCCTGAACAATGTCAACAAGGCACTGCGAGTCTTGCAGAAAAATAATGTAAGTAGAGGCCTGGACAGAGTCTGGATACCATGAGACAGCATGCTTAATGTTTGAGTGAGGGCTTTGGGTCCCCCAAAGCAGGGAAAGCTTCTCAAGTTCTCTTGAGAATTAAATAAAGTAAACTTAAATCAAAGTAGTGTTTTTGGAGTATGTGTTCTTGTTCATGTGCATCTGTTGGTGGCTAAAATGATTCAGGTAATAAATGTATGCAGTCACAGGGGCCAGGGAAGGGTATGACTCAGACCTGATAAGGCACTTGGTGGTGTTTTCAGATTTTACTTGCAGTTACATTTGGAGGATAGATGAAGTCCAGTGGCGAATCTCAGTTTTTTTAAAGAAGTATTCTGTGCAACAAATGGCTTTTACTAGGCTGACTATTATTTTTTATGTATCAAGTATGCTCAGACATGATGATGATAAAATTTGTTTGAATTAAAGCAACATTTATTAGACACCACATCCAAATATGAAAATTACACAGAACAATCACTATTTCAACTCACAGAACTGCAAATTTGTTTTCTATTGCTAGGTTTGATTTAGCTGAACTAGATGAAAATATATGTATGGCATGAGAAAGTCAACAATTATACCTAAATAAGTATGATGATGAAAGGAGTTTGGTCTCCTTAGAGTGACTTTGAGATTCCTCCCCTCTGCCATGGTATTAGAGAGGCCCTCCTTTCTCACCAGCTTCCTTCAACCTTTCTAATCGACCAATACATTTACCAGACACTTAGTAGCTTCCTAATTATATTGCATCTCCTCTTCAAGGATAAATTCAAATAAATTGCTCACATACTCTTACAATAACCATCATCAGTGATAGATGAGTCATGATGTGTACTTGGCTTTCCTGTATATGTTGTTCAGCTCATCTGGTACCAAGAAGACATCAGGTGGAAAATGATAGTGAAGACTGTGCAGCATTTGGTTGATTTTATCAATTTAGGGTTATTGTCATATGTAATCTATGAAAAATTGCTTTATAGAAACATTACACCTTTTGAATTATTTTCTGAAGTGATTAACTGTTTATTTTCAAATTTTCAAGAAGAATTTCGAATTGCAGACAGGATAAGACAGTCTATAAAATGTTTGCCTCAATATTAGTCTGATAGATCCTTTCACAAGATCAATATCACATAAATTAAGAATATTGTTTAAAGGGGCACCTGGGTGGCTAAGTTGGCTAAGCGGCTGGCTGCCTTTGGCTCAGGTCATGATCCCAGGGTGCTGGGATCGAGCCCTGCATCAGGCTTCCTGCTCAGTGAGAAACGTGTTTCTCTCTCTCCCTCTGCCTGCAGCTCCCCTATTTGTGCTCTCTCTGTGTCAAATAAATAAATAAGACCTTTACAAAAAGAGTATTGTTTAGATATATTAGAATTTACATGAAAAAAAATCTTTTTCAGTTTCCCATATTCCATTATAAAATATGAAAGCAAGGAAGACAGAAGAAAATTCAAAGAATTATTGGATTTAGTCTATTTGATGTAGTTGATCTCTTTCCACCAAAAAAATACCATGATAAGCAATAAGTTGTTGGATCTTTTTTTTTTAAAGAGTAGATTAATGGAGCCATAGGTTTTATTTGATAAGAGATTTTAGGCCCCCACATACTGGTTATTATGAATTTTTGGCTTTCCTGTATATGTTATATTATTAATTTCACAGTTTTCAATATAAGACCAGAAGGAATTCTGGCAATAAAACAGAGAAGCCATAAAAGAAAATCTCTGTGACTTTGGGATAACAAAATTCTTCTTAGAGGTGAAACCAAAGGCATGATTCAAAAAGAGAAAAATTAACTTGAACTTCATCAAAATTATGAGTTGTATGTTCTGGATATGAATCCTTCGTTTTTGCACTCCAAAGGTATTTTCTGCCTTTGAATTATATTTTTACTTCATGATAAAGCAAAACTCTTCGTTCTGGTACAGGTCATTTTCATAAATGATCACATTATAATGTTGTGTCCTTTTAAAGAATTACTTGTCTACCCAAAACCATTATGTCGTTATATTTTATTTTCATCTATATAGGCTTCTTTGTTCTATCATTTGAATTTGAATCTATATTTACCTGGAATTTATTATTGAATTTGGCATGAGGAATGGGTTAAGATCCAGGTTCTTTTCTTTCTTTCTTTTTTTTTTTTCATTTGGAATCTAATTGTCACAACACCATTTATTAAAAAGAATGTTATTTACTCATTGCTCTCTAATACTAGTATGTCATAAAAATTTCTCAGTACAAATATTGTTCTGTTTTTGGACTTTAGTTCAGTTGCATTTTCCTCTTTTTTTATACATGCACAAATACCATGCCCTATGGATTACTGCAATTTTATACATCCTTGTATCTGGTAAACTAGGTTCCCCTTTTTTTCTTGTTCTGTGTTTTCTTGGTTATACTGATCCATTGTATTTCTCTCTTTATTTCCCCATCATCTTTTAAATTTCCATATAAATCCTGTTTGGAATGTGATCAATAGTGAGTTAAATTTATAGGTCAGTTTGTGAAGAATTGATAACTTTATATTATTGAGCATTCCAGATTTCTCCTATGATTTTCCTCTATAGTTTATTTATTTTTAATGATTTTAGGTTTTGCGGGCACCTTGATGTCTCAGTTTGTTAAGTGACTGCCTTCGGCTCATTTCATGATCCTGGAGTCCCAGGATCAAGTCCCGCATCCACCTCCCTGCTCAACAGGGAGTCTGCTTCTTCCTCTGACCCTCTCCCCTCTCGTGCTCTGTCTCTCACTCTCTCCCTCTCAAGTAAATAAAATCTTAATAAAAAGATAACTTTAGGTTTTGCAGAATGAGCAAAAGAATGGGCAGAAAATTTGAACAGGAACTTCCCAAAAGAGGATGTTCAAAAATTAAAGACTAATGTAAAAAAAAAAATATGAAACCTTAGCAGTAAATAGGGAAATTCAAGTTAAAAAATGCAATAAGAAACCAATACAAATTTATAAAAATGGTTGAAATGCGAAGGGCGAATAATGCTGAGGGTGAGGATTTGGAATAACTTGAACTCCTAACTGGTGGAAATGTAATTCAGACAACTATTAAAAGTTTGGCATTATATACTAAATGCAAAACTGCATAATTCTTATAACCCAATAGTTTTGTATTGAGGGATAGAATCGTCATTCTTATGCATGTATGTATCTGTGTTGTGTGTGTGTATGTGTATGTGGAGAGAGAAAGAGAGAGAATGTTCATAGCAGCTTAATTTGTAGTAGCCCAAACTGGAAATGACTGCAGTATATTCACATGATAGCATATTATAAAGTGGTGAAAATAGACAAATGATAGCTATATACAATACATGGGATGTCAATCCCCTGAAAGAGATTTGAGCCAAAGAAGTGAGACACAAAAGTATACCTACTATGATTTCTTTTAATTAGATTTCAAAAACAGGCAAACTTGTTCCATGGGTTTAAAAGTCAGTAGAGTGGTTACATTTTGGAAGGAGTGAAGCAGTAAAATGCATGAGTGAATCTTCTCAGGTGTCAAAAATATTGCATATTTTGACCTGGTGCTTGTTACACAGGAGCATTTGCTCTGAGAAAAATTTTCAAGGTCTACACTCGAGTATGCTTTCTCTTATGTATGTTTTACTTCAATTCCTGTTTTTAAAAAGGTTTAAAAAACAGAGGAACCTATAAAGGTAAAGTAAACCTAACCTTATAACCTCCCAAATGCCAAACAATGGCCTATTTATCAGTCTGACAATACACCCTGTATTTTCTCATGAAATTGTTTAATGAAATGTGATAAGTAAGTATATAAAATTAGAATGTGATTAATGCATTTTATAGGTCTTTTCTCAGATGGTCGTATTTCTTCCTGAAAATACAAAACCTTGAGAACCTCCCATTGTTTGAGCAGCCAAAGACCCTGAAATGAGGGCTTTTTAGAGGAGCCCTTAAAGAGCAGATTTCCACAATGCTCCCATCCAGCCAAGGGCCTTAATAGGGACTGGCGTAAAATTGAAGTCTCTGTATGAAAGGGTAGAATCTCAAGTAAAACATTTTCAAGTGGAAACCAAAACCCAGAGTGAAATAACCTTTACTTGAAGTAGCCCCAGGCTAAAAGACACAGAATATAAATGTTCAAAGGTAAATTTATTATCATTTTATACTTCTCGGTTATTTTGTAACAGAAGAAAGTACAAAAGAAATGGAAAAGATTTCAAGGAAATGTGTTTATTAGTCTGATTATTACCATAAAGAGTAAACATACAATTAAATCAAAGAGAATGTTCAAGATCAGGATTTTTTCCCCTTAAAGATGGGCTTAGGTATTCTATATTAGATTAATAAATGAGCCTCAGGCAGGATATCCATAAAATGGCATATTAAATAAAATAGTAGATAGGACTATTTCAAATTTCCTTTTAAAAATCACAGATTCCTAAATTTAGAATCAACTGTAGAAAGAAGGCCTTGAATGGAGATTTTGAGAAATCATACTCTAAACAATCTTAGTATATTTACATTCAGCACATTATTTATTGAATGTCTTTAATGTGTTCGATTGTATCCTAGGTGGTAGGAACACTGTAGTCAGTGATCAGAACAGACACAACCCTTTATGCCATAGAATTTACAGTCACATACCAGGGGACATTAAACATTTAGGATGTAGTGATAGCCAAATGAACGAATAAATCATAAACAGAATAGGAGGTATGGGAAGAACTCTCAGTTAAGCTGTGATACAGTTAAAGCCTGAAAAGAAGAGAAGGAGTGAGCCATGGTATTTTCTATAGGAAAATGGTCCAGGCAGAGGAACAGAAAGATCTTGATGAGAGAGAGAGAGAAAGAGAGAGAGAGAGAGAGGAGAGAGAAATGTTTGCAAATAGAACTCACAAGACAGGACTGAATGTGGAGAAAACACAGGCGAGCAGGGGATCAGAGAGGTAGCAGGGTGGGTTTCCTGCATATGTTGGCTTTCCTATATATGTATTATAATTATTAATTTCACAGTTTTCAATATAAGACCAGAAGGAATTCTGGCAATAAAACAGAAAAGCCATAAAAGAAGGGAAGACAAGAAGGGAGAAGGGAAAACATGGGAAGACATGGTTAGGCTTTGAACTTTGTGCTGAAGGAGATGGCAATAACTGAAACTCAAGGTGCTACTATATATTGAACTGCTAATAAAACACATTCTTTTAAGATTAGAGAAGAAGTTAAATAATAACACAGAAAAACTTAAAAGTATTTAAAAAGAGTACATTTTTATCCAGGAAAGTTACAATCAGTAATTAAAATATGATACAGGAGCATCGGGGCGCCTGGGTGGCTCAGTGGGTTAAGCCACTGCCTTCGGCTCTGGTCATGATCTCAGGGTCCTGGGATCGAGTCCCGCATCGGGCTCTCTGCTCAGCAGGGAGCCTGCTTCCCTCTCTCTCTCTGCCTGCCTCTCCATCTACTTGTGATTTCTGTCAAATAAATAAATAAAATCTTTAAAAAAAAAAAAAAAGGAGCACCTGAGCGGGCGCAGTCAGTTAAGCATCTGACTCTTGGTTTTGGCTCAGGTTATGATTTCTGGTCCCTGAGATGGAGCCCCAGGGTGGGCTCTGCACTCTGCTTAAGACTCTCTCTCCCTCTTCCTCTGCCTCTCTACCTCACTCTCTCTCCCTCTCTCCAAAATAAATATATCTTTGAAAAAATAAAATGAAACGTTAGACAACTTACTGCATAATAGAAATACTACTAAAACCACAAAGAAAATGTAATGGAAATAATTTTTTTTAATATTATAAGCTACTTTATTTTTCCAAGAATTAGAACGTCTGTGCAATGCACGTGGGTGAAAAATCCCCTACTGATCGAGTACTCTAGTTGGGTTGAAATGCTGCTAACAAAAGTGACAGCTAAAGCAAGCTATTAGCATAAGGTTAAAGCACAGGGCCTGGCAAATGCTGCCAGGGGCACTACACAAAAGGAATGTCTTTGAAGACCTTTTGGGGGGCCCTGTAGCCACCCGCTGAGTTCTCTTGGACCCCTTGGGTGGAAGGGATCCTGTAAAGCTCTTTGCACCCATATACTCCCCTCCCCATTTCTGTCTGGTTTTCTTCACCCTATCCTCCATCCTGACCATTTCATCGAATTCTCTTCTCATCTCCTCATTCCTCACATGCATATCCTATGACCTTATATTCCTGGTGGCACGGAGCCAGCCCCTTGTTGGTTTTTCTTCTGGCCTTCCTGGGTACACCATCCACAGCTAGGAACTTTCCTGCAGCCTTTGGCTCACTGGCTCGCCTTCCTTCTTCCTTTTGCTTTCCCTCACTGCCTGGGTTTTCTTCTTTTGACTTTGCCTTGCCCTCTGTCTTTCCTTCACTCACTGGCTTCCCATCTTCCAGTTTTGCCACACTCCCTGGCTTTTCCTTGTCCTTTAACAATTTCCTCATTTCCTGCCTTTCCCTTGTGATTAGTCTTTCCCTCATTTTCTAACTTTTCCTTGTTTTCCAGAGTACAAGCTACTTCTGGTTTTTTCACATCCCGTAGCTGTTCTTTGTACTCTTTCCTTGGTTCTCAGGCATTCCTTCATTTTCATCGCAGTTTTTCTGTGTTGAGGTTTCCTGCCCTGCAGGGATTCTGGACAGGTTCCCCCTCCTTTTGTAGCCCTGCAGAGCACTGCAGGGACCAGCACAGGCCTGTGCCTCCTGGGGCTCTCCCATGTCCGAAGTCCCCTGGCCCCTCCCAAGTTTCCCAAGCAGCTCAGGGAGCTGGAGTTGGTTCCGCCCCCAGTGACAGCACTGGACTGGACTGCAAGCTCAGAAGTATATTTTTATTCAGTCTTTAATTTGCCATTGTCAGGTTAGAACACACTTAGCAAGAAAAAATATATATATATATATAGAGAGAGAGAGAGAGAATACAGATAGCATAAACTGTAGATTTAATAACGATTTCCCTCCCATTGATAGCCCGAAGCACAGATGATTCTATAAAATATATGAGCATTATGTATAAACCTTCTGCCCCATAAAGTTGGATTTGTAGGAAAAGCAATAGTTTATAATTTAATTTAAATTCCCTAAATCCAAATCTGAGCTCTCAAACCGCCATTCAGAAAATTCTTTGTCATTATTAGGAATGCTCTTCCCTACCCCTAGGAATGGCCAGAGATCTGTAGACCAATGTGGTGCCTTTTATTGGCAGGAGAAAAGCCATTCATCGTCAGTCCATTGAGGTAGCCACTGAGAGATTCACCACCGAAGTGCAAGTCTTCTGGTGAAACCAAGTGTCTCATTAACAGTTCTGGTATGAAACAGAAAGCCCGCAAAGACAAAGCTGAAGAGACTGTAATGAAGGGAATAGATACAGAAATGTGAAGAGAGTTAAAAGGACTAACAATAAATGGTGAAGCATGTAGGGACTAGCAAGAGTTAATAGCATTTATTCCTAAACCTAAAGAGACAAAAGGGAGAGAGCTGTTACCTTAAACCAGTGAAAGCTCCAGCCTTGTGAGAGGGGCCACTGGTGAACAACTGTGATGTATGTATCTAAAAAATGAAGTTACTACCAAATCTTGGCCTGCTGGGGGAGTTGGGAGAAGATTGATACCTTGGTCTCTCTATTTGATTCTCCAGTATCCTGCCAACGCTATTCATTGCTCAAGCTCAACCAGAAGCCAGAAGGTGAGAGATCCTAGGTGTTAAAGTCATTTTAAACTAGATGAGTCATCTAAGACACAGAAGGGGTGAAGGATTGGGGAGAGGGCAGAGAATAACCAACACTCCAAGTATTCTCTATTTTCTGGTCAAATGTGGACTTGAGAATGTCTGTACTGAGTCTTTATGTTGCCTAGGGTTGAACCTTGCTGGGTGTACCAGGAAGCCATTCATTTTTCAAAGCATACCACCTCTATTTGCTGACAGAGAGCAGAGACGGTTTCTGGCTAAGTTTGGAAGCAGCTTATATCGTATCTTTTCCCATGCTTCTGGGGAACATCAGAGCCAGAAAAGGAAAACAGACTATGAGTTATTTCTTATTTCTGCTCTGCTGCACAAACTTACCGAAGGCATAGGAAAAGATAAATACATAAAAAATATTCCTGCCCTATGTACAAATATGGACAATATATTAGGATGCTGTAAGAGTGTCAAGTACTTAAAAAGAAGAGCTTATAAAGTATATACTCTGATGATAATAATGCAATACTAGAAATTAATAATACTTATAAAAATTCAATTTGATTAATTTAAGAAAATGTTTTGTATAAGGAATCAAGAGTATAAATCTACATTAGTGTAGGAAAAACATTCCATGAGAAATGACCTAGGTTTACTCAGAGGTTCAATTTGTGTCTTTGCTTTTAATTTCATTAAAAAAAAGATTAAATTAATTCAAGATTTCAACCATAAATGCTACAAAAAGAAAAAAATGCCCTAAGGAAAGTAGAAAATAAAAGATAAATGAAGAAATAAATAAGTCAGAAAGAGGAAACACTAGATAAATTTCAGAGCTAGTTCTTTGTAATAAAGTAATAAAATAGACTAATCTCATAAATTTAATCAGGAAAAGGAGGGGGAAAGCAAATATATGCAACATAAACACAGAAAGAAAATTTTAAACACAAGTTTAAGAGATACAGAAACCGAAAATCTACACAGAGCTATATGTTGATCATAAAAAGGAATTAAATTAGATTAGATTTTATTTAAAATGATAAATTATGAGAATTAACAAAATGGAATATAGACAACCTTAACCAGTAGCCAAGAGAAGTTAAGAAATCATAAAATTAAACAAGACCAATCTTTCACAAAGGATTCTGAGTCTAATGGCACCAGTGATAAGTTCATCCAAACTTTAAGAAATTGACAATTGCTGATAGAAAATCATTAGGGACTAAACAATTCTATAACTCCATCCACACACCTAAGATTTGGCCTATTCTTCTGCCATAAACGACCTGTTTCCACACATTTCCTTGTTCTCAACTAGCACCTCAATTTGACTCCATGCCTCAGTTTCCCTTCCCTTCTCTGTTCTGATGACTCATTTGCTATCCTCACTCAAATGGCACTCACAGCTTAGCTCTGTAGGGCTCTGATACCACATTTATGTTCTGATTTGCATTCTCTGTAGTGGCTGTTTTAGCATGAAGTTATTTCTGCTATCAATAATTTATTTTCAAAACGACTTATTGAGAATAAAGTACTTCCAAGTGCAGTGATACCTTTATTACAATATTTGCTGAGAGCAAAGCTCATTTGTAATAAAGCTGGCCATGGTTTAAAAAAGCAAACAAAAGAAAGTACAAAATCCTGTGAAATTGAGTCTGACTGTATCAAGTGGTTAAGCTTGTCTACACACCAGCTCAAGATATAAAATACAGCCACAGCTTGCATTTCCTTGCTACTTGTTGAAGTTAGATAAAGCAAATCACAGGTAATGGAAACATCTCTCATATTGCTATTATACCATTCCTTTACCCTTCTCAAGACACTTTTGTTTGTGGCAGTCTCCACCAGACATTCTGAATTCAGTTCTGTGGGTCTTTAACCACATTTTCTCTCAAATGAAAAGAAATATTTGATGGGTCATTTCAATTTATTTCTTGATAGATTTTTTACCTCCTTAGATATAAGTAAGTTCCAGTCAGTGAGTTTCCTCTGCCAGAGATTTGATGTTTTCATCATTTTGTGTCAAATTGAATAATGAATATTTTTTCACTTTTTTTGTTTTGTTTTTAATTTTTAAAATTTTTTATTTATTTTCAGCATAACAGTAGTCATTATTTTTGCACCACACCAAGTGCTCCATGCAATCCGTGCCCTCCCTTATTAATACCTACCACCTGGTTTCCCCAACCTCCCACCCCCTGCCCCTTCAAAACCCTCAGATTGTTTTTCAGAGTCCATAGTCTCTCATGGTTCACCTCTCCTTCCAATTTCCCTCAACTCCCTTCTCCTCTCCACCTCCCCTTGTCCTCCATGTTATTTGTTATGCTCCACAAATAAGTGAAACCATATGATAATTGACTCTATCTGCTTGACTTATTTCACTCAGCATAATCTCTTCCAGTCCCGTCCATGTTGCTACAAAAGTTGGGTATTCGTCCTTTCTGATGGAGGCATAATACTCCATAGTGTATATGGACCACATCTTCCTTATCCATTCGTCCGTTGAAGCGCATCTTGGTTCTTTCCACAGTTTGGTGACCATGGCCATTGCTGCTATGAACACTGGGGTACAGATGGCCCTTCTTTTCACTACATCTGTATCTTTGGGATAAATACCCAGTAGTGTAATTGTAGGATCATAGGGAAGCTCTATTTTTAATTTCTTGAGGAATCTCCACACTGTTCTCCAAAGTGGCTGCACCAACTTGCATTCCCACCAACAGTGTAAGAGGGTTCCCCTTTCTCCACATCCTCTCCAACACATGTTGTTTTCTGTCTTTCTAGTTTTGGCCATTCTAACTGGTGTAAGGTGGTATCTCTATGTGGTTTTAATTTGAATCTCCCTGATGGCTATATTTTCACTATTAAAGGTTTTAATTTGAATCTCCCTGATGGCTATATTTTCACTATTAAAGGAATTTAGCCATTGAAGATCTAGTAGGGAGATTTAACTGTCCGTGGTATTTCAAACTGCGCTCTGCATACATTATGATATCTGTCTTCCATTAATTGGCTAATTCCAGTTTGTTTTCGCTTCTTCCATCCCTAGATTTCCATGTGCTTTTTAAAAGATTATTTATTTATTTATTCGAGAGAGAAGGAGACAGAGAAAGAGCAGGGAGGAGCAGAGGAAGAGTGATAAGCAGGGACTCAATCTCAGGACCCTGAGATTGTGACCTTAGCCAAAACCAAGAGACACTTAACTGACCGAGCCACCCAGGCACCCCCAAGATTTCCATGTTTACATTTTATGGATCTCAGTACCTCTTTGAAGTCATAGAATACACTCCATCTTTATTTTAAATATTCATACAAGAAATGTAGTGTTGTAATACATCCTGTGCATACAGTATACCAGGACTTTTTGATTTAGTATTATTTAATATTAGCTGACACAGCTGTAGATCTCATACTTAGGTTCCGTACACCATTCTCATCAACTGTCTATGACAAAGCGGCAAATTCTTACCAAATAACTTCAAATGTTCAAGCAGTATAAATGTGAAGTAGCACAAAACAAGTAAGATCATTTTTTTTACATTTATAGCACAAATCCAAAGTGAGTATTTAAAAGCCTATGTTGAAAATTCAAACGTCAGCTATGTTCAGATATTCACTTAATCACATCATTGAAAATTGTCACTGAGTTAGAGTGAATGCTTATCAAATGTCACTGATCTGAAAAATGATGTGGTATTCACTATTCCTGGCATATGATCTTAGATAAAGAGGTTTCTAAAGTATTCTTTAAAGCTAGTATTTTATGTGTTCTTTAAGTATTCAGAGACTTAAATAGCCGTATAATACATATTTTGGAGTGTGTCAGAACATAATATCTTTGACTGACTATAAACTGACTCTATGTATTATCATAAAATCCAGTGTTCAGATATAAATTCCAAAATTTTAAGTTAATTTACGTTAGGCAAGTATTAGTTCTTACACCGAATTTTCAATCCACAAAATAGGACTGTACTATGTCTGCACCTTATATTTATTCTGAGGATCCAGGAGAAGTCTATCCTTTAACCCTGTCACTAACTCCGGGATTTTTGCCAAATGATTCCATGACTTAGGGTCCACTTCATCATCTCCGAAATGTGAAATGTACTAATAGAAATGGTTGTACATATTTCAGAATGTTCTTTTATAGAATATAGAAATTATATACAAGCATATACTGTAAATTTTAAATTCATCAATGTGAAATTACTACTCTTAAAAATGAAGCTAATTCTCAATTAAAATAATTTCATAAGGTGAATTGGTTATATTCCCCCTGACCAGTGCATTTCTTGCCTCAAGGTAGAATAGAATTTTTTATTGCATATTAAACTCGAAATTGAGGTAGCCATTTACTGAGATAATTTTGTGATAATGATAATATGGCTTCAAAATGTATTATAATTTAAAATTTCTTCTTATTATAATGAATGTTAGTCATGTAACTTGAAAGTTTTCAGAGTTGCTATTGCCAAATTTTTTCCTTGAAATCGGTATACATGGTTCAAGGTTAGAAAGCTATGGCTATATAGGGTTCTGCTTTCATTAAAGTAACATTGTATATTGTTGGGTGTAAGATACATTATATTTATAAAAATTCAAGTTTGATAATATCACATTGAAAGTATATACATATTTTATCCTATGTTGTGAAATTATTACTGCGGACAGAGTTCATTTTCTCAACTGATGCCTTCTAGTATATAATATTCCGTATAAGAATTTTTTTTTAATTTTTTATTTTTTATAAACATATATTTTTATCCCCAGGGGTACAGGTCTGTGAATCACCAGGTTTACACACTTCACAGCACTCACCAAAGCACATACCCTCCCCAATGTCCATAATCCCACCCCCTTCTCCCAAACCCCCTCCCCCCCAGCAACCCTC